>NC_054379.1:110600140-111200140 GCF_017654675.1 Xenopus laevis
GCTGCTAAGGGTGGCCCAACCAGTTATTAGGTTCAGGGGGCAATTACTTTTTCACACAGGTTTGGATTTCTTTTCTCCCTAAATAATAAAAACCCTCATTTAAAAACTGCATTTTGTGTTTACTTGTGTTATCTTTGACTAATAGTTAAATGTGTTTGATGATCAGAAACATTTTGTGTGACGAACATGCAAAAGAATAAGAAATCAGGAAGGGGGCAAATAGTTTTTCACACCACTGTATATATATATATATATATATATATATATATATATATATATATATATATATATATATATATATATATATATATATATATATATATATATACACACACACACACACAGGAGCACTCACGGGTATCGTGGTAAAGAAATATCTTTTATTGGGGTGTTACAAACTACCCCACATCAACGCGTTTCGGTTCTCTCTGAACCGTCGTCAGGATATATATATATTTTATATACAACCATGTATATAAATGCACACACACATAATACACACACAAGACTCTTACGCAGAACACTTACACGTAACAGTTAACCATTGCATAAGCAATTTATTCTGAAGATATTGGCTTTCTTAGGATAAGCATACTCCTCAGATGATTAGACAGCCTAGTCTTATATAGAGCCACCATAAGTGATCCTTTAGAGACCACCAACAGGGTGTAGAGCCATGGTGCTAGCATATATTAACCCACATGCATTTCCATGGCAGATTATTACATAGGCCTCTGTTAAGGACCCGGAGATACTTCTCTCTGGCAGAGTATACGGACCAACCCCAGAGCTCCAGATATGGATATAGAATAATACTGCCTATTTGACAGGAATAAGGAGCAAACTGCTTTGGCCCTCCAGTAATGCCGACAGTAAATTGCAATACAAAACTGGGAAAACTTGCAGAGAAGGGCCCCAAACATTGTGTTGTATAATTAATACCTGTAATCCATATAGCAGACAGGCTTGAGGCACTTCTGCTGTGTGTTTCAGAAACAATATGTAAACTCACCTAGCACAGGGAGAACATTAACCTGATACAATTCCATGTTTAATTGAAGTAATACCTTAACACAGGAGAATGCATTTGCCTTATAAGACATTCAGACGTAAGTATATTAGATCCTGCAAAGCAAAGATACAATCACAGCAACATGTTATACATAATTTGGATTAGCTGCTGTTTAGAGCAAGCATACAGTATATCAGAACCTAGCAGCCAGCCAGCCCAGGGATGCATTCATAAGGGATACTGGTTCCAGGAGAGCAATACTGGAGAACAAAGCAAAAGCCTCAGCACATCACCTTACAGAACAAATAGCAGCATTCATTAGGGCTATTGTTCTCAGGTATGCAAATGTTCAGAACTCAGTACACTGCAGTTCTGCATAGGATTGTGTTATCCACTAGGACTATTGGAATAAATTGAGCAATTAGCCAGAACGCAGAATACACTGCTGGTTTCAGGTGAGCAAATAGTCAGAACCTTGCACAGTACAGGTCAGCAAAGGATTAGCTCAGTCCACTTCAGAACAGAATATCAACATGTTCCTTACCTGTAGCTCCTAATGCCAGGCTGTAAGTAGGTCTCTAAAGGCCACATATTGCAGGACACCAGGTTCATTGTTAACAGGCCTCACAAGTTTACTGATCGCAGTACTTACCAGAGGCTGCTGGACTCAGGTTACAATCTGCAGATTTAGAGAGTGGGCGGGCCATCTCCACTTGCTATAGCTGGCAGTTGCACAGGAATCACCGGATTATACTCAGCTGGTGTCGGCGCAGACAGAGGAATCACATAATTGTACTCAATGGGGGGGGGTCACTTTACCAGTGGAACCCACTGATTACACTCAGCTGCTGTCTGCACAAACAGGTAACCAAAAGCAACTGCTGTGGTTACACAGAGGCAAATTGGATATTTGGTATCTCTTACTAGAGCCCAAATCTGCCACCGTTTCTTGCTGAAAGCTATAAGGCAGATTTTTTTTTTTTTTTTTTTTAAATTACCTCTACCATAGGAAAGTCTGTTGAGGGAGGCAGCTGGCCATGGAACCTGCCCTCCATTTAAAAGATAAGACAAACAAAAGGTAACAGGAGGCAGTAAGGCTCAGGCCCCTAACTAATTATGCCTAATAACTGGCTGACCCTCTAACTGCCACCTCCCTCGCCCATCCGTAAAAATAAAGGGTGTGTAGGGGCCACATACACCACTGCCACTGGACGCCTATTGGGCAGGTCAGGAGGGCACACCAGATGGGGGGACAAGCGCTTTGCCGTCGAATGCTCTGACAGCAATACAGAAAAGTAACTGAAAAATCGTGAAAAATATGATTTTCACGTTTTTTTTCATCCGATCTTCACTATTTTTTCGGGGTTTTAACCCAAATCTCAGAATTCTGCCGAAATACCCTGAAAAATTTGGGGTATTGCCAAAAACCCACCGCACATCAAAAAATCATTGGGACTTCTCCCATTGACTTATATGCAACCTCAACAGGTCTGAGATGCCGGATTTTCTGATTCTGACTTTTCCATCCTCTGTGTTTACTAAATTCTGAAAAATTTGTGATTTTTCAAAAGTTCGATTTTATATAAAAAAAAATCTCAAATTTTTCATGATTTTTGCATTTGGAGTTTAGTAAATAACCCCATACTGTCATATCAAGCATATCTTATCTCACATTCAATAAATTGTACGCTGAATGGCAAATTACAATGACAATGCAATGGAACCCACCATACTGTCATAGCATAGGAAGAAATATGTAGGATATGTTTCTGTACTTGTGCTCCACTATGGAATTTTTGCATTAGCACCATGATTCATATACTCACACTTCGCACCAAAAAAGGAATTGCTTATTTGATGCTTTCTTGGAAGTGCTGAGCTTGCAGTAGAGTAAGAGGCCCACCGGCATGCAGGATTGTGTCATTTTACGGAGACACTACAGGTTAGCATGAGAAATATTCAACCTAGAAAAATTATGGAAATCATGACAGACTATAAGAAATTAAATCAAGGAATGTATACTTTTCTGGACACAGTTGGGATTGAAGTTGTTTTGTATCAATTTACTTAAATTGTGGAAAAATTAATGACCTTGGCTATCGATAAATAACCCCCTTTGGCCTGCCACAAACATTGTTCGTTAGTGACCATCCATAGTGAGTATAGTTTCCTTCAAAGTGAATCAGATTTAAAGGGCCAATGCCCTTATATGTACAGTACATAGCAGTGAGCGGGGTTTTGACTGTGAATTGACCAATCATTATAGAATGTAAATGTATGTTCATTGTTCACTCATGGAAACTAATTGTAACATCCTGCCTGGAGTTGAACCTGTGACCTGTAGGTTGTTGTGCAGTTCCTGACCTTGAGTTTCCCTCACCAGTCTGCTCCTGTCAGCGTCGGAGTAGCCTGGCGGGACACCAGGAAAAAACCCGGTGGACCCTGGCCCACATGGGCCTCCGCTGGGCCAGACCCCCTCTCCCGATCTCAAGGACCTAAACAAAAAAAAATTGAGGCGCCGTCGTCCGACTCCTTTCGCACATGCGTGCCGTGCGACTCCCTTCGCACATGTGCGCCGTATGGCTCTGTACACGCATGTGTGCCCTGCGGCTCCATGCACACATGCGCGCGCGTCGCAGATGGGGGACAGGGGGCCGGAGGGGGGCCCTCGGCAGCAGTCCCGGTGGGCCCCGGGCCAGAGTATATGCCTGTGGGAGTCACTGGATTCTAATGCAGTAAGTCCAGGCGGCACCCGAGTAGCTGAGGGCCAGTCCCAAAGCAAAAGATGGCTAGACAGGAATCCCGTCACTTCCCTATGGTTTGCCATATATGATACTAATGTACCATGACAGCTGTATACTTAATTTTCCATGTAGTCACCTGTGCTTGTTGGTTGGGTAGGATGATTGCAAACTTTAACAAACAGTAACGTCAAAAAATAAAAGTGTTTTAAAGTAAGGAAATATAATGCAGTGTTGCCCTGCACTGGTAAAACTGTTGTATTTGCTTCAGAAACACTACTTTTGTTTATATAAATAAGCTGCTGTGTAGCAATGGGGGCAGCCATTCAAAGGAGAAAAGGCTCAGGTTACACAGCAGATAGCAAATAAGCTCTGTCTGTCTAATGGTGGTCTCTGTTATCCATTAGTTAACCTGTGCCATATAGCAGTTTTTCAATTACCGCCATTGCTCTGGTTCTGATCTGGGGATCAGCAATCGGCCACTGAAAATGTGGGCATGGTCTATTTGGTGTGGGGCATGGCCTACTGGGGGGGGCACTGAAGGGCCATCTCATGTCACTCTATGCTTACTGTGTATTTGCATGTCTTACTTGAAGGGGCAAATTGTAAAAACCATGGGAAATGCATTTAATGATAGTAGTGTGGGAGGTGCTGTCTTAAACTGGGTAGATCTCAGGTGTTAAGGTAATGCCAAATTTGTAGGAAATTAATTGGCAAAACCCAGAACGTAGCCAACAGATTCCATAACTGTTTAACTAGGAGGTGCTGTTTAAGTAGAGAGTACAAATCACGGGCTGTACAACAATAGGAGATAATTGGTTGCACTAATTGTTATAAAGTTATGGTTAGGGTAGAAGCGCACAGGAAGATTTGTCACCCACGATTTTTTATACGACTGCAGGTGAAAAATCTCCCGAAAAAATGCCTCTCCATTGCCAATAATTTAAAATGCTGGCTGGATGTCCAACATATCGCTAAACGGTTTCCTCCAGAGGCAACTTTGGGTGATTTAGCGATAACAGCACCAACATTGTATGCATTGAGCATATAAATATAAGCTATTGGACATTTAATGAGTGACCAGGGATAACATGCTTATAAAAGAGTTCTTTGCGATTAGGATTGGTACGTAATGCCTTTTCGCCCCCTTAAACCCTGATTGTTTCAGATGTGTACCAAAAGTATTTTGGCTCCACTTTTTTCCAGAAACTGTGGCAACCCTATTTGTAGGAGGTTGTAGGCACCCTTTATTAATAAGATGTATCGGGTTTTGCTTTGTCCCTGATGAGGGGTAGATGTCCAGGAATGATACCTAATAGCTGGTTGTTATGTGCCTCTTATAGATTATATTATAAGACTTACCATGTGTTTCTATAGCCCACAATGCAGGGTTTTTTTTACAGCTGCTGAGAGGTGAAAAACTGCACCTGTCTCCATGCAGTACTGACTACCAAATGCAATAGAGAATATTGGCTTGAAAAATTTACGTATAAAGTATAAATCAACTGTAACCATTTAATATATGTAAATATAAAATATAAATATGGTTACCACTCTACAATCCTTATCGAATGAACCTTTTTAATACCATCCCCATTAAAACTGACTAAGCAAGTCACTAAGCAGTACCTTTCCACAAATATCTTCACTGTGCTGTCTGTAGGAAAATAAATGATCTCCCTGTTGCCATAGATGCACTTATTAAATATATATATGCTGTCTTGCCCTCAGTTTGAAATGCTCACACTCATACAGCAGTAGTGGAGTTTTGTGATTTTCCCTTATGGTACCATTTAGTGACTCCTCCTCCTCGTTATTTGTTGCTCCATTACAATGACTCTAAATTGTAATCCGGTAAAATCTTGTTACAGTCCACAGCTAGCTGTATATATAATACAACCATTCATACCTACTAATCACAGTTATCCCACCCCGTGTTTCCTGAGAATTGTAAAAATAAGTATAGATCATTTGAATGATTCATCCATGTTAGCCTGAGTACATAGCACCTTATATTAATAACCACAGAACAATTATTCCTCCAACCCCCGTGGGCTGGAATTCACTTAGCAGTACGGTGCATTGCTGCTTTGCACGTCATCTTCCAAAAAAGCAAAAAAAGGTACATTGCTATTATGGCTGGGGACAGATGAGTCAGAGCAACATAATGTAATTTGCCCAGATCACCCACAAAGTAACAAGCACAGATTGCCAGCGACCTCTCACCTTTTCCTCTGTAATTCAGCAAAATGATGATTGTGCCTTTTCTAAGTTCAATGAGCAAAGATTCAATTTCCTGTTATTGATTCTAGTTAATCCGAGACAGATATTAATATGAATGGCTCTTCCAGGTTTGCAAGTATAAAGCTAGGGGCTCTCCTGTGAACACTACAGCAAAGGCATTATGGGAAATGGCAAGAATAAACTTGCAATTTCACTGCAACTTATGACAACAGTTAATGGTGCCATTTACCCTTCAAGTTTTCCTGTCTCTGGTGGAACGTGATATTGCCAATAAATCCTGGGCATATCTAGCCTTGGTATACATCTGTTATTGTAAGAGCTATGCACCAATAGAAGTAGGTAAGAAGATTATAATGGTGAGGAGGCCATGGGTAGCACTATCACAAACAGTGAGACTATGTGCCTCTTTTATGCTGCACTCTTTGTTCAGCGAGAGGAGTGTCAGGTAATAGAAGACCTCCATCTGTTTTAGTTACTTTCAACCTTCTAACTGGGCAGGGCTTTGGGATAAAAGTGTATTTTAATTTATATAATAAGTGAGAGGCCAGGCATTGAAAGCGAAGTGTCATGTACGGCTCCCTAAATTCATAACAAGTGCTAAGCTCCCAGGTCACGGCTCAATCTTCCACCTATAGCAGACTCCTTTGGCCTCGGGAGGAGCCCTAGCTACTTAAATGCAGCCAGGTCTTACCTTGAGAGGAGCAAAGTAGATGTTTTGAACGAGCAAAGGGGCACGTGCGTTTCCAAGGTTTTGGATGGAAAGCAACAGTTCAGGGAATAGATGAAAAGCATAGTCAGGCAGGCTGGGGTCAGTACAAGCGGAGTTCAAGCAAGGTCAATCAGGCCGGGGTCGGTACAGGCAGTGTTCATGAAATAGTCAGGCAGCCAAGGGTCAATACCGGAAGAGTTTAAAATAGTCAGGCAGGCAAGGGTCAGGATTAGCAGAGTTCAGTATATTCAGGCAGGCAAGGATCAAAACTGGAATCAAAACAGACAGAATTCACAAGAGATACTAAGCAAGTTGGATCCAACCTGAGTTTGGATTCAAAACCCCTTTAAATATTTGAATATCGTGCCACTTGGGATGATGACGTCACATGCGCGGCACGCAAAACCAGGCGCGCCTCACGCACCATACGGGAACCAGTGCTAAGAAGAAGCAGGAGCCTGCGGCGGGCGTCTCCGTCGGCCCACTGGACCACCATGGTAAATCCTCACAACAAGATAGTGGTTACAGGGCATTTGGTATTGGTAGTGGAATAAAAAGTTCACACAAAGTACAGACACTGCATGGTACAAAAGGAAGGTAAAAACCCTGTCCTGAAGAGCTTACAGCATACCCAGGTAGTTGTTAACAGATGCAAGAAAACACCTGGGAAAATATGGACAAACAGTTAAACAGATGTTGGGTAATATGGCAAATTGCTTTGAAACTTAAAGGAATAATTGCAAACAGCTGTATTAATCGTCATGAGACAAGAGTGAATTATGACTAGCTTTGAATACAGAACAAGAGGATTGTGAAAAAAATGTAAAATGAAAACAAGAATGTTGGAAGACTGGTTAGTAGAAAGTTGCAGCAAGTAAAGAGGAATAGAGTAAGAACATGTAAGTGTGTTTTAATATTTGTTGGATAGAAGAAGGGACCTGTTGGATAATATTTGAAAGAAAAGAGTAACTTGTTTCCATTTTCATTTTCCCATTTTTGTTTTAATTGGAGAAAACAGCAGGCCAGTGAAGGGGAAATCTTATGAAGTTTGTGCAAATATCAGAATTAAAGCAGATTTTGGTATAATATGCATAAATGTGACTCATTAGGGCAGATTTATTAAAGGAGTTGTATGTAAACCAAAAAATTTGCGTTTTTGAGGGTAGTTTTTCAGTCAGAATTTTTTGAGTTTTTGTAAAAAAAAAAAACTAGAATTTTTTCAAGATTTATTATTCCCCGAAGCTGGAAATAGTTTGAAAATACTCCAGTTAAAACCTGTCACAGTCATGTAGAGGTCATGGCAGAGTGTGATAACCTGCCTGGAGTTGAACCAGGGACCTAGTGTTATTGTGCTGTCTGTATTATCACTGTTTTATGTGAGCAGACAACTAAGGCCCTGGTTCACTCCTATGCCTATGCTAGGTAATTGCTAGTAAGCATGGCCTGTTTCACCTGTTGCCAATTTGGCCACAGGTGATTTGTGTAAGACAATTGACTGGCTATAAAAACTTCTAGTCTACTCTGACTCTTTGCCCAGTATAGTTCCTGGGTGCGACCTGTTATTGCTGAAGCCGTGTTTGACCATGCCTGTCCCTGTTCCTGAATCGTCTGCTGCCTGTCCTGACCCTTGCCTGAACTTTGACTATTCCTTCAGATCCTGCTTTGTACCTTGATATCAGTGTGTTTTCACCTACCCCGACTACCCTTACGTTTCCTGTATCTGTACTGCCTTCTCTCGTATCGACTTGGCCTGTTCCACGACCTCGCTTCTTGTTCTACGTTCAGGTGCTACGTGCAGTTCCTCTGCCTGCCCAGAACTCTCTCCCTGGTCCTCTCACATTAAGACCTGGCAGCACCCAAGTACGGAGAGCTCCTCCCGAAGTGAAAGGTGGCTGTTATAGGTGGAAGACTGAGCCGCGACCGGGACCTCAGAGATTGCTCTGGGTTTTAGGATACCAATTGTGACATTATACACGATTGAATGCTGAAGGAGCAGCTGCTTGCTCTGCTTGCAAGAAAGCAACCCTGGAAACCCAAGAAATCCAAGAAAGCAATCTCTTCCAGAGTGTCGGGGAACAAGAATCCAAGCAGGAACAAACTGTTCAATGTCTCCAACAATTGGCTGCAAGGCTGGATGTTATTCAGCTCCCCTCCCGGGTAACTATGCAGTAGAACCCAATATTCTGTTCCCCGAAAAGTTCACAGGGGATCTTAGCAGGTTTTTTGCTTTCTGGAGGCATGCAGTTACATTTTGGGTTCTTACCCCACTCCTTTCCCACTGAGGAATTCCGGGTAAATTTTGTTATCACCTTGCTCCAGGGGGATTCTCAGCTATGTGCACTTAGTCTATCCCCTGCTGACCTGCTGTAGAGGCCTTCTTCAAAGCAATGGCAATAAGTTATGATGATCCTGACCATGCTGCCTCTGCCGATGCAGCAAAACATAAACTCCGGCAAGGCAAACAACAGAGTTGATTATTGTATGGAATTCCGCCATTGGGCGGTGGAGGCAGTATGCAACGATACTGGCTTACGCAGTCAGTTCACAATGGGCCTTTCAGATGATATCAATGTTAGCTTTGTTAACTTCCCTGCTCCGTCCACCCTTGATTCCCTAATGTACCTTGATAGAAGGCATAGGGAAAGGCGCCAGGAGAGAACACTCTTTTCTACCCCTCATGATATCCCCTTAAAATTAGCACCTAAACTTGAAGTTTTAGCCCCTAGACCTTCAGAGGAATTGGGCTCTAACTATTTGTCCTCTGCAAAAAAGGGTTGTAGGCAGGCTTATAGGTTGTGCTTCTACTGTGGGGATAAGAGGCCTTTTCATGATATCTGTCCCAAGAGATTGGAAACATGGCGGAACCTAGTCAGTTCTGGGGAGTTCCGTTTGGGTGCTGCTGTTTCTACTTAACAATCACTTTCCTCTAAAGCATTTTTCCCAGTCGTCTTACAGTGGGATAAGGGTTACATTGAAAGTTCTGCCTTCTTAGATTCTGGGGCAGCAGGGAACTTTCTAGATATTAATTTTGCCCAGAGACACGGTATACCCCTGGTCCCCCCGGTCAAAGTATTTGGTATTGATGGAAGCTCCATAGGATGTGGGTTAGTGTCTTTCAAGTCTGAAAATATTACTACGTTCAAGGGTTCTAATCACTTAGAACAAATTTTCTTCTTCATTATTGATTGTCCTCATACTCCTGTGATCTTATGCCTTCCCTGGTTACAGAAACACAATCCACAAGTGGATTGGGTTAACAATAAGATACCTCAATGGGGAGATGGCTGTGAGGCTTCTTTTGGTTTGTTCATCTCAATATCACTGATTCATGTTTTTCCTTAAATCGGAAAAAAATGTGAGTTAATGTGAGGTATAAAAAAAAACCTCATAAAGCTCTAAAATGTGACCTTTGATAAATAACCCTCTTAAAACGAATGGATGATGTCTCTAGAAAAAATTGTACAGGGAGACCAGCAGAGCCAAACACTGCCACAACCAACAAAGCACATGACAAGATTACAGTATACCCAACCTTGAGGCCAATAGAAAATTCCCATCTCAATGGAGAAATGAACTGCAGTGCTGTCTTTGAAGAGGTATTCTCCATAAACTTAATATGCATAGTATCGTTTAAGGAAGGCTCACTCTGTGATTTACTTTTGGTGAATTAGAATCTAACTGATTAGATTAAAATCAATTTCAATGGGCAACTAATTTCTAGATGGGCATGATCTCAGCTGATTGTAAATAAGCTTAAAGTGATTTCAGCCTAGTCTTAACCAATTATTGGGTAGATATCAGTAAAATGGCCATTATCCACTCAAACTAAATGAAGGGAATTGATCAATGTACATTCACCGGTCCTGTGCTTTATTAGTTATTGATTTTTTGTGTATAGTTTTCTGAGTGATTACAGGACCCACAGATGTAACAAGCACTTCCTGATGATTACCTTTTAACTACATAGAGGAGCAACTCAAAATGCTGTGCTGCCTGCTTACCAAGCAGGAAAAAGAGTGGGAGGCAAAAAAACTGTAACTACTTGCCCCGATGCAAGATCTCTAAGACCAAATACCAATTTTTATTTTATAAGATGATCACTAAAGGCAATTTGAATTATGCTATCTTCAACTATGCAAATTCTGGGGAATATTTGGCTAGAGTTACTCTCAAAGGCATGTGGAAGGTCCATAAGGACTTACAATATTAGCTTACTTGCAATTCCCTCTCTTTCGTCTTGTGATTTCAGGGGCTAGATTGGGGTTGCAAACCCAAATACAACATTTAATTGCAGTAAGCACATTTCATTTAAGAAACATTTATTCAATATGAACCCCTACAGGATGTCCAATGGTACCAACTGTATGTTTAATGATTGGTTGTCCCAACCTTAACTACAAATACACCTTTTATGGTAAATATTAATAGAATCAGAATAAAACTGAGCAAGACTGATACCTATATCACCATTTTCTGTTTTTTAAGATGACAGTTTGGAGAACAGTGCTGCTGTGTGACTACATGAAACCACCATATTGCTGAAGGGATGCTCAATCACGCACTGCCGCTTGCTCTGTGAAATGTGAGGAATTAAAAAGACTTGCAAACGTGGTCTGCTCCTCACACAAAGCCTCCAGTGTAAAGCCTGAAATTGCTCATCAGCAAAAGAGTCCAGACATGATTTGAGATGGTTGTCTTTGAATAAAAGCAATTAGCTCCAAAAGAACATGCAGTCCCCCCCGCCTCACGCAGGTATAACAGATTCAGTATCCTCAGGCACACACTTAAATTTGCTCCCAGCTATTAGGTATTGTAAGCAGTGGACACGTAGAGCCTCAGCTGTTCAGACAGAATGAGTCCACTCTGCATGCACATTATATGCCAACACCACTCAAGTCAGACAGCTAGAAAACTGCTCTATAGTTAACCTAATAGCTGCCAGAACATCCAACTGCAGTGTTCTAAATTACATTATTTTGTCTTTATCAACAAAGTAGTGAATTAAGCTAATGACTGATCTGTTTATAATGTATTATACAAAAAGAACACAGGCTCAAGAGCCATATAGGTTCTCTGTGCATAGAAAAAAACAATATATAGAAATATCTGCAGTTAGTATAGATATTGGTATTTATATTCTATATAGATAGGCCTGTACAAGTATGTAAATATATGTGCACTGGGTTTTATTTTAGAGGTAAGGTACCTGGAAACCTGACTTTGTAGTCAACCCCCATACACCGTGGATGATATGATTATGACCCAAAACACATACATAAGTAAATGGCAAACCAAAAATGGCTATTTCTTACAGTTGGACTGCAAAATACAAAATACCTATTTTTGTACATTGCAATCCTAACATTTTTTCTTGTTGCAATCAACACACTCATGCTGTGAGTCGTTGACTATCTGTTCTAACTGGCTGGTGTAATGGTACCTGTTGGAGAACAACAGGGACGCCCACCACGTCCGAGTTCATTTCACACAGATCGACATTGGATGCACGCTCATTATACTTCCGGGTTTTTGATGCGCATCCATGTCATCGCGCTTGGCACGAGATGCAAATATTTAAGGCGCAGCTTCCTTTTCATATCCCCATATCGTTTGATATTGTTAGGTCTATCTCTATAGTTCCTCGGTGTGTTAATCAAGTCTGATCTTTGTTCTTGACCCTTGCCTGTCCCTGGCTTTGCTATCCTGCTGCCTGTAGTGTCCATTGTTTGTTATTGACCATTCTTCGGATTTTGTAGCGTGTAACTGTTTGGTTTTTGACCAATACCTGTGACCTTGACTACACTTCTGTTTCCTGATCTAGTACTGCATTGCCTGATTGGTACCAACCCAGCCTGGCCATCAACTATACTCCTTTTTTTCCTGTTCTACTACTACACATTCAGTTCCCTAGCCTACTCAAAGTAAAGGCAGCTGCTAAAGGCAGAAAAGGGAACAGTGACTAGGTCCTTGGGGTTAGTTCTGGGTTTGGGATACCTTACGCTACAGCTGGCTTCAGTATGAACAAGTAATTTGTGATGCACTACCAACTAACAGCATGGTTGAGTTGTTTGCAGTAGGTAATATGTTAGGTTGAGGAAACTCATGCAAACCATTTGTATCCCAAAAGCTATAGGAAAGAATAAATCCTATTTTTGAAAATGAATTATTAAGCATCCATTACAGTTTGGAAGCATGCCTAAATCAATGACAGTTCCTCTTTAGGAATCAAGGATTAAAGCATCTTAAGTGAATAAATGGGCTATACAAATCATAACTTCAACCAAAACAATAGAAAGAAGAAGACCCCATTTCAACACTCTAAGAGAGCAACTTGCCTCTGACACAACTGATCATCCTTTATTGGAATGTATATGCTTTTCATGCTACTCAATAAGATGTCCAGGGAAAGCAATAAAAATGTTTCTTCCCATTTAAGAGAATGAGGATGCGAAATGCTCTGCTGAGTGATGTTGTGATGACAGATTTAATAAATGTCTTTAGGAGTGGCTTGGTTGATTTCTTGGACAAGCATATCAACAGTTTCAGTGACCTCAAGATCTACAGTATGTTATATATATATATATATATATATATATATATATATATATATATATATATATATATATATATATTGTGAGTGTAACAATAGGTTTGTAAAAGTATATACTGTATCTACTATATATCTCTCTATATACCCTGCCGCTGCAGTGGGGCACTGGAGGTATAGGAGCCCCATGTGGACCTAATTCATATACAATTTCAATAAATACTGGTAAAACAGGTCAACCTCTATACATTTTGGGGGCCTGAAAAATTATTTGCTGTGGTGCCCAATAATATCTAGTTATGACACTGGTTGCAGTTCCTGCACTTTCGCCATTCAGTTGCGCATACCACGACATTAAAGGGGTTGGTCAACTTGAAATTAACTTTTAATATGTTATAGAGAGTGACATTCTTAGACAATTTGCAATTGGTTTTCATTGAATTGGTTCATCATGAACATTTCCACTTGATGTTGATAAGCAATCATATGTAATTTGTATGCTTGTTATGTACACCATATTGTACAGAGCTGCAAAAAATATATTGGTTACTTATAAATATATGTTAGTACAGGTATGGGACTTGTTATCCAGAATGCTTGGGACCTGGGGTTTTCTGAATAATGAATGTTTCTGTAATTTGGATCTTCATACATTCTCTACTAGAAAATCATGTAAACATTAAATAAACCCAATAGGCTGGTTTTGTTTCCTATAAGGAATAATTATATCTTAGTTTGGATCAAATACAAGGTACTGTTTTATTATTACAGAGAAAAAGGAAATAATTTTTAAAAAATTGGATTATTTGCATAAAATGAAGACTATAGGAGATGGCCTTTCTGTAATTTGGAGCTTTCTGGATAACAGGTTTCCGGGTAAAGTATCCCATACCTGTACATTGCAATTATAAGGTGGAAAAAACAGAAAACGAACTTTGAATAAGATTGTTATAGATGTAAGTGTTAGCTGTTCAGCTTCTTACCCCATCTAGTGGTATCTTATTTTTATGACTGGAAAAACTAACATGTAGCTTGGTAGCTTCTCAGAATTGCACAGATTTAGATCTTTGTGTATTCTAGGCTGATCCCTAATTATAGATTGTTGTGCAACTGAGAAGAACTACTTCAAGATAGGAATTAGGAAATGAACCCCCAGGGCTTCGGGTTTAATGAGCCCCTTAGTGCTAGAAATGTGCTTAATAAATGATCTAATTTGAAGAAATAGTTGTTTTCCAGCTTCATTAATTAGATGTTCATCTGTATTGCTGAACTGCACAGAGCTTTATTTAATGCAAAAATAAAGAAACCTTAATAGAACTCTAAAGCATCCACCCTCCAACAATTGGTATAATGAGCATACTTAAAACAACCACCATGTGGCTATCTATTTTGTGAAAATTAATCATTATTCCGTACAGATTAATGCTGGAAACTTGGAAAGCCACCTGAGCTTCCTGCAGGTGATTCGCTTTGGCAGAGAATTAAAGTATATTAATGCTAATATGTGGTGTTTATATTCTCTTGAGACAACTTGTTTTAGAAATAGGTGCCCCTGCATAACACACAGGTCCCTGTATCAATTTTCAAAAAATGTTTATTATCGGAAAGTATGGGATAGTAAATGTATATGTGTCTTGAGTGCTTCACAAACCAGGATACTGGAAAAATCCATTCCAAAGCCACTATTTTCCTGATTCAGAGTTGGTTGTTGGGTCCTTTATTTAATCCAAAACTGGATGGAAAAGGAAGCAGTAGAAGAAATAGGCAGGGAAATGTTCAGCTAAAAACAATCCAGTGTATTACTTTCATGTGAATTAGAAGTGCTCTGCAAATGAAGACTAAACATGTTTGTTCAAAGATGACATTTTGTTGATTGTGATTAATTAGGTTTTGCATTTCATTCAGCCTTTGACTGAAATGTTTTGCATAGTTATATTAGTAGCCCAAAGCGATGTCACCAAACGAGCAGATCTTATAGTATATGGCCACCTTTACACTATGCAGCTAAACTATTTAAGATCCCTTTATCTACAGATAAAGATATGTAGGGTGTAGGATATTATTAGTAGAACTCACTCCAGCAGTGACAGATAGGAATTGGGTAGCTATTGAGTAACCTGAAGCTCCAACAACAGATTAGATGCATTAAATCTTGGGTGTAGCACCTGCAGAATAGGGAGTAAAGTGCACAGATTTAGGGGTAGATGTGTTCCCACCTAGGTTGTAATTTGGATTGGACACTTCCAAGTAGACTCAATCCACACACTGATTATTGACCCTGATGGGTAAGCACTGGCTAGAATCTTTGTATGTCAGTAAATGCTGAATAATTGTACTTCATCGAGCTGTGACTACTCTCTTAGAGGTTGTAAGTCAGAATGAAGTTGGCGTTTCATCATGGAATCAGGAAGAAAAACAAAAGATAAATATGTAAACATGCACACAAAATGTAGACTAGTAACAAGGCTATTGTAGTATAATAGCATTTGTTTTAAAGTTCAATTCTCTGTTTCATGGTACAATAAACATGTTTACAGTATTAGGCTTGATTTTTTCTACAAATTATACAGTGTGTATTGTCATAGCCTGTTGGAAGTATTCCTCCTTGGTTATTGTGAACCATCAGCACTGCCCGGTTTTCTCCAGAAAAATCCTCACAGAGTTGACAATATGTAAAGCAACCCATTGGAGTCGAGTATGTCAGAAAGGATTTTGGTGGGCCATTTCTTTATATCCTATGTAGCTCCACCCAGAAGAACGTTTTAGTGAAAAGCTATGACTTTAATTTTGGCATTATGCAGATCTGCAAGTTATTATTGAGTTCATTGGTGATCATTGTGAGTGATAAACGGAAGGAAGAAGCTTCTGATTTGTGCAAGCAAAAATTTTCAGAGCTTCTGACCTAATGTCATGGCATTTTGCCAACACTTTTCAGCATTTATAGCACATTAGGAATTTGATATATAATATGATGTGCATGTATGGGTATCTGGCTCTTCTGCTTATTCATAAGACAAATACCGGTACCAAATTATCGTGAATTATATTAACCAAATTATATTAACCAAATTATTTTAAATTATATTAACTGAAAACACCAAGAAAACTAAGATCAAGATTTGACATAATTTGCTCTCTATCTGTACTTTTCCACCAAAAGGAACTGCCTATATTCATTTTTCACCATCTGACATTGGTGGTTAATTTGCCACAGGAAGCTTTTTTCATCTTAGCTTCAGAGCAGTACAAGTGTATTTTTATGATATGTTATAGACTGGACATATACGCACATATTCCACCTCAATTTTTTTTAATTGAAACAAGAATATACAAATCAAAAGCTTCTTTCTGAGAGGCAACTATATTTGTCTCTTCTGTTGGGAAGCAGGCAGCTACTGTGTGCAACTGTGTCTGCCAGTTCAAACAAATGCTGTTTACCAACGGATGCTTTTAGATTCCTTTCAAATCTGGAGATGCTTAATGGAACCGTAGTTCCTCCAGTTTCCTTTGTTTCCCCTTCAAATATTTTTGCCATTAGCATTAACTCCTTCTTTACATTTTTGCGAGATCAAATGAAGCAAATATAATAGTCACACCAAGGCAGAACAAATAAAAGGTTATATATTTACTTATACATATTTGTTTAAAAAAATTAACTGACATTTGTCTAACTAGGGAGTCTGTGCACTTGTAAGGGGGTATAAAGTGATGAAGAGTGTTATGTGCGGGGAGGCACCATGTTGGAAGCTGGCTTATGGCAGGAACTGACGGCAGGACCGGATATAAGTGAGCGGGCATTTTGGAGAGCAGACAGACCGCATGGTGCTTGTGTACAGAGGAGCTGTGTCTGTTGTGAGTGCTCCTTTATGGCATCCACTAGTCCTGAGGGCAGCCAAGTCACGGAGAGCGAGATGGTGGACACTGGCCATTGCTTTGTTTGGGCTGGAGTTTTTGCCCAAAAATTGACCAGCCGTGGAGCGATACAATTAGTCCCGCAATGTGGCGACTTTGGCGGTGAGGCACAATGGCATATCTTGGATGCCGCTGGACATTGTTCCATGTGTCAGTGTGCCTATTTCCTGGGTCCCATGTTAGTGCGGGCACATGTCTCGGATGAGATTCTCACTGGGAGAATCGTTATCTGGAGACTGTGTCAGAGTCCACACCCACGCCACAGCCATGTGGCCTATCATCAGAGGGTTCAAGAGAGGAATGGGAGGCAGACCGGTTATCCCGGACAACTCCGGTTAGCCTGCAGCTGCGGATGCTGGAAACACAGTTGAGAGACGGGGAGAGGCCAGCTGTGTCTGCTGTTGTGGTAGCTCCAACTCCTGTACCAGCAAGCGCTATGCATTGATCACCACTAGGGATGGGCAAATTTTTTAGCCTTGTTTTGCCGCAAAAATGATGCCCATAGACTTGTATGGGTGACGGCGACATTTCGCCCGCGGCAAATTTTTGGGAAAACGAAACGGGTCAAATTCGCCAATCCCTACTCACCACATTCAGCAATAGTGAATAATGTTCACCATTTGTGTTCTGCCGGGGGAGGCGCCCCCAAGGGAGTATCGGGCCATTTCACAGGTCCAAAGGAAGATCAACTCAGAAGTTCTTAAAAGGTGGGGCTATTTTATGCCATATGCCCCAGAGCATGTGTATTTGGAGGTTGCATTCCTCTTGGATAAGTAGATACAACAAGACATATTGGAACACCTTAAACCGGATAAGAAAAGTCTGGTACAGCACAACGGGGATGCTCAACGTAGAGCCAAGGAGCAGGTGCAAGAGAGTGGTTGGGGAGCACCAAGTTCGTGGTTGGGGAGCACCGTTCTGCACACCTATGTCTGAAGTGTGTGCAAGAGGGCCCTGAATGGCACTACAGTAAGGATGTACCCATTGGCAAGGGAGAGTATACTGAAAAGCCCCATCCAGCTTACTACATGTCATTCAAGCACACAAAAAATTGATTTTACAAAATGATATAAATGGCACAGTGGGACTGAGACTGCTCAACACCATGTGATACCATGTGTCTGTTAATGACTTGACTGTTCTTTTTTTTTTTTGCTTGTTCAGAGACTTGTTTGTTCCAGTTGAATGAATGTTATCCAGTCAGGGTAAATGGCTTTCCGAGGATGTTGCCCAATTGGGGTGACTGGTCCCAGTGCTGCTACTGCTACTGTGATTCTTATTTGAATTTTTGTGTGTGTGTTCTTTTCTACAGTTGATTATATTAATCAGAAAAACAGTTCTTCGTCTTATGATCCTAAAAAGGCTTTTTGATCCATGTTATAAAAAGTTTATAGCATATTTTTGTCCTGATGTTTACTTGATATGTATGTATGCTATGATTGTTGGAATGCATGAGGATGTGCCACATTTAAGTGGGCGCGAGTGTAAGGGGGTGTAAAGTGATGAAGAGTGTTATGTGTGGGAATGTTGTAATCTTTTTGTGTGACAAAATGTGCATGTATGTAAAATGTATATATGTTTGTGTGTTGGATGTAATTTCCGGGAATTACCATTAGATTTTATTATTATTATTATTATTATTATTATTATTATTAAAATGTATTTACATAGTGCCAACATTTTGATTTTTGATGGCAGCAGAGTTCTTTAACTTAATTTTAGGTGTAGTTTTTACCCCGGTCACCAGAGGCCACTGTGGGACATAGAGGGCTATAAAAGGAGGTGCCCCGCCCAAGGGGGCATGTGTTGGATGTAATTTCTGGGAATCACCATTAGATGGCAGCAAAAAGGAAGGTGCCCCACCCAAGGTGAGCTGTCTTGATGGGAGACATGGCCTACAACGGTAGATAGAGGAAGTTAGAATAGAAAAGATCAAAGTGAGCAAGCACTAGGTGAACAAGATAGTCAATATATTTAGGAAGGGCAGTTGTGGCTCCATCAAGGAGGAAAGTGGAATTAGTCTCCTACGGGCACTCTGTAAGTTAGGGAATCAGTGGTAGTCTAGGACCAGGTAGGAAGGACACCAAGGCTTTAGGCCAGGACTTGGATGGAAAAAGGGTCCTAACCTGGAAGAGTGGAGGGGTATCACCCTGAAGGTATCGGGGCACTATTGGAGAGTGTGCGGATGCGGGTGGAGTATGTACCGGACCACTAGGCGGTGGAATCCAAGATCCTAAGGAAGGTCTGCTTATCGAGAAACTGATTTGTTGGACTGTATGTAACTGAATGTGTCTGAAGAAGTGTTAACTGGAGTGTGTAAAGTGTAACAGTTGGGTTTACTTCCCCTTAAAAATTTGGAAGCCCCTCCCACACACCAAATCAGGAAAATTAAACTCTCCAACTTTTAACAACACACTGCTTATCTGCCAACCAGTGGTGCCCAAAAGATAGCTTTGATAATGATAAAGCAGAAGTACCCCTCAAATTGGTGGCCAGTAGATCACAAATGTAGAGTGCATAATCCAGTATACAGACTAGTGATACATGCTATTCATTTCATTAAAGGAGATACTAAACTTTAAATTAAGTTTTATATTTTACATATGGCTATTCTGATTTATCAGGAATAATTATTAAGATAATTCACTATTGTCTTCATAATTTTTTATTTTTGATGTACATAACTTTTTGCTCTGTAACTAGGAATTTCAACTGTAATCTGCACAGGTCCCAGTTACACCTGCAACAAGGCAGTGGTTTCAATAACAAGCTGGAAGATAAAATGGGGGAGGACCTTCCCAGGGAAATAACAATATAAATACAGTCTTAGAATTGTAGGGACCCATAGTTATTATATGTCCCTATGGCTTTAAGGCCCTACCCTTTCCTTGGTTACTAGGCAAAACCTATGTATCGATTTGAGTTAACATTAGTGTTATTGGCCAAGAAGCGTAATGACAACTTCCTGCCACACTGCAATATAGTGTTGGAAAGGAGTGGCCTTTTCCTCTTTGGCTGCTGGATGCTGATCCGGCTGGGTGTGCCCAGGGGAGCCTGGGTACGGCAAGGCCCAGAAAGCCATGTGCCTAGGTCGGGACCAGGAAACCCTGTGAATGAGGATTAGCGAGAACTGGGTAGACTTGTAATAGTCTCTCTAGGAGAGAAAGGTAGATAGGGATAAAGAGAAAGAGCAGCTGAAGATCCAACAAGGATTTGTAGCAGAGAGTAGCTTCCCAGAGGCTTTGTGAATGCCTCAAGTGCAGGGACCTCAGTGAAAAATAGAAAAATAAGAGCAATTGCGATTATCAAGGTCTACATCATATTAAAGCTCTTTTCACTTCCTTCCACTTTCCACTTCCTGATCCACACATATTCTGCTATTTAATTTCAGCATTACCACTTGTCTTATTTCCTCTTCCCAATCAACATCCATTGTACCCTCTTCCCTTTCCCTTTTGATCTCTTCTTCTCTACTTACTATATAGGTACTGTTTGATTTGTATGGGGAATTTAACATCCTCTGCATCCTCTTACTTTAATAGCTATTTACTAATGCTGTGTATGTCAGGGAACAATAACTATCTGGCTGTACTATGTTGAACAACAAGAATAATATATTTTATATATGCTAATACAGCATACACTTTTGGTTAGAGATGGTTATTCATTTTGCTATTCACTGAAATGGTATTTTACATGAGCTGATTTTTCACTCCTGACTGGGATCCTAAATTGACTGACAAAGTATAAAAATGGAATAATAAGTAGAATACTGTATATCTGTAGAAATAAGCCAAATCAACTGGACTTGCTGTGTTTTTTTTCCTTGAAGGAAAAAAGTTTTATGGAAAAAAAAAGTTCAAGAAAAAAAACACAGCAATTCCAGTTGATTTGACTTATTTCTACAGATATAACATGACCTGGATGAATGAGAATCTTCACAAAAATATGTAGAATAAACACTGTAACTATCACAGTCAGCCACTAGGGGACATGAGTGGGTGTTTTTTCTTTTTTGAAAGCCACCTTTTGTAACATAGAAGAAATTGTTACTTTCATTTATAAAAGACCAACATAAGGGCACACAACACTTCAAGGGACAGGGAAAAGTGAAATATATAGAATCATTTAAATGTGGAACACTGTCTGTAACAAATATTTTGGATACTCCCTACCCAGTGATACCAAAGGTGTCAGTTCCCACTTATTTGTCAGGAGTCATCCTGAATTAATCCCCTCTCACCCGTCACCCTCAGTTACAGCTCTGTCTCCTGCTGTCAGTAATTTGCACCCAAAACCTAACTTACCAGCTGCAGTGAAAAGCATAGAGCTGTCACCTGAAAGCGGGGTGGAGCATGGGTGAAATGGGGCAAAACAGGGATCAGTGACCAGGGTTTGACAAGGAAGAAGCCCAGGACAGGTAGATCAGAAAGGGGTATGAATGAGGAATGAACTAGGTGGGGATGGCAGGTTGGGCATTATGGCGCTTTTAGTTGTTTTGAAGAATAGGAAGGGCTTAGCCTTTATATAGCTTGCAAAGAAAGTGATGGAGCCTTTTACCATAGTGAGCAGCAAGAGACTAGGCAGCCTCCTAACCTAGATAGGTGATTTTGGAGATGGCATCTAGCAGCTTATTGCGTAGTAAGGCTACTACTACTACTGGGTAGCTGAAAAGGGGGCAGTAAGTTAAGGTGGTGCTAGTGATGGATTGGCCTGAGCTAGGTGTAGGGGTAAGGAGACACAGTAGGTGATGAAGCTAGAGATGGTGGAGGCTTAGCCTCAGACTTTTTGGTTACAGGGGGTAATGTTAGCCAAAGTAAGCTATAAACTATTATATGCAACCTTCAGTGGTTAATGGTTTCTCATTCTCATGGTTACCATGCTAGTCAAATGTTACAGTATAATAATGTAGGTTTGTTTTTGGCTGGATTATTTATCTTACGTCAATGTAATTTGCTTGTTATGTATGGATACTTCACCCCCTAATGGAAATTTTAAGGAAATTAGAAGTGACTGAGGGGTTCTTTGTCTATGTGAAGGCACAAAGCTATAGACTGGGTTATACTGCATACTCTGAGTACCACTCATGTTTTATAAGAGATAATGTACACCCTACTTTAAACTATAAGGATATCAAGTGAGGGGTTTTGTGACCATAAAAAGGCACAAGGCTGCAGGCTGAGTTATACAGGGGATTATCTCTCTCATGTATTATAAGGGATATTGAACCCTCACTGTAAATTATAAAGATATTAGAAGTTACTAGAGGGTTCTGTGACCATAAAAGGCAAAGTGTCGCAGGCTGAGTTATAAAGGGATCACTGTGTATCACGCACATATTAGGGGGTCAGGGCCAGATTTGCATAGTGGGCGTCCCTAGGACCACTGCCGTTCGTCGTCCCTGTCCCCTCCCCTTTATTCGTACAAATTTTCATCATCTGGACTGGAGCAATGGGGATTGGTGTACGGGAAATTTAGAAAAATATTGTATCTCCAGCACATCCCCAGTGTTTTAGAATCAATGTGGGTATGGTTGGGCAGCATACCGGCCCCCTAAAATCCTGCCTTGATTATAAGGGATACTGTAACCGGTACTTTAAATGATAAGGATGCTAGATGGAATTGAGTGGTTCTGTGACCATATAAAGACACAAGGCTGCAGACTAAGTTATACAGTGGATCCTGAGTATCACACGGGTATTATAAGGGATTGTGCGCCTCCTACCGTAAATAATAAGGATATTAGCTGACACTAAGGTGTTCCGTATAAGGGCATGAGGCTGCAGGTTGAGTTCTACAGGGAACTCTGCGTATCACTCGTATAAAGAACAATGTACCCCCATTGTAAATGATAAGGATATTAGAAGTCACTGCTGGGATCTTTGACCATATAAAAATACAAGGTTGAATTATACAGGGAACTCTGCGTATCACTGGCATTATAAAGGACAGTGTAACCCCACTGTAAATTATAAGGATATTAGAAGTCACTCAACTATTATATCGGATAATGTATATTCACTGTAAATTATAGGGATGTTAGAAATCTCTAAGGGATTCTGTCACCATTTCAAGGCACAAGGCTGCAGACTGAGTTATACAGGGGACTCTGAGAATCACTCCTGTATTATAAGGGATAATTTAACTCTACTATAAATTCTAAGGATATTCAAAGTCACTGTGGATTTCTGTGACCATATAAAGGCACAAGGCTACAGGCTGAGTTATACAGGGAACCTTGAGTATCACTCGTGTATTATAAAGGATTATGCACCCCTACTTAAATGACAAGAACACTAGGGGTTCACTGAGATGTCTCTGAGTTTTTTTGTGACTATATAAAGGCACAAGCATGCAGGCTGAATTGTACTGGGAACTATTACTCATGTATTATAAGGGATTGTGTATCCCCTACTGTAAATCATATAGTGAATAAAGTACCCCCTCTTGTAAATTATAAGGATATTAGAGTTACAGAGGAGTTTCATGACCATATAAAAACACGAGGCCTTCGGGGGGTACTTTATTTATTATAATACACAAGTTTCAGTGAGTCATGTGACAGAAATGACATCAACTCAAGGTTGAGTTAGATGGAACTCTGAGTATCACTCATTTATTATAAAGATAATGTACCCCTGCTGTAAAAGACAAGAATATTAGAAGTCACGTTCCATGGTTCCATGACCATATAAAGGCACAAGGCTGCAGGTTGAGTTATACAGGGAGCTCTAAACATCACTAATGGGGTAATGTATGCCTCACTTTAAATAATATAGTGAATAAAGTACCCCCTCTTGTAAAATATATGGATATTATAAGTTACCGAGGAGTTTCATGACCATATAAAAACACGAGGCCGAAGGCCGAGTGTTTTTATACAGGTCATGTAACTCCGAGGTAACTTCTAATATCCTCATATTTTACAACTGGGGGTACTTTATTTATTATAATACACAAATTTCAGTGAGTCATGTGACAGAAATGACATCAGAACTCACCGTTTATAACTGATGACATCAGAACTCACCGTTTATAAGGATATAATTTACAAGATATTCATGGCTTTTGTGTATTATAAGTATATTAAAGGGATATTAAAAGGATATTAAAAGGGTTCTGTGACCATAAAAGACAAGGCTGTGGACTAAGTTATACAGTGGACCCTGAGTATCACACAGGTATTATAAGGGATTATGTGCCCCCTACCATAAATGATAAGGATATTAGCCATCACTGAGGGCTTCTGTGACAATTTAAAGGCGCATGGTAGCAAGTTCAGATATACATGGAATTCTGAGCATCACTCATGTACTATAAGGGATAATGAACCATTGTAAATTATAAGGATATTAGACATCACTGCGGGGATCTATGACCATATAAAGGCACAAGGCTGCAGCCTGACTTATACATGGAACACTGACGATCACTTATTCATTATAAAGGATAATGTATTCCATACTGTAAATGGTAAGGATATTAGATGCCACTGAGGGGTTCTTTGATCATATAAAGACACAGGGTTACAGGCTGAGTTATCAGGGATCTCTGAGTTCCACTCATGTATTATAAGGGATAATGTACCTCCAAAGTATGTTACTGAGCGGATTTGTGACCATATAAAGGCACAAAGTTGCAAGCTGAATTTTACAGGGAACGCTGATGATCACTCCTACTTTATAAGAGATAACGTGCCCACTACTGTAAATGATAAGGATATTAGATGTCAATGAGGTGTTTGGTGAAAATTAAATTAAAGATTTAGCGCTATTCGTTCGATCAAACAAATGATCGAATAGTGGAACGATTTTTAGTTCGAATCGTTCGATTAGAAGTCGAACTCGTAGTCGAAGTAGCCCATTCGATGGTCGAAGTAGCCAAAAAAATACTTCGAAATTCGAAGTATTTTTTATTCTATTCCTTCACCCGAGCTAAGTAAATGTGCCCCTAAGTATCGCTCATGTATTATAAGGGATAAGGTACCCCCTACATGTGACTATATAGTGAGCACTTTGGACTGCCCAGTTCAAAATGTCATGGTTGGATTTCCATTGGCTGAAATCTGTCTCGATTGACATGGAATACAGCCAATCATGATCGGCTACGTTATAGCCTCAGCTCACAAAGTCATCATTCACCCTGGCTAATATACTGTACTAACCCTGCACACCAAAATAAAAAAGTGATTGCTTGCCATGAATTACTAATCTAGTTCAAATTTTTCCATGGTTTGTAAATAAGCCCCTGGAGGTCCTTCTCAACCCAAGGACACTTGCAAGATTGCCCTTATTTTAATCCACTAATTTAATTGATACAACAACATTGAGCAGAAATTACAGTAACACACATCCCTTTCTGATCTGTATCTGAATATTTTATGGGCTCATAATAATTTTGTATCTTTTGAGGAAACGGGGAGTCAAATTACAGTTTGAAAATTAGAGCCAACTCGCTCAGTTGCTTGTTCAAGTCACAATACTTGCTTTCCATATTCTCTAGGGAGACTCTTTGTGCTAAAATATCCGCTTATGCGGCACCAGCCATTGCTAAATTGTTTCTCCTATGGTGGACAGTGGACTCCTGTAAGAGATGCATGCCAAGGAGATAGGATGCTGCCCACCTAGGAGAATGGAAGACACCTTCTGGAAAAAAAGAAGCAGTCCCATGAAAGTTAACTTCCACTAAACACCAATGTTCTTATTTAAAGGGGTTGTTTCCTTTAAATTAAATGTTACTATGATGTAGAGAGTGATATTCTCAGACAATTTGCAATTGGTGTTTATTTGTATTTGAGGCATTTAGCTTTTTGTACAGCAGCTCTCCAGTTTGTTATTTCAGCAATCTGGTTGCTGGGGTTCAAAATACCCTAGCAACAATGATCCCTTGAAGGTGTGCACTCATGCACATGCACACAACATTTGAGGCCAGTACACATAACATGCTTTATCTTCCCACCATTTATTGCTCTAAGGACACAGCACTAAATAAAGGTGAGGCAAAGAAGAAAGCCAAACAAACAGAAAGTAACCCTTCCACTTTAAGTGCAGGATGTATATTATGTGAGCAGTCACTTCCTACTTGATGTTTCTAATAACGATCACAAGCTTGTGGGTGTGTGGAACTGGAAGTAGCAGCCCGGGAATCAGCTGAGCCTGATCTAGACACAGACTGCAGGCCGACCTTGGGCACAGACACCAGGCTGGGGTAAGGTGCAACTGCTGCAAGTGATTGTTGGGGCCAGTGGGACTGTCTGGGGAAAACAGAAGATACAAATCAGTTATCCAGACAGATAAACAGCATTGTGTGCAAACCAGGAAGTGCACAGTCTTTATCTCTGAGGGGAGCTGCAAAGTTGTGAGGAAGCCAGTGTGTACACTACTGTATGTTTTAAGTTACTATCTCCTCAGGCCACACACTCATTTCCACTTTGTTACAACTGAAATGTGGCAATGGGGTTAACGAAAATTAAACAAAAACAAGTGGCATACGTTGTTTTGCAAATGCCCCACCCTTTTTCTGTTAGTGATTCTCTGACACAGCCTAGGGACCTATAGCCAGCAGCTACGCGACAGACTTGCACCCCAGCTGGATAAGCTATAATAGTGTGCCTTGGAGTACAGATACTCATTGGACCGTGATATATATCAGGCAAAATATCTGTGTGGTGTCCATTCTGCACTAAAGTATACACAGCATGATTTTCAGTTTACTTACAGGTGCAAATTGCCACATGTACAATTATAACTCCTAGTGAATAACCAGTCATGTCCTTTCAGTATACAAGCTGCACCAGACTGATGAAAGGCACTTGCTAATTTTGAACTTGCTATGGATTTATGCGCTGGTGACAATTTACCCAGCAGTCCGTAAATAAACCTGTTGTTTTCATAATATTTTGTATTGGGTTAAGGGCCCTCCAGTCATTGAAGGATCATATATGTGCCTACTGATATGAACCTTAAGTGCTCGTGTTTTGTGTAAAGGAAGTGTCTTGCTTAATAATATGGTTCATAACAGACAAGAACAAACGCTGATGAGACAGCAAATTACCTGTGGTCTTAACTAGGCATTGGTGAAGGGAATGCTTTCATTGATTTATGAGTTAAACAGCCGCCTTGGCTGATGAAACAAAAATAGATTTGCTTTTTTTTGTGCTTAGTGGTTTGGGAATTTCTTTGCTTGGTTAGTATAATAAAGACCTTGTAACGCTTCGGTGTTGTTGTACCACAACTTCCAGGAGAGTCTGGCTGCTAGCAGGTGCTGGGAAGCTCATTAAAGAAAAACTATACCCCCAAAATGAATACTTGAGCAACAGATAGTTTATATCAAATGAAGTGGCATATTAAAGAATCTTGTCATACCGAAGTAAATATTGCCCTTTTACATCTCTTGCCTTGAACCACCATTTCGTGACTCTATCTGTGCTGCCTCAGAGATCACCTGACCAGAAATACTACAACACTAACTGTAACAGGAAGAAATGTGGAAGCAAAAGACAGAACTCTGTCTGTTAATGTGACCTAACATGTATGGTTTGTTTGGTATGTTTGTGTGCACAGTGAATCATACGATCCCAGGGGGTGGTCCTAATTTTTTAAAATGGCAATTTTCTATTTATGATTACTCAATGGCACTTACTACTAAAAAATTATATTATTATATAAATGGTTTATTTACATGAAGCAGGGTTTTACACATGACCTGTTTTAAGCAATATATCTTTATAGAGACCTGCATTGTTTGAGTTTTCCTTTAATAGCTGGGAGGTTATTCATCGTGTATAATGCCATACATGCAGCTTGGTTTTATTATATGTTGTACAGGTATGAGGGCCTGTTATCCAGAATGTTCGGTGCCTGTGGTTTTCCAGATGGCAGGTCTTTCTGTAATTTGGATTTTTATACCTTACATCTCCTAGAAAATAATGAAAACATTAAATAAATCCAATAGGCTGGTTTTGCTTCCAATAAGGATTAATTATATCTTAGTTTGGATCAAGTACAAGATACTGTTTTATTATTACAGAGAAAAAGGATATCATTTGGATTATTTGGATAAAATGGAGTCCATGGGAGATGGCCTTTCCGTAATTCGTAGCTTTCTGGATTTGATTTGGTTTAGGGATCTGTGGAATGTAAATGTGCACATCCATGTAATTCTGCAATGTACTCTGCATCTACTGCTTTACCCCCTTCAGTTAAGGAGGACACAATATGCCACAGATTTCTTCAACCATAATGAAGTCCAATTGTAAATTGCACCATTGTCTACATCACTACATTATAATTCATTTACAGGAGAGCTAATTTTTTCAATTTCAGGCAGATCTGCTCAATGTCATGGGATCACAAGGATTCTGGGAACTACGGGTTGCCATGCACCAGTATCTGCTCTGTTGGGATACAAACTGTAATTATTCAGCGCAGACACATGATTTCAGCACCTGTGCATTCCTGAAATCAGTGGAAAAAGAAAATGGCATCCTTGCACATGACATGAATTACACCAATAATGATGGTTATTGAGCACACTGAGATGTGAATGGAGCCTCAGACACAGAGCATAATGCTATATTGTATACAGAAGCCAGTAATAAAAGAGTAATAACTGTTTTTTAAAGGCTTCACCTAATAACCAGGCATGTCAACACACCTATTTTTATTAGAAGTCACCCTGATTTAAGCCCCTGCAATAAAAGGTCTGTCACTCACTGTGAGTAATTTGTTCCCAAAACCTTATTAACCCACTATGTTAAAATGCACAGAATTGTCACCCAAACAGGAAGCATGGCAAGGGGCAGGGGTGGAATGGGGGTAGGACTGAGATGGGGGTAGGACTGAGATGGGGGTAGGACTGAGATGGAATAAGTGGGGCTAGGGCATGACAGGCCTGGCTAAGATGCACATGGATCCCTTAAAAACCTGGTTGCCATCTCTGTACTGTGAAAAAATTCTGAGGCCCAGGAGGAGTTACGGTGACAATCACAGCTTTCATGCCACTCTTAATCTGCAGGTGTGGGCCCTTATAGGTGTGGAGTCAGGGTGCCAGTGGTTCTTAACAATCAACAATATTAGGATCAGTACAGTACATACACTGAATGATGAGCCAATACTTTCAATTACCGTTGTTAGGTCTTTGTGTTGTATATGTTGGGAGGCTATGCAGCACTTGTCTCAAATCTCAGTTACCATTTAATATATTATATAAATTGATAGTTTTGATGCCTAGTTATATATGCCAACAGATGTTAGAATAGGGAAGATCCTAAGTGAGCAAGCACTAGGTGCACGAGTTAGTGAGGGTGTGTAGCAAGGGCAGTTGTGGCCCAGACGAGGAGGAAGAGGAATTTGTTTCCAATGGAAACTCTGTTAGTTAGGGAACCAGTGGAAGTGTAAGGCTAGGTAGGAAAGACACCAGGGCGTCAGGCCAGGATTTGGTTAAAAAGGCCTAACCTGGCGTGGAGGGGTATCACCCTGAAGGTATCAGACCACTATTGGAGAGTGAGGATATGGGTGTAGCATATATTGGTCGTTAGGTGGGAGCCAAATTCCTAAAGAACAGGGAAGAAGTGTGCCTACAAGGAAAAACTGGTTTTATGGAAGTGTTGTACATTTGCTGTTTTTGAAGAAAATAATGTGAGGATTGTGTGCCTAAATGGAAAGACTTTGGTGTGTTTGAGAAATGAAGCCGCTGTTAAAACTTGTTACAGTTCCTGTGTGGCATATACAACTGTGTGGTCCTCTGCTGGTATTGAAGAGGTCGTTGCCGATGAACACTATTCCCTTTAAAAATGCTAGGCCCTCATTCAAGCTTACAACTTTCTACCTTACCAGAGAATGGTAAGGAAAAGAGTTGCTCAAATCCATTGGTCAGGGATCCAAATACAATGCATTGGTTTTCCACTGAATAGTCTGGCCTCTTTAATACTTGTAGGATAATACAAAATATCCAGTTTAAGAAGTCAGGTTATAAAAACAAACTCATTTACATACACAAGGGGAATGGACATAAAGCAAAAACAGACAAAAATTGTTATTCTATATATATACCTATATACCTATATACCTACAAATCAGTGTTTTCCCCTGCTTGAATTGCAGGGTATTTGCAGACACACACTAAGTAGGGTGCAATGCAACTTAAATGCAATTTATCAAGATGGATACAGATTAGAATTTGCTTTGGTAAATCATATGGTACCAGTTGAATTACTTAATTTCCATTTTTGGTAATGGTTATGCCAATGGAAATGGTGATGCAAGGCAATTGCAATCAAGGCATCAGATAAAGCCAGGGTATTTTGCATCATAAGCCTTGTTCAGCAAAGTAGAAACAATCACTCTTTTGGTATAAGTATAGAGGTATGCATATAAAAGAACCTTTGTGAATCACATTTGGATGAATGCAAATTTGTGCTAAATTTTTTGCGTTATTATATAAGTTTTTAAATTGTAGAACACCCGCTTCTCTGTTATTTGTTTATATGATGGATTGTAATGTCACAGCAAGAACATCCTCATAAACATGATTGATCACATTCTAATTTGGATGCTAATTGAAATCCATTTTGGTAAGTTGAGTTTATATTTGGTTTTTCATCTGGGAATAGAGATATAAATTTCTGTTGCACCAAAAAGGGCATTATATATTTGTGCTTGCATTTGCAAATGAACACTAGGTAGCAACATATAAAGATATATTTACAATTTACTAGTAGTTCATTTGTAGTTGTATTCATAGCTCCATTTACCTTTCCAGATATATAATATGGCGTCTGGTCAAGCAGAAGAGTTCCGACCCGTGGAACTGGGAGGGCAGGAGCTCCCTAAATCAGATGACTCGAAGAACACTGCAAGCCAGAAGGAGCAAGCGCCGGCACCTCCTAATAATACTGAGCCACATCAATTGAATGACTACCTTATGAGAAAGTATTTTGTGGCCAGGGTAAAAATAATATTTGTTATAAAACAATACCTAATATTGTGTAAAGTAGTAATTAGGAGTTCTCAACCCTCTGTGTAGGTTTCAGGTGCTAGACTGGAATACCCTTGCCTGCTCTTTGGGTCTGCTACATCCAGAGAAAGAAATCCAGTAGCACTCTGATAATGATGCAACATCTTCAGTGATTTTATTAGCCCATATACAAACAAACAAACAAAGGGCAAAGTTTCGGGCCCCACTGGACCCTTTATAAAGATCTGTCGTGAAATAGTTCTTCTACAATTTGATTTTATATCATGTTAGCAAGTATCTGATGAGATATGAGCTCAGAGATGCCAATCTCTACATTGACCACTGCTACTTTTTAACTATTGCCCACCAATGCCATGTATAAACTTGTCAAGTTAGTCTAAGTCTAATGGCCAAGTTGCTAGAACTTATCTGTCAATGTGATCCAGAAACTCTGTCACCATGAAGTAGCCTACTATATTATGACAGGGTACCCAATAATGGAAACCTCATTGCTTTACAAACAAAACACTTGTACTTAAAAGAAAAAATAGCTACCTATTCTGCTTTGCATAAGGAACTGTGATCAAATAATGCCCATAGATACAAGGTGTATATTAATTGCTTCCAGAAGATGTTGAACGATAATCTTCAGCAGCCCCCCCCCCCAAAAAACCCTATACTGCTTGTAGTTATGCCCTTGTTAAATCAGTAAAAGCAATTCCTTAACACAAATGTATGTTTTCCTCTCAGCCAGGAGCATTTGAGCAGGCCAACGAAGACTTGACAAATCAGATTTTTACAAAGGAAAATGAAACTGTGAACAGTGCCTGGCTTTTGGCAGAGTAAGTATGGCTTTCTGAATTCTTCTTTTATTTATGTATCTACAGGTTAAATGGATGGAAGTCTGCCGGTATAGAAATTAGCTATAGACCTCTGTTAGCTTCTGCTTTGATATCTATGGACTCAGGCCCGGATTTGTGGCAAGGCCACATAGGCCCGGGCCTAGGGCGTCACATTTTTGGGGGCGGCATGCCGCATGCTCTGTGTGGAGCCTGTGCTCCCCAGTGCTCCGACGCTGGCGCTCGCCCAGCGAATACGGCGCTGTATGGACTCATGTTACATGGTGAAGTTACCGATTACATTTTCAACAGTGTATCTGCTGTAACTGTTTCGGCTCAATGATTGTCAGTGCCAGCACTCTGTTGGCACTCAAAATTGTTTTCTATTTGTTTCTAGTCAACCATATCCCCAGTAGATAGCTCTTAAAGGAATACAAATAAAAACACCATAGATGACACTTTCTGTAAAGATACATTTTGTAAAACCCCCGGATAGATGTGACTCATATAGGCCTATATCCCTCCTTAATTGTGACATAAAGATATTTGCTAAGATCATAGCTAATAGACTCAAACTGGTCGCACCTGCACTCATACATCCGGACCAGACAGGCTTTATGCCCTCAAAAGCCACTGATATCAATGTGAGACGCCTTTTCACTAACCTGGCGGTCCACCATGATAATGTGGGTAATAGAATTGTAGTGTCCCTCGACACGGCAAAGGCCTTTGACACGGTGCAGTGGCAGTACTTGTGGGAGGTATTGGCACGTTATAAGTTAGGCCCGGATCTCCGGAAATGGATTCAGACATTATATGCGCACCCAAGAGCTAAGATTCTGGTCAATGGGCAACTATCGGAAAATATATCTTTGGGAAGGGGCACTCGACAGGGATGCCCTCTCTCGCCATTGCTTTTTGCCCTAGCCATAGAACCCCTGGCCATCAAAATACGGGCTAATGAAGGAATACAGGGCTTACATATAGGAAACCTGTGTGAAAAAATATCACTTTATGCGGATGATATGCTGCTATATTTGGCTAACTCTGGTGCAGCCCTACAGAATCTCCTGACGACTGTCTCTGAGTTTGGCCAATTCTCAGGTCTGAAAATCAATCTCGATAAGTCGGTGGTGTTTCCTATAGATCCCCTTCCTCACGACTCTCCGAACCCCTTACTCCAGCTCAGGGTAGCAGACTCGTTTAAATACTTGGGTATAGTGATCCATAAAGATCTTAATAGATTTGAGCAACTCAACCTGGATCCAGTAGTACAGGCTCTGACTAGCAAAGTCTCTGTGTGGCAAGACCTTCCTCTCTCTCTACCAGGCAAAATTAATATGTTCAAAATGGTTTTCCTACCTAAATTTCTATATGTTTTCCATAATTCTCCCATAAACCCTCGAGCCCAATGGTTCGCCAGAATAGACAAAATAATTAGAAGCTTTCTTTGGGCAGGAGAACACCCTCGATTGAGCTTTAGGGTGCTACAGGTACCAGTTACTGGAGGAGGCCTAGCACTGCCTAATCTCAAACTTTATTTCCTTGCGGCCCAATTGGTATATGCCCACTGGTGGTTTGTCCCTGATTTGAGCAACTCGGCAGTGGTCCTAGAAGCCGCAGTAATTGGTTCCCTTGAGGCCCTTGCCAAACTCCCTTACAGGGGTGTCTTCCCCCTATCACGTTACCACTACTTCTATGCGCACGGTGGTACAGGTATTTCAGAAGTCTCAAACACTAGCCAGGGGAACCTCTACAGCCTGGTCTCCCTATACAGTGTTTTCCCTATACACCATTGTGGGGTAATACCCACCTACCTAATTTTCACTCACTCCCTGACATTGCACGATGGGCACAGCTGGGGATAAAAACGCTTGGTGATATAACCTCTGGGGGTGAATGTAAAACATATGCTTCACTACAACGGGAAGTACACCCTCACCCAGATATGCTGTTTCGCTATTTGCAATTAAGACATGCTTTTAATGTACAATTTCCAGTGAGACCTGTAAGTTTAGAGATGACAACCTTAAAGACATATTTGCATAGAGTGGACCTAACAAAACCCCTATCCTGGTTGTATACTATCCTATCTACCGCTGGTCCCTCCCCCCTTGAGAGGATTAAGGGCAAATGGCAAAGTGATATTCCTGACTTAGATGACGAAAAATGGAAGGACGCTCTCAAGTTAGTCACTGAGCTATCTATATCTATGAGGGACAGGTTTATACAAATAAAATTCCTGAATAGAGTCTATTTAACTCCCTACCGATTGGCTAAAATTTATGAAAATGTTTCAGACCTATGTCCCAAGTGCAGAGAGGAACCGGGTACCTTGTTTCATGTATTCTGGACCTGTACGGTAATCAAGGGATTTTGGAGTGTTGTACTTCAATTCTTGAATGAAAAACTCGCATTACCAAGTATTCGTTCACCGGAAAATTGTTTATTGGGGATAACGGGTGACCTCCAGTTACGCTCCTACTCTAGACTTTGTTACCTACAGCTCTTATATTTTGCCAAGAAAGCCATATTAATGCATTGGAAGTCACTTAACCCTCCTACACTGCAATATTGGCAAAAGTTGATAAATGATTCTCTCTCAAATCAGAAACTGACCTATCTGTCAAGGGGCTGCCCTGAAAAATTTGATGCTGTCTGGGGTACCTGGTTGAAAGTACAAACAGGTTAACTACAAGTATTCTAATATAATGTATATGCCAGTCTGTACCTTACCTCCCCTCCCCCTTCCTTCACAACTTTCTTTTCTAATATCTATTTCTTCTCTCTCTACCTCTACTATTCATATTGTGTATGTTGAATGTTTGAAAATTTTAAAATAAAAACTTTTAAAAAAAAAGATACATTTTGTAAAAAAATGGAGCAGGTGGCACAGAACAGTTTGTCGAGGGATTCACAATATAACTAGAATGGTTTCTCTTTCTTCTCTTATGAAGACCCCAGCTAGATTTTATTCCATGCAAAATACCAGTCATTTGGTGACCACTGTAAGACAAGAGCACACCCAAACTTTACTGTATATTAAAATGGTCAGTTCTAGAATCTTTCATTTCAGCAGGTAAATTTAGTTATGAGAGAATTTATTGTTTTGCACACAAGCAGTAGTGCAGGGGCTTGTGTTTACTATTGACATGTACATGCAAACAGTTAATCAGGTCTTTATTCATGGTTTTGTCCAAGGGTTCCTACTGGTACAACTGCAATGCCATTCAGTTGATTGTTTTTTCCACTTGTCTGGAACAAAGGAGTTAACTGATGCCCCTCTCTGGGTACAATACCCATGGCAGTATAATAAAACACTGAACATAGATGAAATGCAACATCCAGGTATTGCAGTCGTTAACGCCTGTGTGTAAGAGCCCTTAAACGAACAGTTCAGTGTAAAAATAAAAACTGTATAAATAGGCTGTGCAAAATAAATAATGTTTCTAATATAGTTAGTTAGCCAAAAATGTAATGTATAAAGGCTGGAGTGCCTGAATGTAAACAGAACACAACTTCTTGCTTTGCAGCTCTCTAACTCTGAGTAAGTCAGCGACTTGAAGGGTGCCACATGGGATGTAACTGTTCAGTGAGTTTACATCCTAAGCCTGGAGCTCAGATTCAAAAGCAACAGTTATGTAGGCCCTCCCTCAAGTCACTGATTAGTTACTGGCTGGTAACCAATCAGTGGAAAGCAAGAGAGGAAGTAGTGTTCTGGCTATTTTGTTAGACATCCATTCACTCCAGCCTTTATACGTTACAGTTCTGGCTAACTAACTATATTAGAAATATTTTTTATTTTGCACAGCCTATCTATATACCCAGTTTTTATTTTTATACTAAACAATTCCTTTATTAAATATATATTGTACATGATTATACTGTAGCTACTGAAGTTCCATATTTGGTGCAAGGTATTTTACACCTTAGGTCGTATCCCCATGTGCATGCTGGAAGCAGTATTTTCTGAATCCTTACTCCAGTGTACAATGAATTACTTAAATGAAAGTACAGTGTGCATTATTTACGCCTTTACAGAGTACATTTATGCATCCAGCCCCCTCAGTTAAATGAGTTTGAGAACTGAATACTGTGTAAGAATCTCTGCAGAAGGCAGAAGGTACTCACCCTTGTGTTTTTAAAATTTTTGCCAAGTGATGAGTCCTATGCATTCTACTTTGTCTTTAATTGATCTTACGTGATATAGTGCAAAGCTGGATGTAGAAAAGAAAAACAGGCCTTGATCTGTTTTTAGCATTCAACTTAACCTTAATTTTTTTTCCCAGGAGGCATGAAATCAACAAATGCAATGCTGTTTAGTACAATACATGTAGCAGCACAAATGTATTATAAAGTGCTTGTGGATACATACCCTGAATAGCAAGCTTGCTCTGATAGGAACTGGAGATGTGCGGGCAAGCTGCCCATTATAATTGCTGTTAAAGCTCATATTGGCATTAGATCTTTCAAGCATATGATAAAGGAATGCAGAGTTGTCCAGTGAGATCTCTTCCAAAGGTTCATTGCATTAATCATCCAGAAAATAGAAAAGAGACTTTGTTTGCCAACTGGGATGGTGAGTTAGCAATACAACAAGAAAAGGAACTGCTACAGTTTTTTTCCATTGCATTTTAACAACAATTTGGTGTTGCATCTTCATATTTTACAAAGTTTGTTTTTTAGTGCTACAAAAATAGTTTTCTTGCAATAAATAGAGGTCTTAAATATACACATCTTAAATATGGCTTGAGCATTATGCTGGATTACAGACTGGGTTCTTTGATTCAGCAGTATCTTTGTCTTCAGACAGGTTGTGTGAGATGCCTCCTGGAAACTGTTTGTGCAAACATTTTCTCTACCAGGTGTGATGCTTTAACAAGAATAGCACTGAGAAAGTGATATTGCAATCTCCTTGGGCGTAAAAGTAACCAGAACTATGTTTGGATCTCAGAATTCCGAAGTCTCTAAATTCAACCCACAGAGCAAAAAATCAAATATTTTTACTCTTGTAAATCTGTTGCCCTCTGCTGGCCAACTTTTCTTCTTTTTAGGTTTAATTATTGGAAATCATTCATTTATATAGGCTACAAGTCAGTGAAATACAGCAAACCCTCAATTTTGCATACCCTGATTATACGTTTTTCTGCATATACACTGTTTTTTGTGGTCCCACTAATTATAATGCATTTCAATGGCTTTGATTTTATATTATGATTTCCTGATGCTACCAAAAATTACTGCTCTCTGTATGTTATTATTAGTGAAATTTAAGAAGTTTAAAATACTAACCAGATGCTGAATTGCCATGGTTCTGTCTGTAAATCAACAATTTTAATTAGTCTGCCCATCATACAGTCATGCATAAATAACTTATTACTCTAGGTTGTGCATGCGACTATCAGAGAGGTCTTGCATATGCCCCCCATACTGTAACATTAATGCTAAAATGCGTAACCCTTGTCATTAACACAGTGAATATAGTATTTCAAAGTAAAGCAGACTCTTTTGCTCATATCCTTGTATCCAAGTACATGAAGAAGAAGTTGCTTTAACACATTTCCCTGAGTTTTCACACTTATTTTTTTCCTGGTTCCCGAGAAAAGAAAATGCGACTTTTACTATATATGTGTTAGATGGCTGAAAAGCATGGTTGAAATATGAGTTTTTGAGTTCAGTATATCTCCAGCAAGGGCTGGCTTTGGGTTGTTTTGACATGTGCAGTCACAGAGGGTGCCATAGGGAAGGTATGTCCTTCCTATACTGGTACTATCCTGAAAAATACTTGAAAGATAAACTAGACTAACAATTTCACAGTTTTTGCACTCTGATTTGGTCACTAGTGTGAAGGGTCCGTGATCTTTCATTAGTGAACCTACAATTAGTATCACACAAAGGGCCACCATCAGAGGGCCCCATACTAGTAGACCCTCTCCCTTAAGGGGACCTCAATTAGTATTTCACTGGTCATCTGTCCCCCCCCGGGTGGTGTGCCTAACAAGTAAAATGGGGCCCCCAATAAAATATACAACACCACTAATCCACCCAGGTCAAACTCGGGCCACTGTCATAAGCCCACCACTGTTGTGTCCTGTGAATCACTCATTTCCATCTCTTGAGTCCAGTACCCCCCTAATGGAAGCCATGATCTGCAAATAATACTGCTTTATACTTAAATGTAGGTGCATATGAGGAGAGTACAACCAGAAAGTGAGCCTTGCAAATTGCTATTGCCTCAAGGAAACCCTGACCCAGCACTTTATGCTGCATCTTAACTAGGATTACATCCTGGTAGGCTATAGCCACTTTAAAAACAAGACACGGAAAACACACAATTTACAAAGAAGAGTTTGTGGACGTGTTGAAGTAAACGATCATTTGGTTATTACAAAGCTGTCTATTTTCCAGGAATGCTATTTTGACCTCTTGTATGATGACCAAACAATATTCACATATATCATGTGAACGTCCATCTTTCATTCTGTTAAACAAAAAAAAAGTCACCCTTTATCTGCTGAGTACACATTACCTACCCCTTGATAAATATTAGCTTGTTTGCTTGCCCCATTTGATGAATGAAATCTGAAAAAGTAAATATTTTTATAGCAAAGGCAGCAGAAAATACTATATAAAAATATTATAAAGGATGGGAAGTTATAAAAGTTTATGAAGCAGGGGTCCATAATGTCCATATCTAAAACTTCATCATCTGTAAAGTGGGTTACATCTAGTATTGTGTTGTATCTTATGTTAACTCTTTGACTACCTATTGAAACCTCAGAACAACCAAAACAACTGAAAGGTCCAAAGTACACAACCTGCAGCTGTGCCAAAAACAGATAAGTGAACCCAAAGTATACAGGTTTCCCAATCATGTTGCTGTTTACATGGAGCAAAGTATATGAGCTCTGTGTATATTTATGTTATTTATTGCCTGACTTGTCCTTATCCTTTTATTTATATTGTAATTTTATGCATTGTACAACGCAGCGGCTCCTTAACAGCACTTTACAAAAAGTTATATATATATTGTTGGTCTTGATTAATGGTCTTGAAAAAGGTCCTAGAGTCGGACCGAAACGTCGGCCTGTTTTTTAATTATTTAAATAAAATTATGCTTTTAAACTAAACTACCGATAGGTTCCCAGTGTGCACTCATTTACTTTGGAAGATATATATATATATATATATATATATATATATATATATATATATATATATATATATATATATATATATATATATATATATATATATATATACACATACAATAGTGTCAACTAGTTCTATAAGCAGTATGAAGGCAATCAAGGCTTGAGTGCATCATTGTTGTTTTAGCACCACTACGGTTGATCCATTTAAACAATGTAATGTGCATTTGGGGGCTTCCTGGCTATGATGTAGACAGCCTTAGTCCATTTATAATAATTGTTAAAAGTAGACCTGTTATTGTGTGCTGAAGGGAGATGAGTTCTACTTCATCTATCTAGCTTATTTTGCTATCTATCTAGCTATTTAGCTATGTATATCTGTATTTTTAATCTGTCTCTTTAATATTTACTTGGTGTCCTTTTTGCATCCAGAGTTATTCAGCTGAGATTTATACAGAATTCAGCCCTTCTGGTTTCTTTTTGCCCCCACTAGGATTTTATAATAGAACAATTAATCCAAATGTATTTATTGGAGCACACAAGAAATTAGTTGCTGCCCCTATAGTTTGCTGTTATCCAACATGTTAGATTTATTCATGTGCAAGCATGTGTGACCATGCATATGCATGCAGGAAGAAATGCACTTCTGGAACAAGTGCACAGCATGGTGGGACTTAAGTTGTGAAGATCTGAATTATGGAAATATGCAGGTCCTAAGCATTCTGGATAACAGGACGCTTACCTGTATAAAAGGGTTTAAGCCACTGGGTTGTTTGTGCCTTCATATACCCGAGACTCTGAGATAAATACAATTGAATACTTTACTGATCTTACGTGGCATAAAAAAGCCTAAATAAGTTGCTTGTAGACAGACAGGATTCTCTGCTCATTTTGTAGTCTTTTATTTTTAGTTCTTCAATTCAGTAAATTTCTATGCTTACTTATTCATACTTATTTTCATGTTCTATTTGGTTGTCAGAATGTTTTAGAGATGGAGGCAGCACATTCACAGAAACCTGTGAGGATTTACAGTTTTGCTCATAATCCAGATGGGATATATTTTTTAACAAGATTTCAGAATGTATAATCACGTAATGTCGAATTAAAAGACCGGTGTCATATTATGTGCTCTCAGTTTGGTATTGTGCTGCCATCTTCAGAGCAACTTAGAAAGCACAAGAAGAAGTTTTTGTTGGCGAGTGAAGATATGAAATTATGTCGTCAGTTGAAAGACGCTATTCCAACAACATTTCCTGTTCTTTATTTTGGAACCATAAAGGGCTTTATTTATGACTAATGTATGATGTATAGTATATCTAAAATAATAACTATTATTTCTAAGCATTTTCAGATCATTTCAGCGTTGCTCACTAATGTTTTCATTCTCTGCAGAGTTGATCACTGGAACAATGAGAAGGAGCGGCTTGTTCTCATCACTGATAAAAGTCTTTTCATTTGTAAATACGACTTTATCATGCTGTGCTGCCAGCAGATTCAGAAGGTTCCTCTCAATTACATTGACAAAATATGCCTTGGACCGTTCACATTCCCTCAGAGATCTCTCGACAAGTAAGTAAGGAGCTTTCAAGGTGGAACATAACTTAAACGATGACCAAGTAAGGCTACAGTAACACCCTTGCATTTGATTTTGTTTAGTGCAAAACATAATGTACAAATAACTATCTATTGAAATTCTTTGTGTGCAGAATTTCAGTGAAGAATGACTCCTACAGGTGAAAAAAGGGTGGCTCAGTACTAGGTTAGAAAAGTGGGGGTTCTAAAGAATACAGTTGTCTTTGCACATCAGTAGTCTTTTTTTTTTTTTTTTTTTTCCAAGTTTATTTCTGTTTTTTTAGACTAGTGGGAGTCTCTTGACTAGCTGATCACATTGCCCTGGCCTTGTCTCACCAATTGTTACCAAAGACCGAGACTGACAGCAGGTTGAATGAAGAGCAAATTGTGTAAGCACAATTCAGGAATTTGGCGCATCCAAATTCCTGAATTCCTGTTTGTTATACTTATTGCACTATATGAAAAGAAATTATGCATGTAAGCAATGCACTAATAATATTACCTACCTACATACACATCAGTACTATTCCAGAACATGTACATCATGCAATAAGTAGCTGGAAAGACAGAACACTGAACCCCATGCATAGATCTGTCTGACCAACAAGATCACTGGCCAATTTTAATCACAAAACTAAAAACAAATTTACACCAAAAAAAAAAATGAACTGGTGTTTTGGAGAGAACGTTATCCTGCATTCTCTGAAATGATGGTCAAAGAGTTAACTGAAACACACAAAGCTCCTTTAACAAGACCCAAAAAAAAACAATTTCAATCTTTACAGATATGTCTATATATGTGGAACCTGAGAGAAACAAATGACACTATTATTGTTTTCATGTCATTTTACTGGTGTGGAAGATAAGCAGAAGTCTGCAGTTGTAGGTTGAAGAAGATGTAAACCCCAAAATTGTGCCAAATGAAAGAACTTTCCAGTATACATCCATTAAACATGTTTATGGCTTGTAAAGTATGTTAAATGTAATTACTGTTGAAATAAGTCTTTCTTGTGATTCTCTGCACTGATTCTGATTGACACATTGTAGCAGAAATCAACCCATAGCATTCACAGCGTTAAGAGAACTGAAGAGCTGCCTTCTGATATATTGTTTCAAGAATCAAAGGGACAGGCAAACACATTTTATTAATAGGAGTTTTAGTTTTTTTTCATTAAGCAAAAATCTATTTGTGGGTTTATATCACCTTCCAAGGGCTAATTAGAGTCGTTTGTTTCTATATTTTTTTTTACAGTTCACAAGAATTATTCAGTAGTAAAAACAGTGAAGAGCTATTTGAATACAATCAGGCTTAATTTGAGGCAGCCCTGTAAAATATAATTTTCAGCTATTTAAACAGCAAAAGTCAGAATGGCAAAAGTGTGATTTTTGAAGGCACCACATTTCAATAACATTATCCCTGGAGGTATTCCCAAATGACCTGTGTGGACAGTTATACAGACATTTTGTCTTCAGTTCAAGCAAACAATGATCAAAGCCATACCAGAATGTTGCTCGTTGTTGTGCGGAAATCTCTCCATATTTAAGGTGAAAAAATAATTAATGAACTCAAAAACAATCTCAGAACAAAATCCAGAGAACTGCAGTTATTTCTTAATTCGGATAAAGTCATTCTTCCACGATTCAGCAATATGTTTTCCATGCAATAAATTAGATATGTAGGAAAGTGGCATAGTGGGAGCCATTGCTCAGTAAAATGCTGGATGGTTGTCTAAAGGTTGCCTAAAGGGACGAGAAGTCTCTCAAGACTTAAGAAAATGTCTCTTGGGCTGAAAAATACTAATATACTCATGGGACCTATTATCCAGAATGCTCAGGACTTGGGGTTTTCCACATAAGGGGTCTTTCCATAATTTAACCTTAAGTCTATTAAAAATTATTTAAACATTAAATTAACTCAATAGGTGTTGTTTTACTTCCAATAAGGAATAATTACTAAATATTTTAGTTGGGATAAAGTACAAGAAATTTAGAAATTTATATTTGATTAAACTGGAGTCTGTCAGTGGCCTTCCTGTAATTCAGAACTTTCTGTATGAGGTTTCTGGATAACAGACTCCCATACCTGTAATAATTCAAAATACTGATTCTTCCCTATTGCTGGGAACAGCCCTTAGATTACTTGGGATTTGGGAGTCAATGGAAATCTGAATTTAGCCCACAGAAAGTAAGTTATTCAGCCCTAAAAACTGACATCACCAACTTGTATATAAAAAGTTTCCTGAGGTGATCCCCCAAACATATTTAATTTAGCAATAATCCATAATATGAAGACATATTGCAGTTAATAGGTCCTTTACTGGAATTTATATTATATATTTTAGCTCATAATTCTTTTAGTATACTAAATCCCTGCAATGTACTTTTCTCTAGACTAGAAAATTGAGTGACAGCTTGTTCCAAGACCCTTCTGCATACTAAACATCATCTGTGCCTGGGATTTTACAGTTTCTGGTTTCATATTTGCAGGCTTACTTGAGAAATAGTCCTTCTCTGTTAATTCAGGGCACTTTTTATTCTACCGTGATGCCCATATTATTCAGGTGCCTTGTAAGTATGTATACTGCAGGTACATGATCTATTATCCAGAATGCTTGGGACCAAAGGATTTCATGAAGCTTAGTTAGGATCAAGTACAAGGTAATGTTTTATTATTACAGTGAAAAGGGAATAATTGTTACAAATGAGAAATATTTGCTTATAATGGACTCTATGAGAAATGGCCTTCCCATAAATACCACATTTCTTTGATATCATTGAAAATTTCTAAAGGTTTTTTTTTTTTTTTTATAGCTTTTGAAGAAAATGGGAGTGTTACACAAAATAATATGTATAGAAAAGTTCATCTTGCAGCACCTGCACTGTATATAGCCATTAATAAGGGTTTGTTTCAGTTATTGGAAAAGAGTAGAAACTGGAGAACTACTTTGAAATTGAGGCTAAATGAAACAATTATAGAAATAGCAAAGAAATGAAGGATGGAATTAACATAGGATAGATGAAGATAAATAATAACACATGATAGTGGATGTTCCCGGAAGCAACACCGGAAAAAATAACTCCAACAAAGTCTAGTTGAATCATTCTGTTCCTACATCTCCTAACAGTGGTGTAGCTAGACTTTGCCAGGCCCTCCCCTGCCAAAAAAAACCTTTTGGAGGGGTCTGGGGAAGACCCTGTGGTTTGAGCCCCCCTGGGGCCTCTGCGACCATTGGGTCTGCTGCTTCTATAGCTACAAGCCTTGTTCCTAGCTCATTATTATCCAAAGAACTGGAGCCCATGCTGCTCTTTGGGCCCCAGGGATCTATAAAGAGCAAAAATGTTATTTTCATCCTTAGGGTCAGTGCTGTTTTTATGCCAGACAGTACTTTTTTATTTTTTTTGCAGGTTGATGGACATATTGATATACTGTATAAAGTAAAAAACTTAATTTCTTCTGAATTATGGAGAACCATATCATGCTTCCAATTAGCGCTCAAGTTGAAGGCTGATTCTGTTAATGCCTTTAAAGGAATTGTTCAGGGTAAAAATAAAAACTGGGTAAATAGATAGTATGTGCAAAATAAAAAATGTTTCTAATATAGTTGGTTAACCAAAAATGTAATGTATAAAGGCTGGAGTAACTGGATCTCTCACATAATAGCGCAGAACACTACTTTTCGGCTCTCTTAGTTTCCACGGGTTGGTTACCAGGCAGTAACCAATAAGTGACTTGATGGGGGGGCACATTGATCATAACTGTTGCTTTTGAATCTGAGCTGAATGTTGAGGATCAATTGCAAACTCACTGAACAGTTATGTCCCACGTGGCCCCCCCTTCAAGTCATTGACTAACTCAGAGAGAGAGCTGAAAAGCAGGAAGTAGTGTTCTGGCTATTATATTAGACTTCCAGTCAATCCAGCCTTTATACATTACATTTTTGGCTAACTAACTATATTTGACACATTTTATATTTTGCACATACAATCTATTTACCCAGTTTTTACACTGAACTGTTCCTTTAAGAGAGGCTTGGATGATTTCTTGGATAGACATGCTATTGTGATCGTAAATTCTATAGTTAGTATAGCTATGTTTATATATAATTTATGTGAGGGTATAGAGGGGTGTGTGTATGGATGCTGGGTTTCACTTGGAGGGGTTGAACTTGATAGACTTTGTCTAGTGCATATCCTCACATTTACCAGTGTAATTTGCTCCTCTGTTCTCCAATTTATAAAATTCTCAGAGTGGAGAACTCTTGCATGGAGCTAGTTCTTCACAATTTAGTATCAGCAATAACTACTTACAGTTCAAGAGCAAACAAGCTTTTGTTGCCAACAAAATCCTGTTGTCTTGGCATAGATGCCCATCCTCCCTGGGTTGTAGAAAAAGGACTAAAAGAAATCATAGGTAAAGTAAATGTTCCTTCTTAATTTAAAAGCGTGACACTCCATCCAGGTTGTTTTGTATGAAAAATAGAGAATGGAACACTTCGGTATCCTTAAAACTGGATTTTTTTTTTCTTTTGCCAGCAGAGGTCTCTGCAGCATCAATAATATGACATTTCTCACACAAAGATTTCTGTGCTAGAGAATAGGAATAGCTTGAATGTGCCAGTACAGTGCTTTTTATAAGATCTAATATTATAAATCTACATTTAATTCCAGACTTACTGAACCTAAATTTATTATGGGCTTCTCATTGTTAAAGTAAGCTATTACTTGTCTTTGTTATGATGCAGATTTATATACTTTCCAAATGACTCACCTGGAGGTCTTAGTAATACTGAACATTTCTAAAGGAATTCTTTGTACTTTTATGAGAATCAAGGACAGTTTAGAGAATAACACCAGTGGTGTCTGTAGTACTTATGCCTCTGTAAAGATGGCCACACAGAACTATTTGATGAAGATTTTTGTTTGCTACTGTTCTTTATGTAAGGCAGCTTCATGCTATACATAGGTATATCATTTGCCATAACCTGAACTATATTCCGATTTATTCTTATTCAGTAAGCATGCAGTTTATCCCCCAGGGGTTCTTTGTCTCTGTACTCCCACTGCAGTAATAAGACTGCTTATGGACACATTGGATAGGCAATATCTACCTAGTTCTACCCCCTGCTTACTCTCGAAGGCTGTGCAAACCAAGAATTCCTCTTTTTAGCTATAGGGCCACAGGCTGCCCATCTGTGATGTGAACCTTAATATATTTGACCAATAATCCATTATTGTGCCATGTAAAAATGTACAAATATTACATGAGACCAGTTGTAAATGAAGATAATCCTAATATTTTACTTACAGATTGGGATTCTTTGTTACAAACAATGCACAAACAGTGAGGCTTACCTAAAGAACAGTAAATCAAGGTAGCGTCAATGTGTAGCATACCCTGTCTTATGTTCTTTGAATGAGACAAAATGGTCTCCCTTCCCAACAATCCAGTCTGATTGGGTTTGTTCAAAAACTAATTGGGCAGGGAGGAGAGTTAAGTTGGCCAAAGACTGCATTGGTCTATGTATGTGGTCTGCATCTAATGGCATTTCACTGACCCCCCTGTTTGCAGTTCAAGTAATTTTGTGAGTGGAAGAACTAGGTAAAGAATGTATTGCCAGCTTTAATTATTCTGCTCCAAGAAGATAAATAGAATGATAATTCATGTAATAATGGGCCTATTGAACCTATTTGTTACTTTCTGTCACACCCTCTCTAATTCATATTCCATTATGTCAGACAGCTATAAAACAAAACAATAATTCAGAAACCCTAAAAAAATTAGACCAGATGCACAGTCTACTTAATACTAAACATGATATTGTTGTCCCAACACTACACATGAACTGCAGTTGCATGTTACAGGGCAGGGAACATTTAGTCTCTTATGGTGGCCTGGGAGCTGCCAGTTTTAAAGTCAGCAAATTAAATGCTTTTATCCCTGAGCTAGGGCGGGAGAAAATGATTCAGTGTGGGGAAGCAGTAATTTCAAATTGAATATGCATTTGGTTTTTCATTTTCAAGCCAATAACTCCAGGCTACTAGTCACTTGGGTTCCCCCCCATTATATTTTGTTTTTGTTATCTTTTTACTTTGCAGTTGGCATTGTGGTTATCTAGTAATTATCTCTTGTTGTTATACTATGCAATTGGCTTTGTGCAAAAACTCCTCCCTGAGGAACATAATTATGATGAAACAAGTGAATGGGTACACACGTGTACATCAGTTACAGACACCCTAACATGCCACTGCACGTTCCACATTCCTTTAACTGAGAAAAACTCACTTTGCTGTACAAATCTAGGACAAGGCAAGGAAGTGACACCACAACCATGAAGCAATTACACTGATGGGATGAAGAATTCAATGTATTACTTCTTCTTTAAAGAAGGAATGTTCACCCTCAATATTAACTATCTAATGGGGGCAGACTGGATATTCCTACATTAAAATAAAAACATTTTAGGATGGTCTGTACAGAGAGAGATGGTGTGTGTGCCTTGGTTTCATGGTTAGTGGCCTTAACATGTTCAGTGCTTCTTTTCCAGTGGAAGGCAATGAACATGATCAGCCAAGTTAGTGAATTCAATTAAATAAAACAGCAGTTAATTGCTCTAGAGTAAGCAGAGATAAAACATTTCTGGGGGATGATGTCACTTTGCATTCTCTGTTACCCTAAAAAGGGAGACTAAAACCACGCTGCAATTTACATTGTGGCAAATATTATTTTTCTAGAATGGGGATCACCATTCTTATCAATTCAGTAAGAAGGACTGATATTTTGACCTGCTACTATGCTGATGGAACCAGAATAATAAGTAAACACCCACGGACCAGGGTGCAAAATTTGCAACTGCCATGTGGTTGCCACCTTTTGGTTGACATGGCATTAGGCACTGCCATCAGGGGGCCAACCAGATGATGCTGAGGGATGGGGAAACAACATCAAGGGGTGAAGTGATGGTGTTTAGGGGCAGACCTATTTTGTAAGGCGGCAGGGCAATGACATATGGGATTGAAGCATTTCAGGGTTCTTATTGTCTCTTTGCTTTGTCTCTTTGACAGAGAGTTTTGAACTAAACAGACAATGTGAACAAACAAACTGTCTGGTTCACGTAGCAACTCTAAACTGCTAACCTCTTACTGATATTGCACTCTGCAGTTGCTGGGCCCCGTGGGGGGCTCTGATGTCGCCATATCCCCTGCTTCACAGTAGGTATACCTCTTGGTAGAACTGGTATTCTAAACCCAGAACAAAGATCATTTATGCAATTTGTTCCAGGAAGATATGGAATATAATCCCTACTGAACAGTTGGGGAAGCTGTTACATACATTCCGCAAAGGACTATTATTCCTGTAAAAGTTGGCTCTACAAGTAACATAGTAAGTTAGATTGAGAAAAGACACACATCCCTCATGGTCAAACTGTTACACTTATATATAATCCTAACTGCAAGTATACCCAAAGTAAGGCAAAAAAAACCTTCTGAAGCCTCTCCTTATTGCCTCAGAGGGGAAAACATTCCTTCATGACTCCAAGATGGAAATCAGACCAGTCCCTGTATTCCATAACCCTGTATTCCTTCACTTGCTGCATTCCACAACTTCACGGTTCTCACTGTATGAAACCTTTTCCAAATATTTTCATGGAACCTCCTTTCTTCTAATCAGAATGGGTTCCCCGTGTCAAGCTGGAAGGACCTACTGGTAAATAAAGCATGAGAGAGATTATTATATGATCCCCTTATGTATTTTTATACATAGTTATCATATCACCCCTTAAAGTGATACTGACACTAAAAAACTACTTTTTAAAATATGAATGTACATTAAAAGTTACCTATAGATCACATTGATCATTTTTTGCTGAGAGGTTTGTTTTTGAAAGCAAATGTTAGTTGACGTTTCTTAACCTGATTGTTTTGCCAAACTGACTATCCTCTCTCAGCCTGTCCGTTAAAGTTTCTAATGCTAACAGACTCCTGCTGCACAAATATGGCAGCCCCCTGATACAGGAACATAGGACATCAGACAGGTAATGTAAAAGCATTGAGCAAATACTTAATGGTAAAGTTATAAGTAGCTTTCAAAGGCAATATTAAGATAGATGTAAAAAAAAAAGAGTTTAATTTCTGGTGCCAGTATCTCCTTAAGTGCCTCTTCTCCAGCATAAACAAGCTGAACTTGCTCAGTGTTTCCTCATATCTGAGACTTTCAATACCCTTAACCATCTTAGTTGCCCTTCTCTGGACCATTTACAACCACCCTCTGTACCCAATCCTGTAGCTAGTTTCCAATATATATGCAACTGACTTAATTAAGGCCAACAACCCTTAGTTTAGAAACAGTAATTTTTTTTCACCAATGTATTATGCAGTTAACTGATAAAAGAATAGGATAATGATAAATATTGTGATGAGTGTCACAAAATTGTTTTATATGTATTCTGTATTATACCCTTACTAAAACTGGGCTGATGTGCAGTAAACCATGGTAAATATGTGCTGTACAATGGAGGAAGCCTGACAGACTGGATAAGACCTGGGTTGGGAGCATATTTTCATAGGGCTGCTGTACCCAAGAAGCGGCTAAAGCATTATACTAATACTAAGGCAACAGTTCCTGGGGTAGTGGTTAAACTTTTTATGCTTAGACCCACTTATGGTTCAACCCTGGTCAAAAAGACCCCTTTACCATATTTACAAGTTTACAGATATAGCAAATAGTATTGAAAAAGTCAGTCATTTGATCAGTCACTGCAATCTCAGTGACAGAATATTCACTTCAGAAGTTTGATTGGTCATCTAGCTGTGCAGTAAGGATTATCTAGGTCAACAAAGGTTTTAATTTGCCTCATATGTCACCTTAACTAGTTTTTAGGCTGGGACCCCATCTCATGCACTGGGTCAGCCTCACAGTTTGGAAACCTTAGTCTAGAACAGGGGTCCCAACTTTTTTTACCCATGAGCCACATTCAAATGTAAAAAGAGTTGGGAAGCAACACAAGCATGAAAAAAGTCCCTGGGGGTGCCAAATAAGAGCTGTGCTTGGCGATTTGTTGCCTCTATGTGGACAGACAGTGCACAAGAGGCTATATTTGGAAGTACACCTGTTTTTTATGCAACCAAAACTTACTTCCAAGCCACTAATTAAAAAATAAGCACTTGCTGTGAGGCCACTGGGAGCAACATGTTGCCCACTGGCTGGGGATCACTGGTCTAGAGCATAAGGCTTTGTGTGCAAAAGTGTTAAGATTGTGTTACATAACCATGTCTTAAGAGCTACAACTTAGCGGTACCTGTTGGATTTCACCATGACCCATCTTGGTTCCTTGGTTGACATTTTGAGAATAACTAATTTATACAGGGCATATAGGAGCTACCTGAATGACATTCTGTCTACTTTGACAAACCTGTCTGGAACAACAATGGGGCCATTCATTTTTAGTTTATAAATAAATGACCTATTAGGGTTGTGCTCATAGAAATGCCTTAGGAAAGTTGGAGGGAAAACTAAAGTGTTCCAAAAAAATAAACAAGCAAACAAAAAAACAAAACACGCCACAAGGTGGTAAATAGTCATAAAATAATACCTTTGTGCTTGTGGTGTGAAAAGCATTGTTATAATCATAATAATATCATTACTAAGAACAAGGACCTTCTCAAGTGTATGATTATTAAGCTTTAATTAGAAGTGAAATCTAGGCAAGTAGCTGCCTGTTTAATTGATTTAACTATGATCAATACTAGAAGCTTTGTAATAGAGAGAAAATATATTTCCTAAGTGCGAGTAGGCAGTACTAAGTGTTACTGAGATCTGACTTCACAAACAGTAGGATGTCAACAAAGAGACAAATGCAGCACTGTCAGGTGTTGCTATGCTGCCACATACAATGTCCTTTAAGCCCTCCCTAAATCTATAATATGTAAAAGTGCTTAATACTGGGTAATATTTGGGATGGATTTGTAGTATCTCTCTCAACAAAGAAGTAAAGGGTAAATTGTCCCACTGTGAAAAGTGCCAACTATAGCTCAGTTTGCTATACTGCACCCCACAGTACATAAAGATTGCTGGACCATGCTCCCTTACTGGCTTTGGAAGTGACAAGGAAGCTTGTGGCCAGTAACCCAGAAAGAAACAACTGACTAGACAAGGATATGAATGCACGTTTATCCCAAAATACCTTCTTAGAAGCTAGGGGAAATAAAGTAAAATAAAAATAAAACACCCAGTTGTTCAAATATCCATTTGAACAATGTATTCAAAAAAATATTTAGTTTTACTTTGGTGTCATGATGGATCCCATACAGTTTGATACTGTATTCTTTGAACGCTAATAAACCTATCATGATTACCACTATATTGCTGCATGGATTTCACTTATTGGTCACTGAAGTAGCATCTGGTTTTAACCTTGATTAGTACTGAGAACCTGGGAGCACCAATGTATTATGGAAGCTCAAATTGCCATCAGTTTAAAAAGTTCAGCACACATAGAATAAATGCAAAAATATATGTACTGTACGGTAACTTGTTTTTACATTGTTGTTGTCCAAGTGTGGTACCACAATACCATTAGCACATAATATTGATTTTTTGCACTTTGTCTTTATCTTCTTTGAATGATAATGCCTAGAATGCAGCCTCTTACACCTCACTTTGTATGCAGTGCATGCAGAAGTAGCGAATGGGCATGCCGATCATTAAATACATGCGCACTAGGAAGCGCAATGGATGCAAGGTTCTGAATAGCCCTGCACTTTGTCCCTGTGAATGACAAGTGGGAAGTACAGGAATCTTTTGTGCTCAACAGCCCTAATCTCTGAGCATTACCCTGCAAAATATTTTGCCAGCACATTTAAAGAAAAACTATAACCCCAGAAGTAAAATGGCAATTTTCTATTTATGATTACCCAATGGTACATACTACTAAAAACAAATATCATTATGAAAATGGTTTATTTAGATGAAGCAGGGTTTTACATATGAGCTGTTTTATGTGGTATATTTTTATAGAGACCAACATTGTTTGTGGGTATAGTTTATTTTTAATGGGGCAGCCGTTTCACATTATTGTTACTAATATCGTTTAGTGCTTACTCTACAGCAGTGGTCCCCAACCTTTTTTTTTACTGGTGAGCCACATTCAAATGTAAAAAGAGTAGGAGAGCAATACAATAATGAAAACAGTCCTTGGGGTGTCAAATAAGGGTCCTGATTGGCTATTTGGCAGCCCCTATGTGAACGGGCAGCATACAGAATGCTCTATTTGGCGGTACACATGTTTTTTATGCAGTAAAAACTTGCCTCCAAACCAGGAATTCAAAAATAAGCACCTGCTTTGAGGCCACTGGGAGCAACATCCAAAGGGTTGGAGAGCAACATGTTGCTTGTGAGCTACTGGTTGGGAATCACTGCTCTACAGTATGCAGCTAGCTCCTAACAAGTGTTAACCATTTAGATAGGGCCACGTTGGGTGATCTTACCACGCATAGAAGCAAGTGGAACATTACGGTAAGTGTGGTGCTGCCACTTTTAATTTGCTAGACTGTTTGTTTTTTAAGGGACAAATAGTAATGCCCTAATCTGCTAGTATTATGGGAAGCTTTAATAGAATGGTATTGTTAGCAAGCCATAAATTTGGTGACAATCATGTCAACTTGATTGTGACACGAGCAAATATTGAAATTACCTCAACTATTTTTGCAGTATTCTCATTGTATCTAGATGAAACTGCTGCCTTTGCCTATGTCTGGGTGGAAACTGTTTTCCTTGCTTATTTTCCTTTTTTGCAACCTGATGTCTTTTCATCTTACATTAATGTTTGTTTGATGTTTGTATTTGTAGCATTAAGATCATATTATTATGAAGCCAATGTTTTCTTTTTGCAATTCACAATTTATTCTTGTGGAACAGCCACGCTTGCTTTGCTAGGATTTATTTTTCATGGTCTGGGTGAATTTAATATGAATACAATGGTGGTTTTGTATGGGCAGAGCATCTAACATGTCTTCATATTACAAATATTATTTTGTGGTCTGATGCTTTTATTTAGGTTCTCCTCTACACCTCATTAGAGAGGTAGTTTTGCAACTATAATATCATCCAACATTAGTGTGCTAACCTTGTTTGGGGTCATAGGCAGAAGGATAAATTGGTGAATATGAGCTTTATTACAAAATAAATTAAAATCTTAAATCAAATCAAAAGCCTTACCCTTTTTGTAAAGGCTATTAGCCCACACATTGGATAGCAAACAGTGTACATCAAATTATATATATTCATTATACAGAATCCCCTGTTTCTGGATACATGTGATTACATACAGTGCATGAAATACTTAAATTAATCTAATTTAATTGGGAGTAGAGTGCACAAAGTCAATTTCACATTTGCCATTTCTTTGATCCCCAACACAACACATCTTTAGTACATGATGGATGGTAGGAAGTCAAGTGAGGGGAAATTGATAATTAATTTCACTATAATAGTAATGCCTTTAAAGTTATATACAGGAGCTCTCCATCCTGGATATTGCCATTGTTTGAGTGTCAGTGATATTGCACATGCTCAGTATGGTCTGACTTCTATTGAGAAGCTAATATTTCCAACAAAGGGGTTGTCACAAATAAAGTATTAGCAGTTACTTTTGTCCTTGAACTGATATAGAAGATTTTTGTAGCCTAATTCTTTAGTGGACTCCATTTTTCTGTTAAAAAATAAAGGTAACAAGGAATTTTTAAAACCCATCTCCAAATTTGCTATAAATTATATGAATTTGTTATACTCATATTTAGAAGCTGATGTAGACTTGCCTTGGAAGGGTTAATAGGCACGTGTAGTGCACATGTTTTCTATGACCAACAGTTGATACAAGATAATTAAAAGGATTAGGCAGGTTATGTTATCCATAGAATCCTATATGCTGGATATGTTCACTTTACCAGTTTTTTTTTTTTTCCAAATTTTTAAAACTGTACCATGTCAAAAGCAGAAGAAAAGTCTGTGTGGCAGATTGAAAAAAATCAACTTATTTTTATTTATAAGAAAATTTCCTTTAACTGACAAATTAGTATCTGTTGCAAGACAAGCGTAAAACATGAACACATCTGTATAGTTCAATTCTTTGGTCAGTAAACCAAGCCCAGAAATGCTGTTTGTGTATTACACGGTAGCTAAGAGGGTTGTGAATATGAGCACCAGCCTTCCACATGATATCATATTCCAAATGCCACTATTGGGATTTTAAGCAACAGATTCTTTAGAGTTCCTAATAACCAGGCCTTTGTGGCTTACTTCCAAGAATGTCCCATGTTTCATTAGGGTGCGGTAGTACCACTAATGCCCTGTGTGGTCTGATGACAGGATTCATCTAGTACTGGATTGCTGAGTATTTATTTGCATTCCTCGCAGAGCAGCAGAAAAAAACATAACATTTCAGCCTATCACAATCCAATTGTCAGTGTTAATTTGGTACATATACTTTTAAATACAGCAGTTATGTGATCTGTTAATATACTACATAAACTCTAATACTACATGTCCCAATGGTATGCAGATCTTAATACATAGCTATGCTGCAACTTGTAACGGTCAACATAAATTTTTTTTTTTTTTTTAAATGGGGTGTGAAATCACTTGCCAGCATTACCAGTTCTAATTCTTTAGTATTAAATAATATAGACACTTTAAAATGTCCGCATATATTGTGTAAAGAATATGTGGCATCTTCAGTGCAGAAATTCACTGCATTCTTCCCTTGTTTACACCATAACTGCAAAGTCAGGCTGCATTACTCTATCAGCTAGGCTAATAATGCTTGTAGTGGTTTGGCAGAGGATAAGATGAAATAGCAGAGGTCTGGAAATGTGTGTTGTTTGCTTCAGATTGCATCTGAAGTGAGGCTGCTTGCTGCAAGCATGGCAGGTATTCTAGGTATGTGGATACCTGAGTGAGTGAAGCAGCTATTCCTGGATGCTGAATCACCATTTTTTTAATGAAACAGGATATGTACAATATATAAAGATAAAATCATACAAGATATCATTGAGCTCTAAAAACATTACAAAAAAGATGTCTGTGATAACAGAGCCCCAATTTAGCAGTGTAAAAATATATAACTTACTAAAGTGTAAATATCCATAAAATTGTAAGGGGCAGACTTATAAAAGGTCGAAGTAAAAATTCGAATTTAAAAAAATTCAAAAATTTCAAGCTAAATTTTGTGTACTTAGACTAGGGAATAGTCTAAATTCGATACGAATTTGAAAAAAATAAAAAATTTGAATATTGAAATTTATCATGTACTGTCTGTGGTGTTCATGCAAATGGCCTGTAGATGTCACTGTGCTCATACTGTGCATATTTCCTGATAGCTTAAAAGTGAAAGCTTACTGTTGTATAATGGCTGCATGACTCTGCTAATAAAAGCACTGTTATACTCTACTCATCCTCGGCTACCAAAACATAACAAATGGCAACTAGGATGGCTCTTCTACCTCTGTGGCAGCCTGCACCTTTTCTTCCAAACCCTGGTGAGCCTACAATACCTTTTACTGCTTGGATTCGTATGTTTGAAAATAACATTATTGCTGCTGACCAAGGGGAGATTTCTTCTGCTAGAAAGCGTGCTTTACCTATTTTTTTTTCATGTGGGGTCCTAGCCACCAATATTTTTTAATGGGGGGCCCTGGCCACAAATGTTTTTTTATGGGGGGCCCTGACCATCAATATCTTTTTATTTTTTATTAACATGTGGGAACCCTAGCCACCAATATTATTTTTGTTTTTTTACTGTGTGGTGGGGGGCGGACCTGTGGGGTGGGGAGGACAGACCTGTAGGTGGGGCTTGTGGTGGGTGCAGCCCAGGGGGCCTAGGAAATTTTGTCGTATGGGGCCCTGCGATTTCTGATGGCGGTCCTGACAGCGTATATTCTATACATTACCATTACCTGATGATACTTATGAAACTGCTCTTACTGCTATAAAGAACTTTTTCATGCCAAGAGTAAATGTGGTTGCTGAAGGATATAAATTCCGCCAACGTGGACAACGCAATCGCGAATCCACAGAACAATTTCTAGCAGTTTTGAGAGAGCTGGTTGTTACCTGAGAGTTTGGGAATCTAACAGATGAAATGCTAAGAGATCAAATAGTGGAAAAAACAAACTCACCTCGCATTAGAGAGAGACTGCTCCTAGAGCAGGATTTATCCCTTGCAAAGGCTATTACAGTTTCTAGCAGTAGCAGAGGCTAAGACTCTCAGTCAGGGAACTGCTGGGAATGTACAGATAGTGAATTCAACACTGTGGCCTAATAATGCACAGTCACAGGCAAAATACAGTACTATGGAATGGGATTCACCTACACTGCAAAACTGTGCAGCAAATACAAATAGAAAATATTGCTTTCGCTGTGGTTCAACACAACACACTGCAAATCATGTTACATGTCTTGCAAAGGCTAAACGGTGCTGCAAATGCACAAAAGTAGGACATTTTGCTAAGATCTGCCGTAGTTCTGCTAAAGATGTTCATGAAGTCACTACTACAAATGTCACAGTATTAAGTGTGGATAAAGCTGGTACATTTATTCCAGACAAGTTTATATGCACTGTGTCAGTACTGTGTTTGCTGACAAGGGACACTCCATTAACCTCATGCTTGAGGTCAGCTGTTTCTATACTACCAAAGGATATTTTCTTGAAATACTTTGCAAAAGATCCGCTTGCTGTACCTGCCCTGAAACTGTTCAGTTACTTAAAGGATCCAATTCCTGTGCTATGTTGCTTGCCAATGACTGTACAATTTGAATCAAATACTGCAAAGTGTGACTTTTACATTGTGAATAAGGGTACTGCTATACTTGGAAGGGATCTCTTTGCAGCATTAAACCTAGAATTAGTCGATGGTCTCATTACTACAGCACCAGTGCCTGCCACACAGCCAGTGTCTAAAATTTCATTACAAAGCAACACTTCACTGGGTTGTGCAAAGAACTTTGTACACAAAGTTTAAGTTAAGACCAGATGTAAAACCAGTATGCCAGAAATTATAAGGGAGACTGTCTCACAGGAACTAAAGAAACTGGTAGAGCAAGATGTGATTGAAAAATCTGAATTCTCTGAATGGGTTTCATCAATTGTTGTAACAATGAAGAAAACTGGAGGTATTTGATTGTGTGTTGATCTTCGTGAACCTAATAAAGCAGTTGTTATATCATCCCTTGCCACATAGAGGAAATATTTTCAGAACTCTGAAGAGCAAAATTCTTTTTTCTCTGCATCTTCAGATTGCCTATCATCAAGTATTACTGCATGAGGAAAGCAGAGACCTCACTGCATTTATCACCCATGATAGTTTGTTTGGGTTCAAGCGTGTACCTTATGGACTATCTTCAGCACAGAGTTGTTTTCAAAGATTGATGTCTTCTATACTCCATGGCATACCTGTTGTAGAATGCTACTTGGATGATATAATTGTCTACGCTCCAACTATGGATCTTCATGACAAGTACCTGGAAAGGTTCTGAAATGCAGAACTGGAACTGAACCTTTCCAAATGCCACTTCAGACAAACTCAGCTGTCATTTCTGGGTCATATAATTTCACAAGATGGATTACTGCCTGACCCTGACCATGTCAACGCTGTTACACAAGCACCTACTCCATCTGATTTCCAGACCTTACAAGCTTTCTTAGGTCTTACTTCATGGTATTCTAAGTTTATTCCCAACTTTGCTTCAGTTGTGGAGCCACTTAGAGCACTACTACAGTACGTGGAACTTTAAGTCTGGTGTGGTCAGAGTCTGCTCAACAAAGCTTTGAAATAGTGAAACCGCTAATTGTTAACAGTCCAGTGCTAGCTTTATTTGATCCTGCACTACGACTATGGCGTTGGTGCAGTTCTCACACAGATCCATGCTGATCATACAGAGAAAACTGTTGCATTTGCATCCAGAATACTTACAGAGACTGAGCGTAAGTATTCAACTGTTGAAAAAGAAGCTCTAGCATGTGTTTGGGCAACAGAAAAATGGAGAACCTACTTATGGGATAGAGAATTTACCTTATGCACTGTTCATAGCCCTTTAAGTACACTGCTTAGAACAAAGGGACTAGGAAGAGCTGGAATGCGTATAGCTACGTGGTCAGCAAGGCTACTGAATTTCAACTACAAAATGCAATACAAACCAGGTTTGAAAAATGTTACTGCTGATTGTTTGTCATGTTTACCTTTACCTGCAGCTTCTGATACACTGGATGAGGACATAAAAGTTGTAGCACTGACTGATTTACTATCGTCTACATTTACAGCTGCTGATTTTTAGCAAGCTTGCCTCACATGTCCAATTCAAGTAAAACTACGGGACATCTTACAAAGCAAATGACCAAATGCTGAGAAGAAACTCGGTCCTGATCTTCAAATTTATACAGGATTAGACATGAACTGTCCTTAGTAGATGGCTATGTTGTTCGTGGAGCTCACTGCTTACTAGTACCAGAGACCTTGCGAGAAAAGCTCATACAACTTGCACATGAGCGTCATCAAGGAATTGTACGTACAAAACAAAGACTACAAGAACTATACTGGTGGCCAGCAATGGATGCTGATGTGGTAACTGCCATTCATTCTTGTGTTACTTGTCAGAATCATGACAAAACAGCTATCACACATACACCACCACTTCAATCAGTACCATTTCCTGATTCAGCATGGGAAAAACTTGCTATTGATATTGTCGGTCCTGCTGAATTATTACATGGCATGACAGATGCGCACTAAGTTACATTTTGCAGACATCAAACTTTCACAAAATACTGTGCCAAAAAAATCATATACTGCTGACATTGTGAAACGTTGTCAAGCCAAATGCAAAGCTTATACTGACAGAAAACGTGGTGCCAGAGAAGTACACTTTCAGCCTGGATCTTTAGTCAGGATTAAGAAGCCAGGAATACTGAAACAATGACAATCTAAATTTACTACACCACTTGAAGTGAGACACCAGCAAGGACCATACACATATGAAATGTCTGATGGACGCATATGGAATGCAAGTCATCCTGCTTCTGTTAGATATAACTTTGGATAAGCTCCATTTGATGAAGAACATTTTCCTACTCCTGATGTCAACTGCAATAGGCCTGAAGAAAGTGAACCTATAAGGCGTACTGAGAGAATCTGAAAACTACCTGCATGGACGAAGGACTTTGTGATGTGAAGAATGTATAATATTGTTTTAAAATGCATACTGTTTAATTGTTGCTCTTATTATAATTGTCCAAATGCTTTACTACCATAGGGGGAATATGTGGTCATGCAAATGGCCTGTAGATGTCACTGTGCTCATACTTATACTGTGCATACTTCCTGGTAGCTTAAAAGTGGAAGTGAAAGCTTACTGTTGTATAATGGCTGCATGACTCTGCTAATAAAAGCACTGTAATACTCTACTCATCCTTGGCTACCAAAACATAACACTGTCTCTTTAAAAATTCGACCATTCACCATCTAAAACCTGCCGAATTACTGTTTTAGCCTATGGGGGACCTCCTAGAAGTTATTTGGAGTCAATTGGTGGACTTTGAAAATCAGTTTTTTTTTTTTTTAAAAAAGCTTTTAATCGAATTCGATCGAATGCGCTATTACTTCAAATTTGATTGAAAACAGACCTATTTGGACAAAAAAAACCTTACATTTTTTAAAATAAATTTCGGTTCATATTTTTGAATTCGAATTTCAAAGTTTTTCAAATTTGAAATTCGACCCTTGATAAATCTGCCCCTAAGTGTGTAGTGGCAGTTAAATTTAATATTTCAGTGTGCTGTTTCAGTTACTAATGGAGTTATAAAGCCAAACTGGTCAAGCTAAAAAAACCAAAGAAAAAGAGTGCACTTCTGATGGTATAATATAGAAATGCTCATTAGCAGCAAATTTATGAATACATGTAAAATAATACACCAGAAGCCTGAATGAATAGCACACGTGGACAGAGTAGCCATAGTCATATAATAGACATTCACAACCACTTGGAGGAGGTTCATCTACTTCATAAAGGTATTTTGTCCATGCAGGACTTGGTTGCTGACTGGTGAACTGTTGAAGATGGGGTACCTAAGGAAGTTACTAAGGCTACTCTGTGATAGTCCTGCGCAGGTCCATTTTTTGTAACCCGTACCCAACCCATATCCGCAACCTGCAATCCGCAACCCGCATTCTTACCCACTTGGTCCCGCTACCCGACCCTACCGCAAGTACCTTATCCGCAACAGGGACTCGCGACCAGCTGACCATCAAGAATCAGGAAGTGCTGTCATTGTAAACTGAAAGTGACATCATCTGAAGTATGCGTGATCAGAAAAAAGGAGTAAAAATCGATATTGAGAAGACCAGTGGTCCGACCCACAAGCCCGCAGAACTGGCGACCAGCGTCTATACCCACACCTGGAACTTCTACCCGCAACTCGCAGGGTACCACAGGTTTTTGCGGGTATCCGACCTGCTGCAGGACTCTTAATGTGATATTCATTATTGTGTGTTGGGTTGAATCTTGACAATGTGCAGGGACTTAACTACAGAGAAAGCCCTGTGGTTTTGGTAATAAGTCAATTTACCAGTGTTTTGGGGCCCTAAATTGAATTTGCTGTGGGGCTCAGTAACATATGGTAACTCCACTGGCAATGCAGGTGCATATTATTTATTAAACTAATAAACTAATATTAAAGGTATGGGACCTGTTATCCAGAATCCTGGGGTTTTCCAGATAACTAATCTTTCCGTAATTTGGATCTTCATCTTCTATTAGAAACTCATGTAAATATTAAATAAACCCAATAGGCTGATTTTGTTTTGAATCAGGATTAGCTATAACTCACGTTTACTGTTTTATTATTACAGAAAAAAGTAAATAATTGTAAAAAATGTGGATTATTTGGATAAAATAGTCTATGGGAGATGGCCTTTCCGTAATTCTGAGTTTTCTGGATAACACGTTTCCATATAACGGATCCTATACCTGTTCTACAACATGATACATGCCTCTTTCTATTTCAGAATATATTCTCCAGTGGTACCTGAGACACCTCTACAGTGACTGCAATAATAATGCACACCAGTTGCAAAAAGGTTTGCAATGCTGTGTCCATATTCTAGTATAGTGGGGCATGCTGTGATTTGCAAGGGTACAGTGTCACAAATTCTGTATTGTGGAAGAAAGACATGGCAAATGCAACCACTTTGCATGTAGCCTAGGTTCTCTTAGTAATAACATTAGAATTTATGCAAAATTGTAATATATGTTTGATTTTTGCAATCAATTTGTAATCCTTTCCCCCCATTGTATTCAACTTTTCTTGAAATGTAATGATGTAATTTAAGGCTACTCTAAGAGAATCACCAGGAGATCAAGCTGGCTTCAGGCCAGGAAACAAAGATATTATTACCAATACATGATAGATTAGGGCAACCTTTTTTTTACCCGTGAGCCACATTCAAATGTAAAAGGATTTGGGTAGCAACACAAGCATGAAAAAGTCCCTGGTGGTGCCAAATAAGGGCTGTGATTGGCCATGTGGTAGCCCCTATGTAGACTGGCAGCCTACAGTAGACTCTTCTTGGCAGCATACTTAGTTTTTATGCAATTTTTACTTGCTTCCAAGCCCGGAATTCAAAAACAAGAACCTGCTTTGAGGCCACTGAGAGCAACATACAAGGGGTTGGTGAGTAACATGTTGCTCACGAGCTACTGGTTGGGGATCTCTGGATTAGGGAATACTAGAAGAAAGTTATCATGAGCTTCAAAGTTGTCTAATTCTGAACATTTGTCCAGAGACAATTCATGGAGAAAAACTTTGAGCCTAATTTAATTCCAGATATTCCCACAGTTTTTAATGGGGGTTTCATGAGGCAATTGACAAATTTTTCTCACTGAACAGAATCTGCCCCATTATGAGAAATGGAATTTTCTGGGAAATGTCCCTACATAGCTTCACCAGAGAAGGCAGCCACAGAAGTCATTGTAGCATTCAAAAGTTAATTTTGAATGGGGAAAGTCTTATCATAGTGTCATATTTTATATTTTAAATGATTACTCCCCACAATGTTTACAGATCAATATTAATACAATTCATTTGCTTTTTTATTATTATTATTATTATTATTATTATGCATATCTTACATAAACACAGCAACTGATATGACTTGTTAATGTGCCAAGTGCCTGGTCTTTTCTCTGATGATTATCCCTGTGGAAGTATTTTAAACACGACTATATAAAGCTCTAGGCCAAGTAGCTAGAGTTTCACTGGCCACATGGTGCGAGAAACAGATTCCTCCTAAGTGATTAATGCTTTTTTCCTTTTAAATGGCTTTTTACACATTTTCTGGAGAATTATTATTATTAGGTATATTATTTTTATTAGTAATTCTAGTAGGTTATAATACTTTTGATAGAGCGCCTACATATTTACAGTGCTTTAAAGAGGTTTGCATACAGTGCCTTATAATTGTTCTTGCACCACAGGAGCTTACAATCAAATGTTCACACACACAAATTCTTACTCTTTCTTATACATTCCCTATAAGTTTATAACATTTTCATTCAATCTTTGCTCTTTCATATAACAAATATATTTAAAGGGGTGGTTCACCTTTACATTAACTTTTAGTTTCTTATAGAATGGCTCATCCTAAGCAATTTTTTGAAATGGCCTTCATTTTTTCCTTTTTATAGTTATTGAATAATTTACCTTCTTCTGATTCTTTCAAGCTTTCAAGCTTTCAAATGGGGATGACTGACCCCATCTAAAAACAAATGCTCTGTAAGGATGTATTGTTATTGTTACTTTTTATTACTCGTCTTTCTGTTCAGGCCTCTCCTATTCATATTCCAGACTCATATTCAAATCAATGCAGGGTTACTAAAGTAATTTGGACCCTAGCAACCAAATTGGAAACTGGAGAGATGCTGAATAAAGAGCTATATAACTCAAGAACCACAAATAATAAGAATGAAAAACAATTTCAAAAATGTCTTTAAATATATTTTTATTATATATGCCCATATTATTATTATTATTATTAACATGTATTTATATAGCGCCAACATATTGCGTAGCACATATCAGTACTAACTATAGATTTTAGTATCACAATAGCCTAAGATATTATGCTTGTCCAATAAATCATCCAAGCCCCTCTTAAAAGCATTAACAGAAGCAGCCATCACAACATCACCCGGCAGGGCATTTCACAACCTCACTGCCCTCACTCTGAAGAACCACCAATGCTGCTTCTACCCTCATAATTTAAGTTTTCCATCCTTCTAACCAGTTTTATTGTACGTCACTGCACTCTTTCCAGCTCATATATATCCCTCTTAAAGGAGAGGTAAACCCTGTAGAAAAAAACTGTACCCTCCACCCAATGTAGACCCCCCCTCCCTCCTTCCCCCAGGCTAACTGCACCCCCTCCCCAGGGAAATGCCCCATACTTATACCTACCCCTCGTTGCAGATTAACTTAATTTGTGCATATTCAGGTTTCATGTGGCCCTCCATAATAATGAAGGGACTGAAATTAAATGAGAACTGGATTTTAACAGAACATTGACATTACTGTAAACAGGGTTGTTCACTTTTAAATGAAGTATGATGTACTAATTTAATGTCTTTTTATGAGAACGTGAGCAGGGACTTTTATTCTGGGTTGGCAGTGGATGTGATCTACTTAGACTTAGCTAAAGCATTTCATACAGTACAGCGGACTTTACGGCATCCATCTTCACCGACTCCTCTGTAAGCTGACTGGGAGATCGGTATGTTGGCGCATGCGCAGTTGGAGCAATTTGCCGGTTTTCAACAACTGTGCATGCGCCAAAATTGACGGAGATTGCCGATCTCCCAGTCAGCTTACCAAGGACCCGGAAGATGGATGCCGTGTAGTCCGCTGCCAGAATCTGCGACGAGGGGTAAGTTGGCCAGTTCTCTATCCAGGTGCAAATACTATGTTTCAGGCCAAAATTCCTCAATTTGACCAGTAACCTTCTGTGTGGCCCTGTATGAAATGCTTTAGCTAAGTCTAATAGATCACATCCACTGCCACATGAAACCTGAATAGACACAAATTAAGTTAATTCATATTTAGGGCTCCATACAATTATTAGAGAAGATATACAAGTTACTGTGAGCACAAGAAGGGTCCAAAACACATGACTAAATAGTTTTCAGTACAATTTAGGTGTTGTTAAAATACATTATAACTTATGTTTTGGGTAGCCGAGGATGAGTAGAGTATAACTGTGCTTTATTAGCAAAGACTCATGCAGCCATTACACAACAGTAAATTTCACTTTCACTTTTAAGCTGTCCAGGAAGTAAGCACAGTATGTCTGAGCACAGTGACTACAGGCCATTTGTATAAACACCACACAACTTCCAGCATCCTTCTCACAGCTTCTGGATGGAAGTTTGAAGTTCAGAAATGCAGCTATGATGGCCATGATTTCAGCAGTTCTGGATAACGCTTTGTTCCTTTTTCTCCAACTCCTGACTTGTAGATATCCCTTTATTTCGGCCCCCCCCCATACAAGGCAATTGCCAGATTAAAAGTCAGCAATAGTGTTTTAGCGTGTTTTCTTTTAAAGTATTTGGTGTCTAGCAGCCAAGTTGCTCTCCTTTAGAGCACTGTGTAACATGTCAAGACTCGTCTATGGAATGACAGCAGTCCTGAGGAATTTTGTGAGTTTTTATTATATAGCTAACCTGAAAAAATAATAGAATCTGCAGTATTTGCACAGCCAAGTTAAATCAAATACCATTCCTTTTGCTTGTACTTTAAAGTACAGTGATTTAATATTTGTCCTACAGATGAAGCCACTTGGATTTGTGAGTTAAATGCGTCATGACTCAGAGTTAATTGAAGAAACTGTGTTATCTAAAGTTATCTTAACTCATTTAATGCATTTAACCTTTTCATTAGCATACCAAAGCACCATTGTTCACAATGGTGAATGCTTTAATTAGATGGGATGTTGTGACACAGTTTTCTGTGTTAAATGAGATAAATGGGATATCTGTGTTTAGTTATTCTGTGTCAAACAGACAAACCAAAGTGGCTGCATCTGTAGATCAAGTAAATACTGTTTAACCATATTCTTCTGTTTGCTTATACTTAAATATAACAGTTCCCCTACATTATTCCCTAATATATACTATACAGTATACATACAGTTCCTTGCAAAAATGTTTGTCAAATTCACTCGTTTTACTAAATAACAGATTCCATAATGACATGCTGTTCTTTTTTTTTTTTTTTTCTTTACAATTTTACAAGAGCTGAAACATTTTTTTTAAACACTTTGTTTTTATTAAAGGTTTTATACAAAGTCAAAATATGTTGTACATGTTGGGCGGCATGGCCACCATCGGATTACTACAAAAAAATGTGAGGAAAGAACAATTGTGTTAGATAGGGGAGGAGGAAAGAAAAAGAAGACCTGGATTAATAGTTGCAGGTCCGTCAAGCCAGCATTTCACAATAAAATACAATACATTTATGCAACAGATTTATTAATTATACTTTATTTTAAAGCACATCTGCATTACTGAAATTATGCAGCATCATCCCCTTACCCATAAATTGCTTAAATATGAACAAAATTTGCATTTTGCAGTATAATGTTCCACATTATTCATATTTGACATTGGCAATTTTACTGGCATTTTAGTGCCGGAATGCAGGTAATACATTTTTCACAAAGGAGTTATTTTACATACACTATGCACTATGTAGTCTTTTTTCCCCCATAGATGAATGGGATGCTAAATAATATTGAGGGATTGAGTAAACGAATACTCTCAATGAATGTACCGTGGTGTTGCCTAAGCCTCCAATCCATCCAAACCCTTCCCTTACTGCTGGAAGCCCCACGTCTCTGCAGTCATCTGTGCCTCCTTATATCACTGGGCCTAGAGTTGCTACCTGGCCGGTATAAATGATTCTTGATGCCAATGTTATTAATAGGAAATAAAGGCAGTAGTTGGCCCCTGACAAGATTCTGATGCCGACCATGTTCAAACTATGCACGTGCATTAGGCGTTAATTTCATAAGCCAATTAACATATCTGTATTGAGATATCGTAAACTGAAGTAGCCAAATACAGTTGAACCCCCATTTTACATTTTACAGAGGAGCAGGAAGAAATGTAAAATTCAGGAAAATGTAAAATCAGGGGAAATGTATTATGCAGAAAAAAAGGAGGGAAAACTGAAACTCAGGGGATCACTGCAAAACCCACATAAACTCAAGAGAGAACATTCAAACTCCCTGCAGATAGAGCTTTGCTTATACCTTTAGGCCTTGACACCTTTAAAATCCATTTTAGATGTTATGGACTCTCTGTATATATGTGAATGCAACATACGGCACATAGCTGTTTCTTCTCCTATGAATAAACAAACATATAAATTCAAGTGAATGGTAACCTACTTACAAAGGAAACTTAGTTACTTTATAGCATGAGCTGGATGAATTTAAATATTGATTTAATTTTGGTGGGATGTAGCACAGCACTGCAAATAACTACCAATGTCTGTATTAATTTTACAGCTTTGGAACATATGAAATGTCAATTAAGAATGGCAAATGGCAAGTTTTCATTCGCTTGAGCAGCTCTGCCGGGTATTTGTTTAGGTAGAAATATTAGACAAAATAATACCTGCCCCATAAAGCCTATATTTGTTTTGAATCCCTGCAATAACCCTGACATTATGTTTCTGTTATTATATTCCAGTACTGACCATGCACAATTGAAACATAGGTCAGTTAGCCCATAATAATGTGTTGAAGGAAGAATTTAACATTTTCCAACAGAAATAGTCATCTGCGAACATATCATATCGATGTGGAGTTTCTTTGGACCACAATAATGTACAGGCTGGGTTTACAATCAAAATAAAAATATGAGATAACAGCACTGAAGCCTGATTTATAGGATTAGCACAGCAAGGCATTATGAGCCAGTGGTATCTTCTATCCTTCATCTCAACAATGACAGCCTATCAAGAGTGCTCTTTGAGCACATGCCAGCATAACATTGTTTTTATATAAGGCACACTATTGAACCCAACAAATTAACAATATATCCTTGTTTACTCTATTCCACTTTGTATGAAAATTAATGTTTCTGCTTTATTCTGAAGTTTGCTGCCTAATTCAGCATAACAAACATAACCAATGGGCTAAGAAATAAGACAGGATTTCCACCCGTTTCCCAAAAAGTCATGTTGCTACAAAACAGGTAGTGTCATAAAGAACAAACCTGAGAGCTAGACTACTTTAATGCTAATCCATTGGTATACCTAATGAGCTTAAGGGTAGGACTACACAGACGTTTCCAGCGCGATCCGACGTGCTGCGACAAACTGCCGGCGACAAAACGCATGCGATGGAAATAAGGTAAGTAATGGAAATGACGGATGACGCAACATGACTGTCGGATGCAGATGCAGCGTGCAGTGTCTGCATCCGACAGTCGTGTCGCGTCAGATGAACTCTGCGACTTCATCCGTGTAGGCGACCCCATGTCTAGGAGCTCGATCAGGAGGGTCTGAAGCTCCAGATTTTCCAAACTGAATGGATTTTACAATTCTGCCTGGGGAGAGTAGAGAAAAGAGAGAGGATCCAGCGGGGTTTCTATTGTGTCACAGGCTGTTTGTGTGCCTGCCACGTGGGAGCCAGTACCTTGTCCATCGGGAAAGGTACTTGGGAAAATAGCGCTACTGGGACCATTTGTGCTCTTGTTGGGAAAATTGACAGAGACTCTTTTTCACTAAAGGAGTAGTGTGGGACTTTGCCTGGTAAGGAATTACCAGGATAGGACTGGCACAGGGTCACCTGCCAGAGAAGAGTTTTCCCAGTACCCTTTCACCTAGCAAAGGGGACTCAGGACCTGTAATTCGTAAGAAATTGTATGATGTATAACTTGGCACAGGGTGGTGGCAAAAAGGGATTACATAGCCATTGCCCTAAAACAATTATTAGGTGTCCTCTGTTCTCTATGTAAGGACTTGTTACTTATTATTTGCATATACAGTATAATTGTGTTTTGGAGCTGCACAACTGGTCAGTCACTAATAATCTCCCCTGTTCTTAAAGTTTCTTAAATTAACTTTTAGTATGTAACAGAATGGCTTATTCTAAGCAACTTTTTAATGGTTCTTCATTATTTATTTATTTTTTATAGTTTTTAAATGATTTGCCTTCATCTTCTTACTCTTTCCAGCTTTCAAATGGTGGACCCCATCTAATAAACATATGTTCTGTAAAGCTACACATATTTATTGTTATTGCTACTTTTTATTACTCGTCTTTCTATTCAGGCACTCTCCTATACATATTCCAGTCTCTTATTCAAATCAGTGCATGGTTTCTAAGGTAATTTGGACCCTAGTAACCAGATTGATAAAATTGCAAACTGAAGAGCTGCTGAATAAAAAGCTAAATAACTCAAAAACAATAGAAAATGAAAACCAATTGTCTCAGAATATCACTCCCTACATCATACTAACAGTTTATTGAAAGATGAACAACCCCTTTAAGTATGCGGCTACTGTATATATGCCATTGCGGTTTAATGCAAACAATTCTGGTTTTGTGGTAGTACTGATAATGTCTAGTCTACTACTAAAATAGCTTCTTCAGACTGATACAAAGCTACCTTTCTGATCACACAGGTGTATTGGCCAGCTAATAGTTTGTGATCCCTGCAGAAGGAATTGTAAATGACAGTTCATAAAGCAATTTTTCACGTTGTCCGTTCTCTGAGCACCTTTTTTATTTGCAATATTTTTTTTTATCACCAACACTTTTTGCTCTTCCAAGTAATCTTTTTCTCAGATGCATTAGTAATTAGGTTACTGGTAAAGAGTAAGTGCTAAACTTTGAACCCTAGGGCATTCAGTAGTACTTTTCTCTGCCTGCCAAAGGTAACAAACGGTTAATGGGAAGGAGTTAAGGGCTCAGGTTCAAGCTGGTTAGGAGCCAGGTGAGCAAAGAGCAGATAAAGGAGCACCTGCCTAAAGTTTGTAAGAGCCTTGGGGCATGGATAGACTCGAGACACTCTGCAATCTTTTTGTCTGACACAGTGCCAGCGTGCCTTTCTTTTGTCATTTAAAATATTTCATTAAAGGTCATTCAGTCAGCACAACAGCATTTAATACCCTCTGTGATGCCAGCTCCTTTACTTCCTTTGTGCTCACAAAATAAACATGGGGTTACATTTCCTTGAGAAAGGTGGGGTGGAGCCTTTATTCTAACAGTAATGTCTCTTTTCAGAAGGTTGCCAAGTCGTTTTTTGCTTATTCTATCTCCTTGCATACTTTCCAATACACACACCCAACATGTACAGCATAATCTTCCTCGTAAATCTTTCTTTTCTTTATTCCCCCTAAGGGCTAGACTTTTATTTCGGTTAAGAGACTCACCCAGTTAGAGGTGGAACTATAATCAGATAATAAATGTAGATTTATGTATATTTTGTGGATGTATTTGTAGCAGCATTTTTCCTGCCTTAGATTCCTTCATAAGTAGGCTTTGGTGCTAACCTGCTCCAAGTTTACCAGGCCAAGCTGACCATACATTGGCTGGTAAAAGCTGATGCCTTGGCCCCTCCAGATCTATATGATCAGATTGTCTTACACGATAAGCTTTACTGAGTTTTTCCAGATGGTTCGCAAAAATGCTTTGTCTTGTAGTATAATAGAGGGCAAATTTACATAAAAAGGCCAACGTGGAAAGTGCACTTTTCTGCCAGAAATTGCTTCATGGTTTTTTAACCACATTGCAGTTTTTTTCCTGGATTTCCAGCTGCAAAATGCAACAATACAGACACTAGTTAGTGTCCACTTTGATGTTGCAATGCAGTGAAAAGTTTACTGAGTGAAAATGAGTATGAACAGTGTTTTGTCCATTTCATCTGTAGCAAACTGCTAAGGGAACTACGGAATCCCATTATTTTTATGGCTTTGCACTAGCATTTCTAAATGAGCTCTTAGATTTGCACCTCAAATTATGGGCCAGATTCAAATCAAAGAGAGTTTTTTTTTTAAACCTGAAAATTTATGGGCAAGATTAAACTTGAGGATAAAAAATTTCTCCTCATTTAGTTCTGATTTTTTTTTTTCCAAAGACTTCAATCTAGCACTATATACATAATCTGTGCTGTATAGCAATGCAGGACTACCGTTATGTGCCAGAAAATAAATAAACAAGATCTGACATGTTTTAAAGCCTTTTTTTTATAAAACCAAACTGCTATTAAAGGGTGTATTCACTATTGCCAATGTATTTGAAATAATATTTTGGGCTTGTGTGTATGAGAAAAATGTGCTGTCATTTGATGAATATGCCCCTGTGTGAATGCTATTCCTGTATTCCTTAATTTTAATTGATGATGGGGCCAACCAGAAATTGTGTTGTGATGGTGGTGCTGTGTTAGATTACTCTTCTATATGAGTTTGAGCTTGTATGTGGACACTAAAATAACATTTCTTCCCTGGAGCGAACCGGATAGGGTTCTTAAGTGCTGATAGATGTGGGGGTCAGTTTCATATCCCAGGGTGCTCTCTTTACTTTATTTGCTCCTATACTTCCTGCCATTCTGGAACCTCATCATAAATCAGGATACCTAGCTGTTTCTGCCATGATAGCTTAATACTTCAACTTTTAATAATTTTAGTAAACCCTTTGGTTTTTCTGACCTCATACTGTAATGTAAATGTTTTGTAAATGCCTGTCATTAACTTTTCTGATACCTGTAATTGAATATTAACTTCTATAGTATAGTCAATATAAAAATGACAGCATTCCAAATCACTTAGCTGTCAACTGACAGGGAATGGATTTATTTCACTAAATTCTTTAACTGTCATTTTAACCTCTGGGCAGGGGAAGGGAAGCATAAAACACAGGGTTTATACAATAGAAAAATGTTGTTTGTGGCAAAAATTTAAGCAGTTTTCTACAGATTTCTTCTAGATGGATATAGCCTCTAAAAGCAGGAGCAAAGGCTCTTCAAGGGACTGATTCAATTAAACTATGGAAACAACACTGATTTAAAAAACAACAAAAAAAACCCTTTATTGGGTGTCCCTTGGGGCATGTAAAATACACATATATTAACTCTAGGTCTGTGAAAGAATGAGTGATACTCTGAGTACATGTGATCTAATAAACGATTCAGACAAAAGTAAGTACAGTATGTAAAATAAAGAACAGACCTAATTCTGCTATCTTACACGTTTACTTAGGTTTCATTGCTTGTTTAAGGAAATGTGAAACATTGTTTTTCCACATAAAAACATTACAAAATGGCATACTTTTTAATATGGTGGATCCACTTTAAAAACATAATAACACCTGGAAATAAACTGATAGTTTGAGCCTGACACTATCTATTTAATATATATTTTAATAGTACATCTCAAATCCTTTCAATGAATCATCTGTTAACTGGCAACCACTATCTGTCTCCCTGTAAATGATGTTTAGGACAAGGATAATCCATTGCCCATTATAAATAATCAGAAGTCTTTTCTCTCACACCCCATTCCTCTACTGCCCTATAGGAAAGCTCTAATAAATTTGACACATTTATGGCAAGCATAGTTAAAATAGTCACAGCTCCTTCCATACTATTCATTACTTAATCCACTTGAAGGGCCACCATCAATAATTGCTGGACCAAGTACTATCAAGTTAGCAGAGTCAATTATTAGCCCACTACAGTGAATGTGGGCCCTGCCAAACAGCAGAATGCACCACTGAAACAAATAACTTGCACAAGCATGGTCACATCACAAATACACCGTGGCCATGCCCCATTATGCCCAAATCCTACCCATTATGAAACCAAACCATGTCCACTTTCCCAGATGCCCCAACTTCTTAAAATACCTGAATCACACCTCTGCATTTTTACTCCCACCCTCAGCCATGAAGCACCTGATTAGATTCACCCATCCACACAGACCCCAATCCTGATCCAAGACTAACATATTGAGCAATAGGTTCTCAATGCTTAATTACTACTGGGGCCAGGGAAAACACAAATTGGTGCATTGCCATCTTACATGATGATAAAAAACAGACACCCCCTTAGTATACTGAAAGGCTAGCATATTTGCTCATCACAGTGAATCAGGCTTTCCTAGACTTTAACATGTGCCTATATTAGGTTCATACTTTAGAGCTGTGATCCTCAACTAGTGGCTGATGAGCAGCATGTTGCTCTCCAACCCCTTAGCCTACAAGCAGGTGCATATTTTTGAAAATCTGGCTTGAAGGCAAGCTTAGTAGTATAAAATCCAGGTGTTCTGCCAAACCATGTCTCCTGTAGGCTGCCAGTTCACATGGGGCTACCAATAGTAAATCCTAGCTCGTATTTGGCACCATTTGGAACTTTTCGAATGCTTATGTTGCTTTCCAGCTTTCTAGCCTGATATATGCTACTTTTCCAATAGACGTTTTACCATAGAGGATATTTGTCAACCCATAGGTTTTTGCTACAAAGTTTTTATCTCCTGATCAGAAGGAAGCAAGTTACAAGTAAAAGTATAATGTCCTGTCATTAACTTAATTCATTTAGTTTTGTTTTCAGTTCTGAGAGAAAGCAAATCATTCTGTGACAGATGGGCAAACACAGAGTAGCTTAGACATAAGTAATAAGTAAATTCGATAAAAGGGCTTTTACATAAAAAAATGCTAATGTTCAACCGTACTTAAAGCTTTGGTGGACTTATGCCAAGAGGTTCAATTAACCACACATACCAGGCTTTGCTAAGCAAGGGGTTTGTAGAAGTATGCAAAGAAAACATTCTAATAATGGCTTAAAACCATTCGTTTAGAGAGAATGAAGGGCATGTTCTCCAATTTAAATTTATATTTTTCTACAGAAAGATACCTAATCTTGTAAAGAGGATTACATGCAAAAATTATTAGGTTTCCTCTTTCAAATTTGAATGCAAAATTTTTTTAATAGTACAGTACAATAGCCAGTTGATGCCAAATATCTTAATATACAGTATAATGTGTCAGAATAGGTGAGGTCAGTGTAGAATCTGATATTTTTTCCCCATTGAAAAAACCTAGAAGAATGCATTGTGGCAAAATTCAAGTCTGACAATTAATACCCTTCTATAATAACAAATGATTATTAATATCCTGTTAAATAATTGGAATCTTCAGGTAGTTAGATTTTCAATACTTTGCTCATATCCTTTTACCAATGGTATTATTTAAAAACCTATAGGCTCTGGGGCAACAGTTGAAGCATGAAGCCTACCAGTGCACCTGACACCACTCGCTCCCATTCTGTCGGCTTGCATCTATCAGCCCTGTGGGGCTTGCTGGGCTTAAATCAACTCTGACTGTGGTGATGCAGATCTCCTGGAGGGCTACACTGGGACAGTTGCACCACATGGTAGTTACACTATGTCTCTTGTAAATTCTTCCAGTTTCTTTCTACTGGTGGCCAAGAGTTTACCAATTGGGATAGTAGCTCCAATTGCCTGCATCCAGCAAGAATCTGACTGATGCTTTCACTATCAACTAAATTTACATATAACCTGAAATATTTTAATTAATGTATATTGCAAAGTTACTAAGAATTATATTTCCTTTTATGATGCAAAAAAAAAAAAGTTTTAGGTGGAGATAAAAAAATGTTTCAAAATATTCTCTCTAAGGCCAGAGAGAGAAAGGGTTGAGAAACTCCGAAGAACACACTGAAAAAAAATTATATGAACTGTAATTCAGCATAAACTCAGTATACATCATTGAATTTGCTTATCTGACATTTAACAGTGTGCCATCAAATGTATTAATGTACCCATTTATTCTTTTCAGGAGAGAAGGCGAGGGTCTTCGAGTTCATTGGGATAAACTGCGTGAAGCCTCTTTTGCCAATCGCTGGAATCCATTTTCAGAGGCTTTACCTTACACTACTTTTATTGATCACCCCTTGAAAAACTGCTCAGAAAAGTTTTCTGTTATCTGCCAGGTACTGTGTATGAATAACTATAAAACTCACCTTGTTCTGAGTTTTACACTTATTTTAACCTCTAAAAGATCTGGGATTTCAGCCTGTACAACCTATTCTCTTGTTTGTTGATTCTGGATGTATCCTGCTCTTATGCATTGCCTGGAGGTTATGCTCCACTATGACAAGGAAGAGGATAGTTTTGATCTGGTGGGCCGCTACCCCCCCTTGTGTGCCCCACACACGAAAGTCTGCCTGCTGTGACTCATTACCTTGTGTGTAATTGCCTGCCCTATGCTCCCTGTTTGTGCCATACTCTGCCTGACATATTCTCATTTTGTGTGCCATACTCTGCCTGCCCTATGATCCCTTATGTGCTTCACACTCCATACTCTGCCTGCCCTATTCTCCTTGTGTGTGCCATACACTGCCTGCCCTATGCTCCCTTTGTGTGCCATAATCTGCCTGTCCTATGCTCCCTGTATGTGCCATACTTAGCCTGGCCTATGCTCCCTGTGTGCCATAGTCTGCCTGCCCAATTTTCATTGTGTGTGTGCCATACTTAACCTGCCCTATAATCCCTGTGTGTGCCATACTCCACCTGTCCTATGCTCCCTGTGTGTGCCATACTCTGCCTGCTCTATTCTCCTTGTGCATGCCATACTCTGCTTGCCTTGCTCCCTGTCTGTGTCATACTCTGCCTGCTCTATTCTCCTTGTGTGCCATACTCTGCCTGCCCTATTCTCATTGTGTGTGCCATACTCTGCCTGCCCTATTTTCCTTGTGTGTGCACCATACTCTGCCTGCCCTATGCTCCATGACCCCGTCGTCACCTACCATAGGTGTATAGTTTTTTTGGTCCTTCTACAAAATGGAGTGGGAGGTGGCAACCTCAGTCACTTCCTTGTAAACCTAACCTACATCACCCTGACCCACTCCTTCAGCTGCCCAATCCCATATTTTCAACTCGGAGGGGCTTCTGCACCTCCGGCTCTGTCATGTCCCTGCTTCCCTAGTCTGTGCCCCATGTCATCAGGTTACTGTCTTAACATTTTTATTTTCAAACACAAAGAGAAAACAGCAAATTAAGTTATAATAAACTAATCCATGCTGTATGGAGACATCTGCATTCAAAATTCATAAGTTTCCTTTATAAAGGCAGGTGCTTGTAGCTTTCTCTTTCCTACTGAAAGTTAGTAAGGACCACCTTAGCATACACATAAATAGCATTTTAGATAATATACAATGGAGTCTAAAGGAATCCCATACTTTTATTCTGAGAATCTGGATTGAGGAAATATGGCTTAGTATTTGCTTAATTTCATTGAGGATAAATGTCTCATAAATCAAATCTAGACACAATAAATCACATCTGGCTGTAGTTCAGAATGACTGTCGCAGCAGATCTGTTTTTTTTTCTTATTACAATAATTAAAAACTGCCATTGTGAAACCAAATCATCAACTTCAGTTCTGTTTGGGGAACTCTAAATCAGTATTTTTTTCTCTTTGCAGATTTCTGGTTTTAGTGATAGCCTGGTAAAAGCTGCACAAGAAGCTCATAAGGAGAATCCAGTGCCAGGCAGAGCCAATGGAGCCATATTCCTCAAACAGCCAATTGTGGTAGAAACTTATGTGGGATTAATGTCGTTTATTGGGAATCGCAACAAACTTGGCTATTCACTTGCCAGAGGAAGTGTTGGTTTTTGAAATGGATTAATTTGTTGAATTTGGCGAATGTTTATCTTTGCTACAATTCTACATGATCATATATGCTACTTCATGTCATTGTTTTGGCTTCAATGGCTTGGTAGGTGTAGGTACAGTATAGTTTGTTAGCATTTCAATAACAGAATAATACATATATGGTTATATATTACAATCCAAGATCCAAATCTTCATTTTACCTAGGCCAGTTATGTACATTTATACAAACAGCTATGTACAATGCAAGGCATACATCTTGTGCAAAAATTCTATATGCAAATGCACTTGGTTAATACACTGTTTTAAATGTTATCCTATGGTAAATTAGGCTTTCTATAAAATGTACCATACATTTTTGTACTATTAAAATTGGTTATTATTTAACAGTAAGTAAATAGTTTGTTTTTTTGAAGAAAAGATATGAAATATAAATTTTTATATATCATACATAGTGATAGATTCTCTATTTATTTTTGATTAGTTGTGGCTATTAATTAAATAACAGGCCCAAGCGATTTGCATTAAGAAGTGTCTAATATATTGGGGACGCAACCCCCAGGGAATTATCCTTTACTTTCACGATTTAGTGTTTATGCTAACAAAACAGTCACACCAAAAAGGGAATTGTGGGGTTTTTATACTAGTAATCTAATTATCTGACTCACAAGGACCAACATTAGGTCACCTGTTTGGGAAATATGTTATCCCCACGCACATACTCATATAGATAAAAGACCCAGCACCATCATCGAGGTTTTAAAACTCACACCAGTCGAATTGATCGAGTCTGAAAAAACAACAAGTTTTAAATAGTGTATTTTCAGATTCTAGCTATTTCCATGGTCAGGGTATTATAAATAATAAAAAGAAAAATGAAAAAACTTGAATTATCGTGGAAAACACAACTTGAACATTAATAAATAACCCCCTAAGTAGCTTCAGCTTCCTGGTTTGACCAGTTAAGTTAAAAAATAAAGATTTTAAGTTTTTTGTGAATAAAACAATAAGTAAAAAGTATGTTCCGCATTTATTAAACTCATGTTAAACATGTTAAACATGGGGGTATATTGCCACTATAAAATAACTGGAAGGCTGCCACATTGATTAACTTTACATTATTATCCTTTATTTATGTAGTTGACAGCAGCACTTTGCAGAAATGTATACATGATTTACATAAGCCCCTGTCCCAGTGGAGCTCACAATCACCAAATCACATTCACACACACTATGGACAATTTCATCAGGAACCAGTTAACTTTCCTGTATGTTTTGGAGCGTGGGAGGAAACTCACATAGACACGGGGAGATCATACAGACTGGATATAATCAAACTTCAGTCCAAAGTGCTGCATGGTAGAAGGGCTATTCTAATAAATGGGCAAAATAAATTGGACCATATATTAGCCAGTATTACATCATTTTATATAGGACTATTGGATAAAGAAGCATCCGATGACGTATAGTAATATATAGCTTTCACTAGCTGTTCTTCATCACACTTCCTGAATGGAGAAATTTCTGACTAATGCTGATTCTTCATGATGATAGTGATTAATGGTAGCTGATGCAATCCTTTCTTTGTTACTGTGATTTCGCAGGAAAAGATCCAGTCACAACCCTAGCCTGGAGAGGTGGTGGGGCCATCATTATATTTAAAGATCCATGGCATTTGGCTTGGTTTGCTGCATGATCCTTGCATGAATCACAAAGCGTTATGAAACTAGTTGTGTAGATCAGCAGCTGCAGATTTCAAAGTTATTATACAGGTATCCAAAACATAGTTGGGACTATTCAACAGTCAAGCAAATAAAGAATGGTATTTTGCAATGGAATATTTGACAAAAAAGCAACTTTCTACCTCATTATTGTTCCTATGTGATGGTCTAGTTGTTGTACTGTCTTGAATACAAGCAAAAGTGAAAACTCAAACTATAGCAAATCATTATGAGCTGGGGATTTATAGTATAATGATCAGTAAGGGGCAGATTTAACAAGGGTTGAATTTCGAATTCATGAGAGTTTTTTTAAAACTCCATGAATTCGAAATTATTAAATTAAAAACTCATCATCCAGAAATTTTCAAATTAAAAGAAAATCATGTCCCACAGAGTCCATTTAAGCAAATAATTCTAATTTTTAGAAATAATTCCTTCTTTTATTTAATAATTAAATACTACATAGGACTTGATGGTAACTAAGCTGCATTCAACTTGTTGGCAAAACAATCATAATGGGTTTATTTAATGTTTACATTTTTTTTAGCAGACTTAAGCTACTGTATGGTAATCCATATCATGGAATGATCTCTTATCCAGAAAACCACAGGCCCCAAGCATTCAAGATAATACATCCATTACCTACAGTATATTCCCTATTGTCACATCTTCACTGGGGAGACACCATGAAGTACCAGGAAGTTGGGAGCCGAAAGACTGGGTAACCAGGGGATGTAACCATATACAACAGTTGCGAGGTCCAATGTCAACAGTGAAAGAGAACTAAGAAGTGATACATTTAACAGTGTTTACAAAGAATACACAAACTTAAATAGCAGAAATTGACAGGCAGAGACACAATCCAGGACCAGGCCAAAAAAAATCAAAGTTTGTGTCAGACAAGCAAAGTCGAGGGACAGGCCAGGAGTCAGAAGCGTGTATCCAAAAGCTGGGCTAGGAGGGACACAGAGGTACAGGTACAAGGCAGGAAACTAGAACAGGACTAGGAATCAGGAACAAGGAACCGGAAGGGGTCAGGAGAACTCAGATACCAGACCACAAGATCACAAGAACCAGGAGCAAGTTCACAGTAACAGCTTATGACCAAGGCCTGAGCAAAGGTCAGGGGCAGGCTTATAAAGGGTCAGGATTGAATAATGAAATACAGATGGGGATAACGAGATGGGCGGAGAGATGGAGCAGAAGGTAGGAGTAAAATAGCTACAACAAGAATTCAGAGCAAAACAACACTAAGAACTTCTAGTAGACCTTTAGTGGCACAACAGGTAAATGCATGAGTAGTTCTGCACAGAGTCTAGAGTTTGAAACCCAGTAAATCCTAACACCTATCATGCAGGCTGACATCTAAGGCAGTGAGTACAAGGAGTGCTTTAACATGGCTGTGATATGGAGGTTTCCAGTTTATTGGAATTGTGTTGAGTATTATTTGATTGCTGATTCACTCCACACAAGAGCCTTTACTTTACTTTAGTATGTATCATTTTTGCTGGTCTATTGTTTGTATAACACTTGACAAAAATAATTTTCTGTTCTAACCCCATGCTAGGCCAACATGACACTAATATTTTGATACTCATGCTCAGTCATTTCATTTGATAAAGCCTAAGAGGACTTGGCTACTATATTGTGATATGCTCAGATTTAATGATTCATACCAGCTGTGTTCTAGGCATTCAAACAATGAGTACATTCTAAAATAGAAGCTCCTAGCAGGGAAAAGGCAAAGTCTTCATATGCCAGTTATAAAATGCTGAGAATGTAAGTGAGGATTGCAAGCCTTTCACGCCTCATGCCAGTTAAACACTGTATCCAAATCTTGAGCTCCAGTTCCTTGCTGCCCCTTGGAGGAATTTTATACATAACACTGTTCTTTGCTGAAATGTAAAGTGAATAATAACAACATAGGCAGTACTGCAATAAAGCAAAATAAATGGCATAGTCTGCTGCATGATTAACCCTGAAACACATGAGACCTGATACTATCTCATTCACAAGCACAGTATTTTGCACTGTAAATAATATTTACTGACAAGTATTTCTAAAGTGCCACATTATTCTAAATGTACATAAACATTTATGTTCTGCATGTAACATATAACACCATAATTACAGAGGACAGTAGTAAACTTTAGTGTTGCATTGGGCCTCCTAGTGCCCACCAGAGATCCTGGCATGTAAATTCAAGTGTAGATTCATAGTGCAAAATATTACAGGTAATATCTATGCCTATGATGGGAATAACAAAGGGTTGTTGACAATTGTCCTTGGCTGGGGCTCACTAGGAAGATGCCCTGATACTCTGGCAGGCCAGTCCAAGCCTGCTAAAACTGGCCACCATTGCACTGGTTTCCCATTGACTTTTCGACTATTTTCATCAGAATGTCTCATTCAACTACAGTACAACATATATCTTTAGATATGTTGTGTGTGTAAACTGTATATATATGTATGTATATATATATATATATATATATATATATATATATATAGTATATATACATTTCAGTCATGACCTTTCTCCAGAGGCGAGCCAGGTCTCTGCACTCTGGCGAACCACTTGCTCATATTTGTGATCAGATCTTTAGGCCCTAGTGCCCACAATCAGATGAGACCAATATCACCCACCTCAAGGTGGGCATATCGGGGAGAGATTTCTGCATGTATGGTGGAACTTTCATGATATAATATCTGGTTGATCTGATCACTTGGCCCTCAGGCCAATAATTGGATCATTATTGCCAATATGTCGGCAATCAAATGGAGGACTGCATAAACCTGCAGAAGTGGTCCTTGGTCTGACAGGAAAATCAAACCTACCCATAGACGGGCAGATAAGATGCCAAATTGGTATGAAGGGGCTGAATCAACATCTTAAATCTGCACATGCATGGCCACCTTCTGTGAGACCAATGTTCTTGTTGTGGAAAGCTCTTCTTTATAAAAGCTAACCGTGGGAAAGATCAGCCTGTGAGACCAATGACTTGGTCAGGACACTTTTCCTAAGAAATGCAACCATGCAGGGAGGTGCCAGTCTATAAACAATATGAGCAGAGGTAAATAGTTAGGACCATCATGTTGGGTTTAACTAGTAGTAAAGTGGCTTGACAATTTTATAATCATAACTTTGCACAGATATCTAACCGGAACAGGGAATTTGCATTGATCAATCCCCAATCTTTTGTAGGTTGTAGTCAATTTGGCCAGATCAGGTATAAAAGCAAATAAAGTTGCATATTGAATGTGTTTAATATGGCTATACAATGAAACTATGAATATGCTTCTAGGCTTTGTCTCACTGCATAATCCTTAAAATTGCTTGACACTTTTTTATAAGTTGGCACCATGAGCAGTGCATCCTATAATTATGCCCATAGCTTTAAACAAAAGAACTGATGCCATGATGAAACACAATAAAGCAATCCTTGAGGCAACATGCAGTTTCTCATATACAACATCTTAAGATGACATTAACAAATGAGACATGGCTACTGGAATAGGGGTTATGAAGAATAAAGATGAGGCATGTGCAATGCTGGGAAAAAAGGTTGTTGACGTACTAAGTACAGGTATGGAACCTGTTATCAAGAATGCTCAGGGCCTGGGGCTTTCTGAATAATAGATATTTCCGTAATTTGGATTTTCTTACCTTATGTCTACCAGAAAAGCGTGTAAATATTAAATAAACCCAATTGGCTGGTTTTGCTTCCAATAGGGATTAATTATATATTAGTTTGGATAGTACAAAGTACTATTTTATTATTACAGAGAAAAAGGAAATACTTTTTTAAAATTTGGATTATTTGGATAAAATGGAGTCCACGGGAGACAGCCTTTCCGTAATTTGGAGCTCTGGATAATGGGTTTCCGGATAACAAATCCTATATCTGTATTGAAACCTGATAACTCTTTATTTTAATAAAACACATTAGCATAGTCAATGACTAGCATACCTGCAACAATTAGTTACTAAAATATCCACCTGGTAGACTTTGCTGAATGAACTATTGTTTCAGCTCATTGTGTGCATTACCCTCTATTTGATGGATATTTCAGATAGATTTATTATATGTGATCTTTATCACAAAGACCAATTACATTGAGGTTGCCTTTGATGTCATTAGTGATGTATATTTTCACATTCCTCACTATCAACCCACTCTTATAAATCACTGAAATTCTTCCAGACCCTTGTGGGCTATTCCTTGGAGAAGCAGGCGTACATGCCATACTGGTGAATTTGTGGTTGCAAGTAAAACATGGCTGTTGTCTAAGCTACTCAAGCAACCACTGACAGTCACTTTAGGACATACAGTTGCATGTTTTAGGGAAGTTGCACCTACATTATATTGTCATTCCTTTAAAACACTTTGATTTTTTTGGTGTTACTGTTCTTTAAAGTAATCCCTACTGAGAACTAGTCTTTGCTTCTTATTATATACCAGCTTTGTGAAATGTCAAGGCAGAGCTACTCAGAGTAGCAGGATTAGCTACCCTTAAAAGGACTGACAGTTTTATGTCTGGCTAAAAAGATGAGGATGAGAGCACTTCTATATATGCCCAATGAAGTTGTATTTTAATAAAAACCAATGATGGCAAAATCTGGGTAAATCCCAAAGGGATGTAGAAGATATATACTCCTTCAATAACTGTCCTGGTCTCTACCAAATGACAGTTTTTTGTCTTAACTAGTTAGCTCTTGAACAAGCCATGCATTAATAGTATAAGCAAAGCTATGCTGGCACCCATCATGCCAACTCTCGTCGCCTGTTCAGCATCGCCTGTTCATGAAAGTGGCATTCTCCTCCATAGAAAGCTCCAATGAGCACTGTTTATAAATGAAAACAATTTCATTTGTTAATATGTTATATATATATATACTGTATATATGTTATAATATTACAGATTTACTTCAAGCATGGTGCTTAGTGTTACTTGCTGTGCTGGGTCCTAGGTTCAGTTCCAGCAAGAGCATTATTTGTAAGGAGTTTCTATGGTCTTCCTATGTTTGTGTGGGTTTCCTCGTGGTACTCCAGGTTCCCCCCCACACTCCAAACACATACAAGCAGGTCAGTTGGTTGCTGATAACATTGACCATAGCATGTGAGAATGTAATAACGACTTTAGATTGTAAGCACCACTGAGGCAGGGACTGTTGTGATATATAATATCTGTATCGGGCTGTGGAATATGTCAGCACTATATAATAATAATAATAATAATAATAATAATGGATACGAAGCTCCCTGTGTCAGGCTCCTGTTTTTAAAGAGGAAGAATGTGGAATCATGTAAACCATACCAGCCCGTAAACATAGGACAAAATGCAAACATCAGCAGTAGCCATTGCCAGCAGACAAGCAGTAAAGAAGGGAAGAAGGAATGCAAACAAAGTTTGGTATGGATTGCCTCTATGTGCTGAAAATGTTAATGTTAATCTCCTGCAACAGGTTATTACAATCCCCATGCTTGTAAACATGACATTCTTAGTTCAGCAAGCACAGCGCGAGAGAAAAATATTCTGGGGAAATGTTTATATTTTGTTACACTGACCAGTCTTATACTGCTGCAGTCACAATGGCAGTTCCAAATATATACTGTATATAATAACATCATCACAAAAAGGAAAACATTATGTTATCATTAATAATATTATCTGAACAACCTAAAAGGTTTGCACCAGCAGTAACTCAGAAATTAATCAGGTATTTGCCAAGTGATATCATATCTTATATTACAGTATATACCGGTAAATAGACAGGTAGCTAACTATATACCTGCATATATATATATTTGACTTTCTATCAAGTGGTGGGAGACATATGTTCGATCGCAATTCTTTTTGCCGTACCTATGATTTTTAGCTTGGAGGGCAGGGTGATAAATGCTTGCAAGTGCTCCTCCATATTTTTATGCTAAATGCTTGGGCGATAACTGTAAAATCATGGGTCATGCCATAAATACCCAAAAAGATGGGATTGAACATCTCTGGATGCTAAGATCCTGTAATCATGTAAATCTATTGAGAGCAGCAATTGAGATAATTTAGATGATAGAGGAAATCGCAAATGTGAAAAAAGCTCACTATAATATGTGTGAAAGTGCCCCAAAAGTTTATGCTTTGATTTGTAATAAGTTATCTGTCTGCTGATCGATTACATGTAGGAAGAAAGTCAATAGTAAGTACCCAAATGCAGCAATGATTTTGCTCGGACTTGATATACTGTAACTGCAGGATTATAAATATCAGTCTTTACACTTAGGGGCCCATTCATTAAGTTCGAGTGAAGGAATAGAAGAAAAAAAACTTTGAAATTCTAAGTGTTTTTTTGGCTACTTCGACCATCGAATGGGCTACTTCGACCTTCGACTACGACTTTCGACTTTGAATCGAATGGTTCGAACTAAAAATTGTTTGACTATTCGACCATTCGATAGTTGAAGTACTGTCTTTTTAAGAATAAACTTCGACCCCCTAGTTCGCCACCTAAAAGCTACCGAGCTCAATGTTAGCCTATGGGGAAGGTCCCCATAGGCTTGCCTAACTTTTTTTGGTCGAAGGATAATCCTTCGATCGTTGGATTAAAATCCTTCGAATCGTTCGATTCGAAGGATTTAATCGCTCGATCGAACGATTATTCCTTCGATTGTTCGATAGAAGTATTTGCGCAAAATCCTTCACATTCCCCAGTCGAATATCGAGGGTTAATTAACCCTCGATATTCGACCCTTGATGAATTTGCCCCATAGCATTCAGACTAGATACCAGTTCATAGCCTTCTAACTGTATAACTAAACAAAAAAGATATTGTACGGGTGCAACTAGCAACCAATCATATATTTTGCAACTTTTAGTTTTCAAAGCTAATTACTGATTGGTTTCTACTCCCCAAGTTTGCTAGTCATATCAGCAATGTTGCAGTACACCAACAATCGGACCTGTGCAACTGCAGTAAAGAAAGCCAGTACAATTATTTTTATCACCAGTGGTGTAACTAGATGATACTGGGCCCCAGAGCAAATTAATATTAGGGCCCCTAACATATCCAGAAGTTTATCTGTTTTACCAATACTGTATGTTGAAATTGCTCATTAATTAGGGCCTCATGGGGCCCCCTATACCCCCTGGGTCCCCCTGCAGCTGCAGGGTCTACTTCCTCTACAGTTACACCCCTGTGTGTAACTTGTCCTGAAGTCAGATAGCACAAGGGCCACAGCTGTACATCCTTGCACTGAGAAGCATAACACACACTATGTAGACCCTTTCTTTTGAGCTTTTGCATTAAGTTGGATTTGTGGTGCTTCTTTTTATATATAAAAAATATTATGGAGTTCAGTTTCCTGTTTATACTAATAACACACCAGTGTGAAGTGAACTGACTGGCATCAGTTACTGGACAATTAACACTGTTTCATTGTGACATACATGATAGCATAGAGATTCACACATAACAGAATATTTATTGCTACACTTGCTCTTTTGCTACAGCCAAAAGACAACACACGGGAGGGAGGGAGGGTTTTTGCGCCGACTGGGTTTCCTTCTCCTTTAAGGGTGGGGGTTTCATTAACAAGGATTGGGAAGCTAGTCGTGATAGAAGAAAAAATAAACAATGCATATAAATTCCTTCTGTCAGTGTGTGACCTCCCCCCCCAGAGCTGCTTCAGAAAGACATAAAGTCTTTATTTCTGGAAAACAGCTGAACTGAAAAAAAGTGAACAATCCTTTAAGTGCACCCACCATTTATTCCATCTATATTCTAATGACATATCCCATTCATGTAGTCCTGCTACATTGGTGCTCACTACAAGCCTCCAAAGTAATAATGCGGGCAACTATTAGTATTAATCAACTGGTCCTATGATATCTGTATATAGGAACCACTAAAAATGTAATTCAGGGAAAGTGTGATTTAAGAACATGGTTAAAAAGGTGATTTCAAGGCATCCTATAATACTCCCTGTAGGGATGTGATTTATTTCACACCCCAGGCCATTCCTTAATCTTTTTATTTTCCTGTATAGTACATCTTTTTACAATCACATGTGATAACTTTGCCATATTTTAGCTACATATGTGTTTCGAAAATATCTCTAATTCCCATATCGCTGGACTTCTTTACATTTATTAAATTCTACCTATAAAGTGTCTGCTTCAGCTAAAACTACTGCATGATAAAACATGTCTATCTATAGCACTCTCCTCTGTTGCAAGAATGTCATAACAGTAATAAAAATGCCATAAAAAAGAACAAATATTTGCATTTTGCTGTGTAACATTCTTAATTAGGCAGTTATTACATTGCAAATGTTATCTGAGCATAGCACATTTTTCATAACTGCTTGGAGGTAGTGTATTTTTTTTGGAACTTGAATTGGTGCTGCAAAGCAGGCAGCCAACCAGACAGAGTGGAAGAAGGAAGCTGGGGAGGCAGGCAGAGCAGGGCACCCAGGAAGTAATATCATGGAAGAAGGTCCTGCCTCTTCCTTAGCAACATTGAGACCAGCAGCATTCTGCCCACCCTTTTGTTGCATTTGGTTGTTTTAGTTTTCTGATTCTTTGTTTAGGCAGCTCCTTCTTGTCAAAACTTCCAGGAGAAATGCTTGCAAAGGTGCAAGCCAGTGTTGACTGTTTAAGTTGAACTCTCTGGGTGGATCCTGGGAAAAGTGTCTGCAAACACATGCCCATTGGCAGGTTCCGGGAGGGTTGCTGTTGTGTTGCAGTGTGCAGGGGCCCTTTGACCGAGGCAGGGGGCCCCTAAGTTGGAAGCCCCGGTGGGCGTCAGGCCCCCTGTCTGACGCTGCCCATCGAAAGCGACTGCTGAAGGTTGGTGGGACTGCAGGTACTTCATTGGGTGTGATATTGTGATAAGCATTCTGTTTAGTTCATGTTGAAATGTACTGTATTATGTCAAGTTATTTAATTTTCAATTGGTTAATTTTGTATTATTTCAGTGACCTAAAGTTGTGGCATTTCCATTTCAAAAATCTTGAGTGATTATCTAAATGGGACTGATAAAAAGGAAGGGGTGAGTATGATTAAGACAATGGAGTGTTCAGGGGGCTGTGGGCTTGATGTTGCATTGTGCCAGTGACTTTTCCAGTTTGGCACTTTTGCATTTCTTGCTCTGGTACAAAAGTCAATAAATAATTTTTGCTTGTTTACAAAACCTATACAAAGGGGCAAATTTACTAACATTCACATTTCTGTTTATTTCACAAGTTGTATTTTTTATCTAAAAATTTGTAACATTTTAAAACGTTTCAATGAAACCCTAAAAATTCAAGATGTATATGTGTAAAAACCACGAATAATTTGAATACAAAACTTCAACAAGTAAAAGTAGTCTAGGTCAAAGGGAGCTTTGCTGATCATTTTGGACCTTTTTTAACTATTGAGACTTTTAGAGGTAATTGTCCAAAAAAACCAAAATTTTTTAAAAGGTTTTCAGATTTTTAAGTGCGGCATTTAGCTTTTTTTTCATCTGTGCTTTTCATTTTCGGATCTTTTAATAAATGACATGGCACTGGTAGTTTTAAATTCGATTATTGGTGGTTTCAAAAACCGCTAAAACTACTAAAACCACTAAAATGAGAATGTTGACAAATAGGTTCTAAATAATTGAAAAGTTAAAATGTTAGCCTTGCCAACATTTTGTACTTTTAAGACTTTTAACACATTTCCCAATGTTAAATGAATAAAACATGTTCTGTGAAATACAGTGCTGATCTCTAGGGCAGCTCTCATGGCCATGTGTTGGAAATGCTTTATTTCAATAGTACTCTCCATTAATCCCCTTATCAACTGCAGATGGAGAATGGAATGGGTTGGACTACAACAAAAACTTGTCAGCAGAGCAATGATGGTTATTGAATGATAATGCCCTTTTACTCACAAGAGCACAATTGGCAGACCAATTTGAAGCAAATGATAGATGCTGCAGGAACACAGTGTATTTAGAGATAATGCCAAGGGCAAAAACAAAACATAGTTACATATTGAAAAATTGCAGTATAGGAGAACAGAAAACATTGGTTTGATATTACAGTCAGGGTTCACAGCTTACAATTTAAGCAGAACCTTAAGCCTGGTGTCAGCCTGGGTCACAAGCAACTTGACCAGACTAACCCTCTCCCTGCACGATTGTCCTCCTTATTTCAGGGTAAACATTTCACACCTGTCCCAGATATATACGCCACTCTCTGGAAGTTTCCACCATTGCTTGCATTTGCAGAAATTCCTTGCTCTCTCTTGTGCTGCCCGGCATCTGTTCCTGTCACAGCTGTGCCCGTCCTGTTCTGTCTGTCTGCATGTCCTTCTCCCAAGATCAAAATACTGGCCTTTTATTGGTCTGCTTGCCAGCTGTCAGTGTTGTGTCTGGGTCACAGCAGCAAAGAAGTGCAGAGAAATACTTTCTGCCATTCAGTTCTCGGTTCATCCACTAATCACCAAGTAACCCGTTTTCTAGCAGTCATTTGGAGCATATTGTGGAACTATAACATTAAGACTCAGGTGTTATAAACAAAACCCATGACTGGTTTTAGTTACTGCACCCCCATCCAAAAAAACAACTTTAGCTAGATGGCCTGCTTTTGCCAACAAATGTTGAAACTATAAATAAACCAGAACTTCACTGGCCATTCAGCAATAACAGCCACAAGGTCTTCTTCCTTTATTGTTACAACCCTGGTCACTGTGGTGGTACTAGACTTCCATGGATCCAAGTTTCCAGCCACAGTAAATTTGCCCCATATTGGCATGTCATACTTTTGTATAAAACATTTGACTTTCCTGCTTTACTGATGAGTGGATGGGGGGGGTGAAGGCTGCACTGCCATAAATCTGACATTGGAGGTAACAATACAGCAATGATTAGCACTTCCATGGTCTTCACTTCATGTATGACCTGGGAACTATCTGGAAGTTGTTCTTAGCGTGGTTTTTCTCCCACAAGCCAAAGTGAATTGGCTTCTGATTAAATTAACCCTAATGAATTTAATAGGGACATTCTCAGAAAACGAATGTTTCACCACTCATCCAACCGGATGAAATGAAGAAATCACTGATGACTGATGTACAGTAGTGTTTCCATGATTACTCAGAAAATGTAGTTGCTTTAGGCTAGTTGCTACTATATCTTGTGTTATTGTCCTCAGCTGAACTGATGGCTTTGCGCCCTTCTGTCCTCACCACTATCTTACAGAGGCAAGTAATAGGTTTTGCCTTTAAATGTACTAAAGCTTACATATTCCACTCTGTGTCCTGGGTTCTGCCAATTTCTCCTGGCTGCTCTGTATTAATTAACCGGTGCATCTCATTCCCAGGGACCTCCCAGGAGAGACCCTTGCCAATTTGTTGGCCTTCCTCCTTGTATCTGATCTCTATTAAATATGTTGCCCTGTTTCATACTGTCTCTCAACTTTACCTGCCCTAACTCATCACCTAGATCAGTTTTCAGCTCTTTAACATTTTGTCTATCTTGTGTCTTGACTAGTTAACTCTGCCTGTTCTTTATTAAAGTGTTCCTGTTTGCCAATAATCTGTTCTGTGTGTTTCTTCATTGGTCCCTACTCTAAATACTGTAAACAGTGACCCCTGTAATTCAATAACGGCACCCTGGACATGCCAGTACAAATTGGACAGTACGAGTTGTGATGAGCGAATCTGCTGAAAAATTTGCGAAACTGCAAAAAATCTGCAAAATGCATTGAAGGCAATAGGTGACTTTTTTCTCCCCAACACAACATGACCCTACACGCTGTGCACTAAAACTCAACTTTTTCTCATTTTTATTTTATTGAAACCAAGTTGGCCTAACTCCCATCCACAAATTTAACTCATTTATCAAAAACTGACCTTGAAAAAGTTGGTGCAAAAAACATTGCGACAAAATTGTGTGTCAATTCGTGCAACTTTTTTTAATTGACTCTCCAAAAACCTTACCTTTATTGAATTGTTGGTGCGACAACTTGAATTTATCGGATAATCAGATGAAAACCAACACGAATCACGAGATCAAGAAACATCTTTAGAGACATCTGCCATGGACATGACCTTGACAGGTTTGAACTGGAGTATTTTCAAATTTGGGATTTTTAGCAGCTTTGGGGTATAATAAATCTCTAAAAATTCGATTTTTTTCCCTCTAAAAATTTGAGTTTTCCACTCAACCAGAAAAATTCAAGGTTTAATAAGTAGGCCCCTAAAAGTCAAATCCTATGCAATAGTTAACCCTAGTTGGGTCAAGCAATAGCTCCTTACATTGCCTTAGTTAAAAAAAAATAATAGCAACATATGCAACAGGTTGTTTAAATAATGGGGCATATTTACTAAGCAGTAAATTTCTCCTCATCTAACATCCAAAGTTCACCTCAATTAGCGGTGCTGTGGCAACTTTTAATTTTTGGTAAACATGATCCAAATCTTAATTGTCACTTTTTAGTAAATATGCCCCATAATATGATCCCTGTTCCTGCAGCATATTGCTAAAGTAGTGAGATGTAGTCCTTTACTACACGGTTTCTCTCTGTCTTTCTCTCTCTGTAGTCATGGGAAATGATCTCATATATCATAACAATTAGAGATGAGTAAAGAAAATTTGTGTTCTGGAATCAGCATTGTACATACACACCCAGTATTATGTCTGTCCAGACACCAGACACATCACCACCATGCTGATTAGGTGATACAATCACTCTCAGTCTGAATTATTGTGCCTGTGTTTGTAGACAAGTACTCATCCCATATAAACCAAATATACACATCATGAATGACTGTGCAGCTGTACCGGTGCTACTGCACACAAACGTGAACTGCACACAAAACCATTGTCATACTTGACTTGAAGTAAAACAGTTTGTGATTAAGTTTAGTGGAATTCTCCTAAATGACTATTAACATTTTGTTTAGAACTGTAAAGAAAGGTTTTTCCTTCACAGCCAGGTACTAATGTCTCCAATTTAAAGGATAATTAAGCTGGGTTCATGGGTAGTTTTCATAAGGGTGTGAGAAATGAAATTACATAAAAGTGTAAATAATTACTCTCTCTATTCTCTTTCCATTTCTCTAACTGGCATTGTTAAAGAAACTGTCTTACATTCTTGGAAATATTTGTAACTGTTAATGAGTTACGGTCTGATGTCTGATGTCCCCATTACTACACTTCTTAACACTTTTGTATAAGAATGGCAGTACATCATCAGGTGCTGACATAACACAAACTGGCTTGGGATGGGTACATTTAACTGCAAAAACACTTAAAACAATGTGAAGGAAACAATATATATATAATAAAATCATGTGCTTCCACCTTGCTGCCACAAAGCATGCCAGGCACAGGCTGATTTAATATAATGTACCAGTCCAAAGCTAAAGTCTCTGGGTATATGGGGCCCAGAGTCTCTCATTCTGCCCTTTACCAGGCAGGTATATTAAGAAAGTCAGGTGGCATTTAGGAAGTCTAACCTGTGTAGACTTCCTCCATTGTGGTGCAACCATTGACTAAAGTGCATTCTTCTTGAGGCAAAACAGGTCATATTGAATCTAGAGTCCACAGCATTTTAAGGGCCATTTCCAACTGCAACTGCAATGTGTAATGGGAAATTTGCATTGTGAATGGATGCAATTTGCAGTGTGCATACTGGGAGATACCGCAAGGTTGAAGAGGTGTCAGCTAGTTCACTTGTGCCTTGATTCAGCCATGTGATGGCACTTTGTGCAACTGCAAGAAGTGACTTTGCATGCAAGTACCTTTAGTAAATGGTGCCAATTCTAGCAACATCCATATGTCTGCAAATATAGTTGAGGTCCTAAATGAGTCCTTTTGTGTCCTCAAACCAGTCCAGAAGTTTATGAGGGTGACAGCTTGTTTATTCTTCCAGTATAAATGTTTCTCAGTTGGATGTTTCCTGCAGAGAGTTATCATTAAATCTTTATACATTTTTCCTTTGTGCAAATTTATCACAGCTTTTGAGAACCCAGAAACCATTTATTTTATTCAAAAAGAGCACACTGCCTTAAAGCATACCAGGAAAGGCATAGAGGCCCATTTATTAAAAGTCAAATTTTAGTGGTATTAGTGCTTTTTAAAACCACAATTAAACTCTATTTCTCTAAAATCACAAATGCCATAAAAGTTATTTAAAGATCCAAATTAAATAGATCAAAATTACCATTGAAAAAAATTGTAAACCACAAATTTTTATGAAACATTTCGAAAACAATAAACATTTTGATCTCTGAAAAACTTCTAAAACCATGAAGGAAAGGCTGATATTTGTAAGAAAAGAAAGGGAACTTCCATTGACTTCTACATGACCTCGACAGCTTTTTACTTGCCATATTTCAGAGATTTTATGGTTTTTACACTTGATAAATGACAAAAAAAACCCTGTGAATTAAATAACTATACAAAAAAAACCACTTTGTTCTAAAAAGTATGATTCGGGGGAAACAAATGCTCTTTGAACTTTCATAAAGCGGCCCCACAGAGGCCCATTTACTAAAGGGTAAAGTGACATTCAAGCTTTTTTAAGCCACAACTAAACTCTTATGTTTCTCTAAAACCACGAATGCTGTGAAAGTTATTAAAAGATCCAAATAAAAAATACAAACGGAAAAAAAGCTGAACGATCCGGAAAAAAATAAGAATATCTCTAAAACCCTTTAAAAATGTCAGTTGTTCGGACAATTACTAGTGAAAAAATATCCGAAAACCTCTAAAAGTCTGAATGATTAAAAAAAAAGGTCCAATAGAATTGGCGTAGCTCCCATTGACTTCTGTGGGACCTCAACTACTTTTAATTGCCACAGTTTTAATAAATCTTATAATAATAATAAAATATAAAATGATAAAAATAATCTATAATTGATCTCAAATTGTTAGAGTTAGAAAATAAAAAAGACCCACAGATTTTTGAGAAAATATGATTTGTGAAAAAAAGGAAATCCACATTTTAGTAACTTGCCCCCTTAGACTCATGTACTGTAACCTTTCCAGAGCAATAACGCTAGGAGTGCAAACTGTTGTATGTACACACAATACATTGTATATGGGGCTGGGGAACAATGATAGTACAGAAACAGTTAAAACAATCCCTTCCATTCATGTGTTCTGTCTAGTACCAGCTCTTTACCAAGTGTGGATTTTAAAGCTTTTTAATTTAGGTGAAACACTAATGGGCACATTTATTTAGCTCGAGTGAAGGATTAGAAGGAAAAAAAATTTGAATTTCGAATTTTTTTTTTGGCTACTTCGACCATCGAATTGGCTATTTCGACCACGACTTCGACTCGAACTTTTCGAACTAAAAATCGTTCGACTATTCGACCATTTGATAATCGAAGTACTGTCTCTTTAAAAAAAACTTCGACCATGTACTTCACCACCTAAAACCTACCAAGCACCATGGGGAAGGTTCCCATAGGCTTTCTAGGCAATTTGTGATCGATCGAACGATATTTCCTTCGATCATTCGATCGAACCAATTGCGGTAAATCCTTCGACCTTGATATTTGAAGTCGAAGGATTTAACTTCGATGGTCGAATATCGAGGGTTAATTAACCCTCGATATTCAACCCATAGTAAATGTGCCCCTTACTGTACTTATGGAATATATTCAGTATTTAAAGGGGATTTTCTTTCCCATATCCCTTGAAAGTAGAAATCAACTGCTTTATTATTATTATTTATTTGTTAAAGTAAAACAAATCATAGGATATAGTTTAATATTTAAGTTTATAGGTTTATATTTGTACATTTTTAGTGGTCCCTGACACATGTGCCACAAAGACAATTGAGCAATTCATGAAGAATGTGTCCTAGAGAGAAAGGAAATATTTACACTATGAAAACGGTTATTTATGGGCTGTGAAACACGATAATTGCAATATTCAAAGAGAAAAGATGCAAAGTGGAATTGTGCTGTGTCCAGTTTAGACACAGCAGCTGCTTGTTAGAAATCTAGCATAGGATTAGTGTAAGGATTGTGGCAGACAGATCAAAATACCTACTGCCCCCTCATCACACAGGTACCAAGAATACACAGCACCAGGCATGGAATTGCTTTCATGGAGACAGTTGGAATGCCATGCTCCTTTACAGTTTAATAACCCCGAACCTTTGAATTGTGAGGAAAAGCATGTAAGGCAAATGAATATAAAATCATACATCCTGTGTGTATTGTTGCAAGCTATGTGGTATGCTATGACATTATACAGCACACAAACTACAAAGACCAGCTGCCATCTTGCAATAGGCAGTGCCATTTGTGTGTTAACAGCATTGCAGAGCTAGTGGTAAACTGTTTCCACATTTGGTTTTCTTTCTTTAAACAAATTATTGGTTGAAACTCTAGGAAATAAGAGCCATGGTTACAGGCTTTTTTCTTAATTAGTAACCCAACCATCCTAATAGTATCTATGTTACTTGACTGAATAGACATCTCTGTCCAATTAGTGATACCGAATCACTATAAATGAAGATACCCCAGTAGCAGGACTATATTTACCAAACAGGCACTGAAGGGCATGTGCCTAGGGAGGCAGCTTTAAGTGGGCAGCCCTAGGCACATGCCCTTGGGCTTTGTGGTCAATTGGTGGACTGGTTGAAAAATCTAAGTTTTTTTTTTTTTTGGAAAAACGTTGAATCCAATTAGTTCTAATTCTCTATTACTTCGATTTGTACAATCCGAATTCGATAGAAAACTGACCCATCTGCCCGAACAAATAAATTTCGATTAGTCTTTTTTCATTCAAATTTTGAAGTTACGGGATTTCAAAAAAACTCCCATTATTTCAAAATTGGACCCTTGATAAATCCGGCCCTAAATGGGGAGATGCAATTTCAGAGGTCATTCTTTTTTCTAAGGGCTATATTTAATAAGTATTTAACTTGACCCTGCACATCATTCTTTGTTTCTCCATATAATGGAAAGTGCTCCCAACTCTACAAACTTCCATAAGATCCAGCGTCATTGTAGACAAATTGGAAGTAAGTTGCAGCTACTATTTGGGGAAATGGGGATTGTTTTATTACTAGACACACACAGGCCCATTTATCAACATTCTCATTTTAGTTGTATTAGAGCTTTTTGAAACCATGAATAAGCTAATTTTGCCATGTCATGTATTAAAAGATCTGAATATAAAAAGTTCAAATAAAAAAAAACTGAACAAACCGAATAAGCATACAAGCATTTTGTGAAAAAAATAGAAATTCAAATGTGAGTAAATGGGTCTCACAGTGTAGATAACAGCACTATTAACAGCACTATTAACCGTTTCACTTGTTGCTAGTGGGTTGCAGGAATCCTGGAATTACCATCAAGCTGAGGATAGTTATAGTTCCTGTGTGCATTTACATTATTCATTGGAACAGGCTACATGGCACCCCCACAAGTTGCTGCAAGGTGCTTGGAGTAAGTACATATTGTTAACAGTGACAATGTTCTCTTAGTTTTGCAGCCAAATTAGTGATTTGCACTTACATTAGTAAATGAGCTTTTGGTACTAGGGCAATTATCACCTAGATGGAGGTACATGCATAAGGAAGTATAGATGGAGAATAGTAATGGTCCCAGGACAGAGCCTTGAGAAACCCCAACAGAAAGAGGTAAGGGAGAAGATGCTATTCCGTTGTAGAAGACACTGAAGGAACGATTGGTGATGTAAGAGGAGAACCAGGACAGGGCTGTGTCACGAAGGCCAAGCGAATGGAGGTGGTGGAAGTCTAGGGGAGTTGAGTAGTGTAATGTCCCTTCTGATAGTGTCAATTTTGTTTTTGAAGTGCTCAGCAATATCTTGAGCAGAGACAGGTGCATGGAGGGGGTGGAGAAGGGGAAAGGAGAGTGTTAAAGGTGGAGAAAAGTTGTGCTGTTTTTTTAGAAAGGGAGTTAATGAGTCAAGTAAAGTATGTTTGTTTGGCTTGGAAGAGGCTGGTGTTATAGGAGCGCAGGGCAGATTTGTAGCTGATTCTGAACGGGATTTGCGCCAGCGACGCTCAAGTGTATGTGAGTGTCTTTGGAGCGCTTTTGTATGAGCAGTATGCCAAGGTTGAAGTGGTTTAGGTCTAGCACGTTTCATTTTTATAGGAGCAAACTCATTAAGGGCAGTGGTGAGTGTGCTGTAGTAGACTGAGGTAGCCACATTAGGACATGAGATGGCTGAGATATTAGAGTGAAGAGAGTCAAAGGAAGAAGAGAGATGTGACAGGTCTACAGCTTGCAAGTCACAGTAAGTACATGTTTGGGGAATAGCAGGGGGTGAGGAGAAAGTTAGTGAGAGTTGAAATGTGAGCATATTGTGATCAGAGAGGGGAAATAGTGAGTTAGTAAAATTGGTGGTTGAACAGAGTCTGGTAAATATGAGATACAGAGCATTACCATTGGAGTGAGAGGGGGAGTCTGAGCACAAAGATAAGATGTAATGAATCCTTATTGGAGGCAAAACAATCACATTAGGTTTAATTAATGTTTCTATGATCTTTTAATTGATTTAAGGTATAGAGATTCAAATTACGGAAAGAACCCTTATCTGGAAAAGCCCAGGTTCCAAGCATTCTGCATATCTGTTCGGTGGTGTTTTTTTGAGTGTTAGTAAGAAGACTATCTAGAGAAATAACTATAAATTGATTTTTCTCATATGTTCTCACTACTTTCCTACTAGTTGCCGCTTGGACAAATACAACTTACTGTATATGTCTAAATGCTGATCAGATGAAACTGAAGAAATGCATTGTAAGTAGTTGTTTTTGGCTAATACAAGCAGGAAGAGGGACTGAATTGCATTGTCTTATGTATGTATTTAATTACAGCCAGCAAAAGGCAGCAAAGAATTTCAGTCCATCCACTGCCCCAGGGCGACTTGCTATAATTAAGGTGAAGCAGCCAATGCTTATTGTCTTTTGCCTCTGGGTGGCAGTGTCCCTTTTTAAGTGTTTCATTATACTGGAATTCTTTCTCTTTCCATTCCCATAATGACCCGCTAAGAGGTCGTGGATGTAATGATAAGGTATCTATCTGCGTTCTAATATTATTGTCTAGTTAACATTTAAGAGGCTCCGCTGGTATATACTTCACCTTGCAACTCCCTGGAGTTTTTGACAAACTGAGAGCAGATGGATTTGAGTAGAGATAAATTTGACCCAAGGAGATGTCATTTATAAAACAGCTGAGGCTACTGTTTCAACAGATGCCAACGTTTTAACCTCTTCGAACCCAAAAGGAAACTCAATATAAATATTAACTAGTAGTAACAAATGTGTATTATTTATTGTGTATAGAATAATTGTAATTGTTTAAACAATGCCTCGCCAGGCATTTTCAGGCGACTGTTGAAAAGCGCATCGCCTCGTGTGGTTAGCACAGGCGTTTTTACATAGGCGCCCATACAAAACTGTCGCCTGCGCCGGTCGCGGCGACTGGCGCGGCGCTTTGTCGCCGCGACCGCAAACGCGTGGCTATCTCCCGGTGTGGACTAGCCCTAAAACTTTTTAAGGAAAAATGCTTGCATCCAGGGTCTGGCTGCCTTCTGCACCTAGCTCTGCCTGAATGAAGCACAAGTTAGGAGATGGGTAGGGAGCAGGTCATGGGACTTGCCTGTCCCTCATGAATACAGAATACTGAGTGCTGTATTCATAGGATGAAAGCAGGTCATTGCAGTGCATGTTGTAGTGTACAAACCTGCATCAGCACAGGGAGTAAAGTGCAAAAAACATGCAACTTTCCACCCTTTTTTTAAAACCCTGTTCTGCACTGAATATATGAACTGCAGTACATCTAAGACTTGGATGCAGACTAATTTAATCATCATCCATGCAGAGTCTTACACCCCAATACAAATTTCATACATGGAACAGAATTTAGGCAATCCTTTTTTGTGCTGAAACAAATCACTCTGGCAAGGAGGGACCCCTAGTATTACATTTTAGAAAACTTAAATCTCACCCTCTTTGGCCTTAAGATCAATTAATTTCTAACCTATTTCAGTAATAAATGAGATAAAGATTGACTATTTATAGATGTGGTTAGTGCAGTGCCCCATGTCCGCCTGAGGAAGTGCTAAGTGCGAAACATGTTGAGGCTGAAGGGGTTATAGTTTGTAAACTTTTGTTCCTGTTATCTCTTGTGAATGTGTTTTATTGGTTTACTAGATTGCATTTGAAGGTATCACCCTAGCAACATGATCCATTCCCTTTGCTTTAGTATTTCTACACATTGTTTAGTAATTCTACACACTGTTTATGTTTCCCTGCTTTCTTATCCATCTGTACACTGTTTGCATGTGCTTACAGCAATGTATTTGGATGAGCACCCTGGATGTCGTGAATAAACCAATGGCCAGCTGAATCCTTTTCATTTCAATCTACCAACCCCTCTGTATCTTCTCTATTTAATTAGTGCAGCCCAATCAGCCTCTAGTAATCCCAGGCATTTGCATTATTACACACAGCATATTCATTGGGCTGCTCCAGGCATGCCTATAATGGGCACTGCTTCAGCATCTTACATTAACACCTTTATACTGTGTGTCCTTGAATGTGTCAGTGTAGTCACATTATATTTATAGACACATTCTCTGTCCTGTGAGTAAAGGGGATTTCCACAAGGAATGAGATAATTTCGGAGACTATGGCAACCATTTCAGATCTTTATATATCAGCCCCATAATCAGATGCATTGCGGTTTGGGTTTGCCCTAGATCTTATACTACTTTATTAGAGGTGAAGTTTATGTTCAAAGTAACTTTAAGTAGTATGCAGACAGTAATTAAATTCTTTTTTGTCTATTGTGTGACTTTCTATTCTGTCTCTCCGCGTCTAGATTTTGGGGTCAGCATTGCCTGCCAACTAGAAAACAGGCCTAAGATGAATCTTGAATTTTTATTTGATATTATTAATTTTTCTTCTTTTTATATTGAAACTCTTCTATAGATCTTCTGGCCTGTCTGTATAATAGGGTTACTGGGACCCTAGCAAACAACTAAACTGGAAAGCTTGAGAAAAAGTAAATATCTTAAACACTGAAGACAAATTGCAATAGAATAACAGTGTCAGATTCTTTTTAAGGTTAACATCCCTTTAAAAATAACATTTACCATTTTCTCAATCAAAATATCTTTAGGAAAGTGCTGCATACAACTAAAAAATGGTGCAGCCGGTGCCATTAATAACTATTCTACTTCTAATCTGGGGAAAAGCCTCAAAATGTGTCAGCGTTCAGAATATCTCTCCTCTGTTTTAGTGCTCTGTGTATGAACCTGTCAAATGGTTGATGACAAAGGGGTTTCAAAAATGGAAACAAATCAAAATATCCACAAACAGCTTTAATCTTTTTAAAGACAATTGTCCAGAGACTTTGTTGGTGGTCTGGTATTTCTGAAAATAAGTATTAACTTATTAGAAAATAAGTAGCAAAAGTAGCTTAGTGAGAAAGCAACTCATATTTAAGGTTTAAATTACTGTAGACAAAGTAAGGAGATGCAAATTATGGAAAGATCCCATATCCAGAAAATGCCAGATCCCAAATATTCTGGATAATAGACCCCATACCTGTATATATTCAGTGGAAACATATAAGGATCTTGCCTCCAGTGGTTCATGGTTAGGATGGTTATAATATTTTGGGCTGCATATATTCATATTTTGTCTATTCTGAATTCTATTGAGGCCCAGCTAACCAAAATCAATATTGATGCCGATAAATATTTTTGATGAAACTCTAACCCTGTGTTGACCTAAAACTCCCAAACTTGATTCCCTTCCACTCCACTGATCTCTCGGCATCCCATCCAAAGAGTTCTTCTCGGTCATGAAGGAGTCATAGATGTGTCTAATGTCCCCTGAGGGTAAAGAGAGATATGCACTGTGACTGACCCATAAGCAGTTGTAATCTGGCAGCCACAAGGCTAAACTGGAGGAGGAAAGTATTACTTCTCCTGGCTCCCTGAGTGATGGGTCCCTTTAATTAATCTTTATCACTCACAGATAAGATTCTGAAGATTAAGCTTGTAGCTGCAGTCAAGCTAATGTATTTGAAAAGAAAATTGGTGCTGAATCGCAGTCCTGCAGAGGACATATTGCATTCATTTAAAACATTAGCGTCTCATCTGCCTGTTTTTAACTTTAGCTTCTCACCTGTCCATAACAACCATAATTAGTTACTACTTGTAATGGAGAAACATAGGGGCCGACTTACTAATCAATCAGTAATTAGCTTTATTCAGGCAGCTGCATGCTTTGATGCATATTTGACCAGTGTTAGTAAATGAATCCCTAAGTATTTCAGCATTCAGCGCAGGAGGATAAAAATCAATAGTACAGAAAGAGAGACAACAAGATTAAAAAATTAAGAAAGAGTTTTGTCATTTGTCATTGGCCATTGGTGTCTTTATGATGATGGGTTTGAATAAAAACCTAGATAGAGAACTAAAGCATCTGACGGGAATTGTTTCATTTGGAGAATTTGTACAGAAAGGTAGGGCAGTTAGGAAGGTAATAACATGGATGCCTATTGAGACCCTCGCTGAAGGAGATATGGTTTAGTAGCTCCTCATAATAAAGCTGCTGCACTGACGGAAAGTGACACTAAAGGGCCTATTTACTAACATTTGAATTTCAATAGATTTTTTTCTCAAAAAATTTGTTGGGAAGGTTTTCTCTAGAAAATTTGAGATGTATAAAGTGTTAAAACCACAAAAAAAACTCTAATACAAAACTTCACCATGTAAAAACTGTCAAGGTCCTATATAAGACAGGGGGAGCTGCGCTTCTCCTATTTGTCTACTTTTCATCAATTCAGAGGTTTTCGGATTTTTATTGGCTAATAATTGCCCAAAAACTCAAAATAATTAAAAGGTTTTCGTATTTTTATTTGGATCACTGAGCATTTTATTCTTTCTTGCTTTTTATATTAGGATCTTTTAATAAATGACATGGCATACGTGGTTTTAGAGAAAATTTGTTTATTTGTAGTTTCAAAAACCTATAAAAACACTAAAATGAGAATGTTGATAAATGGATCTTTTTTTTGGACATTTATCCTAGATTATGTAATCTAGCCCTTGTGAACTGCTTCAGGGAGGTTTGCTAAATATAAAATGTTGTCAGTTATCCAATAAAATCTCTTTTTCACTACTCATCATATGGTAAAGTCCATCCCCGGTACAAGGAATTGAAATAGTAGAGCTTGTTCCACAGTGAGCAGTCTGACAATTAAAGGAAAACTATACCCCCCGAACAATGTAGGTCTCTATAAAAAGATATTGCATAAAACAGCTCATATGTAAAACCGTGCTTCATGTAAATAAACTATTTTCATAATAATATACTTCTTTAGTAGTATGTGCTATTGGGTAATCCAATATAAAATTGCCATTTTAAAAAATAAAGGCCACCCCTGTGATCGTAGGATTCTCGGTGCACACAAACAAACCATACATGTTAGGTCACATGAGAGAATTAACAGACAGAGTTCTGTATTTTGCTTCCACATTTCTTCCTGTTACAGTTAGAGTTGTAGTATTTCTGGTCAGGTGATCTCTGAGACAGCACAGAGACCATCATGAAATGGTGGTTTAAGGCAAGAGATGTAAAAGGGCAATATTTACTTAAATATATATACCAGTTTGGTAAGATTCTTTAATATGCCACTTAATATAAAAAAAACAAAAATCTGTTGCTTAAATATTCATTTTGGGGGTAATGTTTTCCTTTAAAGAAAACAGGGTTAAGAGTGTTCTAGTATACTGTAGAAAGTGCCTTGCATTTATACATTGGACAACACACCCCACACAAAGTGGATAGTTCACATTTAAATGAACTTTTGCTTCAACATAGATAATGATATTCTCTCTAATTTGGAACTTTGGCAGCTTATCTGATTACAAGTGTCTAGTTTACCCTAGCAACCAGACAGTGGATCCAATGCATACTTCCCAGCTGTCCCATTTTTCGCAGGACATTCCTGATTTTGACAGCTCAGTCCACAGTCCCGGATTGTTTCTGAAATGTCCCGAGTTTCTCTTTGATCTCCTGCACTACACAGCCAGAAAAAGATACAATGTTTCTAAAGAGACTCTAAGAGACTCGTGGCACAGAGGCCAAGATGTTAGTGAATTGGCGTTGTCTGATTGAAATTTCACCTGGCGAAGTGTTGCGCTGGGTGTGAAGTGGAGGCTGGTGAATTTTCGCTGGTTAGTAAATCTGCCCCTTGATATCTACAAATATTGCAACACAGTGCTTAGCACATTAGCAGCTGCTGTGGTTGTGCTTCTTCTCCTTAAACTGCTTCTATTTAGTGAAAAGATTCACATAATGTATCTCAGAGGAGACACAATCTGTGTAACCTGCAGATCCTGAATGCTGGCTAGTGTTTGATCCAATGAACCTCTCCGAACTACAGACAGCAAACATACATACACATGCTTTAATTGGCAAACTGTTTATGCCCATAGTACTTAATGTTGATTTTCTGTTGGCCATTGAAACAACACACACATGACATTATCTAATGAGTTTGTCTTCTGCCCTTCTTACTCCTCCCCATTTTTATATTTATTTTCATGTGAGTCTGAGTCAAGTTCTCTTTTCAGATGATGCCATCATGTCCAATGGGGGCTGTTAAAAGAGACTTTACAACACCTATCAAGCATTTTGCAATATGAGTTTAAATCTGTTCACACTTACTCTAGTTTCCACGCCCATGGCTGTTCAAGGCCATCAGTTCTTTCCTTATATGTTAAGGGTAATGGCGGCATGTTTTGGAAATGTTGGAACCTTTTTAGTGAGGGGTGCCATGTTCTCCATTGCAAAATCACGTTCTGCTGTTGTAAATACATACAGCAGTGCATCTGCTTCAACTGAAAATTATGCATAACTGCTTAAGGCCTAAGGTTTACTGTATCACAAAGGGATATATCAAATAATCAGAAATGTTCCATTATGGGAAGTGATAATAAATGATATAGGCCAGATGAATACAGAGGAAAAGATTAAAAAATCAATGCCCAATTACCATTATTGATGAATTAATTTGATCTGAAGCCTTGCTTTTTCTCATTCCAAGAGATTTCAGTAGAATTTGTTTTGTTTAACATGATGTAATGATGTATGTAAAATGTTCACAACAAACTGTGCTGTTGTTATTTATGCCTTTGGCTGAATCCTTCAGTTAATGAATAGTCACTAGTACAACTAAAGCCGCTTGATAACACAAGGTGCCAGTGATAGTAATGTAGTACTAACAACTCAGAGGTGTTGAGATGTACAGTATCTGCACTGGTCACTAAGATGAAATTAGCACCACACTAATAAGCATGTCAATTGCAAACCTGACAGTCGTAGCCAAAGCAATCAAGTGTAGTCTCCCAAAGTAGAAAATAACAGTTAGAATACATTATGGGGCCTATTTATCATGCTGTGTATCATGGTGTATTTGGCCCCTTTAAGTACAGCTTTATGGAAAATATGTATAAGCAAAGAGGGCAGGTAAGGATACTGAATCACTTTAATACTATCTTTTTAATACTACCTTCAATTTTGAGATTCTACACCATTCAAGCAGCCCCAGTCACATTTTTACTAGGTACATGAAAATCAGAGCCATACACTTCAAACAATCACGCACACTAGCCACTCATATCCTTACAGCAGCAACATCTCTATTGTCAGCAAACTGAAAAGGCCCCAAATTCCAGGATTGCAGACACTGATTACAAAGGTAAACTGAATCAAAGCAATGGAATCTGTCAGAGACAAGTTTCTGGAAAGGAGCTGGATTGGTTTCGGTGGACCCATCACCTAGAAAGCCTACAACAGAGAGCTAACAATGTGACATAAGGTACAACACACAGAAGACAACATGCACTGTTTCTTTATGAGCGGGTAAAGCAGAACCTGAAACGTTCCCCTATCCCCCTCTTCTCTCCCCCTTTCTCTTTTTGTTTCCCCTCCTTATCCCATCCCCTTTTCACTAGTCAGGGGTGAATAAATTCGGCAGGTGAGAATTTGCGGCAAATTTCTGCGTATCGCTCGCCGGCGAATAGATTAGCAAAACTTTGTTGAAAATTTGGCGGCCAAAATTCACCAGTGTCAAAAAAATTTGGACGTGCGTCGGAATAGTCGCTCGCGTCAACAGTATTCAGACGCCCATTGACCTTAATGCTGGCAGCAAAATTGATGCGAGCAGCAAAATTCGTGTTTTGCTAATTCTTTGCCGTTTCGCGGGAAAGGTACTTATTTTTCCACAAAGCAAAACAGGACAAATTCGCCCATCACTGCTATTCACCCCAACCTATCACCTTATTCCAAAGCAATAACACAAGACATCACCTGTCACAAGCGGAATGCATCAACTGATCTACACAACATGCCGTGTATTAACACTAATTTATGCCATGTCACAATGCAAGTTTGTTACATTTCTGTGACAACAATTTGCTTTTGTTTCAATTACTCTTTAGTGAAATTAATAAAAATGTCAAATTAAAAAAAAAAACCTTGCATATCATACGTTACTAGATGCGTATAAAGTACTAATCAGGCTTCCAATCCAGTCAGTAAAGTTCTTCCCTAGTGTGCACGGCTGTGGAATCAGTACATAAATCCTTCGACTCCTCAGTTTATGGTATCTCCGAGTCTGGCTGCAACTCCTCGGTTTTTAAAGGAACAGTGACACCAAAAACGGAAAGTGTATCAAAGTAATTAAAATATAATGTACGCTTGCTCTGCACTGGTAAAAGCTGTGTGTTTGCTTCAGAAAGACTAGTATAGTTTATATAAACAAGTTGCTGTGTAGCCATGGGGCTGCCATTCAAACTGTTCGAAAAAAAAAAAAGAGAAAATGCACAGGTTACATAGCAGATAACAGATAAAACACCATTGTATTGGACAGGGCTTATCTGCCATGTGCTATGTAACCTGTGCATTTTCTCCTTTTTTCCAGCTTGAATGACTGCCCCCAAGGCTACACAGCAGTTTTTTTTATAAACTATATTAGTCTTTCTGAATCAAACACAGCAGAATTTACCAGTGCAGAGAAACCATAAATTATATTGTAATTACTTTGATACACTTTCAGTTTTTGGTGTTACTGTTCCTAATGTATTTCCATGTTGATTGAAAGAAGTTAAGTACACAACATACAAGGCATTTTATTACTGCCAAAGCTAAAAATAAAAACCATATCCTTTGGTAATTCTAAAACAAAATCAAAGTTAAACTACATAAATCAAAAACAATTGGAAAACCTAAACAACTTATATATTCATTGAGCCTGGTATATAGCTGTAGAATAGCTGTTAAATACAATCCATAATTAATGTATTGTTCTTATTGTTCTTAGAAACAGAATTGCTTCTGCCATATCCTCCTGACTTGATTATATTCAGTGCTTGCGTTTAAAGTTATTAGGAGTCGGAGTTGGTACTTTTTTTTGGCGATTCCGAGTCCAGATACCCAAAATTGCTCCTGACTCTACAGCTTTGCTAGTTTGGGTTATTTTACTACACATATTTATCTAAAAAGGTGATGGAATAGTGGTATTTCACTGTTTTTCTACCATTAATCATTTTACCTAGTATGATAAATAGGCCCGAAAGTGTTTCTGATTGCACTAAATCTATTTTTCAGAAATATTACTTTTGCAACTCTTCCATACACCTGATTTTATTGTAGAATATCATTTACTACCTGTCTCTAACTGCTTAAGAGCTTTACAGTTTTTGGCATTCATTCACAACTTGGGGTTTTGAAATTCTGTGTTTTCTAAGATATTTAAGAATTTGCCCGAGACAAGTGGACAAGGATTGCATCTGCCAGTCTCTAAAGATTATTTAAATGCCAGCTGGTTCTTTTTTTATATGAAGTGGCATTGTATCTATTTTTATAAAGTTCTCTGGGCTAGGACAAAGACAGAGAAACATTTGAATGCCATGCTTTCTTCCTACACATATATTCCTTGAGGTGCATGCCTTTGGGTTTTTGAAGGTTATGAGTGGTGAGGATTATCTCATTTGTATACAGTTTCGTGTGGTTAGCTGTATAAATTGGTACACCCCCTCCTCTGACATGAGAAGCGGCATCATCACTGGCCTCTGATGCTTTGCTGATGAATGAGTTCAGCACGTATGACAAAGTACCTCAATACTGGGAGCATGACGCTTAGGCTGGAGAATGCGGTGAAAGCAAAACAAATGGATTAACAGTGCAGCCTTCACTTTTCACTTGGATATGGCAGCTGCTTGCTTGATTGATGGATGACATCATGATCCAAGAACCTGTATATCCCTCCTCTTCCTCTCATCTTTCACCCATTGATATAATATCACATTCTCCGGATGGTCCTAATTCAATTAACAGCCTTAGCAAAATAGCTAATTAAACAGTGACAGTTGTTCGAACATGATACAGAGTTCCCTGGTCCAAATTAATTCTGCAATTATTTATGAATGCCCTCCTTTTAACAGACGGAGGATGTGCAAAATGTACCATTAACTTGTAAAAACGATTTTGGTTGGATAAGAGGTACAAGAAATCATTTATCAAGATGGAACAGCCAGCCGTGATTGCAACATATTTTTTTTCTTTGCCCAAAGTACTAAGGCGCACCAAGGGGGGATGGGAATATAAAGTAAGCAAGCTTTAATAGAAAAGAGCTGTTGCAAACAAAAATTGAGTGAAAGTTTTCATTTTAATTTATCACCTCAGATGGATAATAAATAGACACAATACCTTGAAACTTCTGCTACAAATTTGTAATGACAAAGTGCATTGTCATACACCCCTAAGGAGCATCTATCCCGCAGTCTCCCTGGGCTATTCCATCCTAGTTTGGCACTTCTACCTACCAGAGACTTCTTCAGCAAAGGCAATGCTAAGCTGCAAAGGCTGGACCAATGTGCCTAAAATGAGCCTCAATTTGGTACATTGACCTAGATTAGCACCACCAGAAACAAGACCCCCTGCAGCCATTCCTCAGGAACAAAATGAATGACATGTCCTTACTGAGCTAAACCAGGAGGAGAGGCCTGGAGCTCCTACTTCATGACTCCATGGGGCAGATTTACTAAAGGGCTAAGTTGCCGTTGCTAGGGAAAATTCACCAGAAATCTGCAGGGCCATCACCAGTTTACTAACAGGCGTAGACTTCAATTTACTAGTGAAAGAGACCATCACTATCGCAGTTTTACGCCCTATCACTAGGAGCATTTTCACTCAGGCGAACAATCATTACTCTGCAAATTCACTAAAGTGAGAATTTTACAGAACATTACCACTTTAATGGAGTTTCCTTCACCAGCTTAAACCAGGCGAACTGATAAGATGAAGCTACATCTTCCTCAATCTTATGTCAGTGACATTATATCCTGTATGCTGGAAAGTCATAAAAGTTTTTTCCAGGTATTTGAGGGGATTTCCACATTTGTTTTAGGGTGGGCCTACTGTCTAGGGCATTAGATGATCTATTTTGTCTTTATTTTGTTTCCTTGGACATTTGTAATAAAAAGTGGCCACTTCAAGCATTTGTACCTACATCTCTAATAAAGACATCCATACGACCTATATGTACCCGCCCTATCCAGAGATCTAAAGTATATTCCCAGACCCACCACTCCTTGCATTCAGACAGTCTCCCAACCCAAAGACACTAATAACAAGAATAAAGTGTTGCACCCCACCAAAAATGGAACATACCCCTGTGGCAGAAAACAATGTAAAACCTGCCCACACATCCTGACTTCTGACAAAATATCAATTCCGGACACATTAGAGGAATACAGCATCCATGCCCACTACAACTGTTCTTCTTCCAATCTAGTGTACTATACAATGCACTAAATGCATAACAGGGGGACTGTATATAGGAGAGACTGGGCAAAGTCTGAGAAAGAGAAATACACACCACCGAGTCACTGTAACCAATAAAAAACTGGACACACCAATAGGGAATCATTTCAATGGCCCTCATCACTCCATAAAGGATTTAAGAATTTTGGTTCTTAAGGGTAATTTTAAAACAGATAATGAAAGGAAAGTAGGAGAATACAAATTAATGGAAACTTTCAATTCTCTGAAGAAGGGACTACACCTGGGCCTTAGATTTATGGCTAATTATGTGGGCTAAGAAAGGCCTGTACCAGGTCAGAAATACCAACATATGTGGATCTTGACTAAGAGATCATATGGAATTCCTTTTATTCCACATTCCATTAATTCAGCCATAATTTATATTCAGCCTCTTTGAGCCACATTATCTTGTACCTTATCTGCTTGTCTCTTGCAGATCCCCTCATGAATGACTTTGACCCTTTACACATAGATTGATATTCCTTTTTGTTGGTCATTTGACCGTTGAGCTAAATGTTATATATATATATATATATATATATATATATATATATATATATATATATATATATATATATATATATATATATATATATATATATATATATATATATCTATCAAACCCTCTCAACATATACATATACACATATATATACTGTGTATACCAGAGAACACCACAGCTTCATTTTAATCAGCTTGAAAAAGGAACTGAAATGTTCTGAAAGCTTGCTATCATTACCACTTCGTTATTTTGTACAGTTACAAACAGCTAGGGTCAGATTTATCAAAGGTCGAGGTGAAGTTTCGAAGTGAAAAATTTTGAATTTCAAGCTATTTTTTGTGTATTTTGACTAGGGAATAGTCATACTTCGATTCGAAATTGAAAAAACTTCAAAATTTGAAGGTCAAATTATTTTGAAGTACTGTCTCTTTAAAACTTGGACTTCGATCATTCGCCACCTAAAAGCTTCCGAAGTGCTGTTTTATCCTATGGGGGACCTCCTAGAACCTGTATGGAGGCAATTGAGAGAGTTTGGGAGATCGAAGGTCGAAGTAAAACAAAATTTGAATCGAAGTAAATGGAATTAGCACTACTTGGAATCATATGATTCGAAGTAGGCCCACTTCGACCTCAAAAAACTACGACCACCATTTGGTTGGTCTTTTTGAATTCCAAGTTCGAAGTTTTTTTAACTTCGAACATCGACCTTTAATAAATCTGCCCCCTAGTGTTCATGGAGAGCAAATAACTGCTATTGATTACAGTCAGAGTGATTCTGCCTACCCCATATAAACTGTATATAGGGTTTGTGGAATAGAGGCACCAGAAGAAAGGACAGAAGAGTAGAAAACCAAACTGTAGGAGACAATAGAAGATGACTTGGGTTGTGTTTTACATATCTACAAAAATCTTGTACTTTTCTCAGTTTTTTTGGATTCATTCTTGCAACAGACATTCTTGGTTCAAGTCATCTTATTTTTTTTTTAATAATGCACCTGCAATTCAGCCACTGATTATTTAACCCCATTAGAACTTAGTTAGTTGCCCCATATTGCTTTGAAAACTCAAACCTCAAAGTGGTGATTGTCAGACTGTTTTTAATCTGTGTCACATTGCAATCAAAATTTAGTAACTTCACACTTAATGTCCTTTCTCGTGTGTTGTTTCTGTTATTTTGTCCACCCATGTATATACAAAGATCTATAAACATCCTTAGGACTAATCTTTTAAATGAAGGGATTAAGAAGTATCTCATAATGAATCTAATGTGTCAGGAGTGTGAGGTAACCTACTTTTTCTGTAAGGCAAATCAGACAGTTAAAGAATTTCCCGCACTGTTGGGGATGCTAGGGGCTTTTTTGTGTAACTGAAGATTGTTCTCATTGGTTTAGGGACATTCATTGAAAAGGTTAAATCCAGGGTCATAATAATAATCTGTAATAAGTATTGTATACCTTTTGGAAAGAGCCAGTTCATGTTGCTGCTGTAATTTGAGAGAAAAAATATGACATGTCCATCAGTGCTAACCTAGAGATGGAGCTTACTTTTTATGCATATGCTTCTTCATTGCACAGCATTGATTTCAATAGAAATGGTACTGAGTTAATTGAGTTACACAATGGGACATGGTTGCCCATCTGAGCCACATGTCTAAATATAACAAACAAGGGAAAGTTGTGCTCACCACTAATTTTTTAAACCATTAAGTGGTGGTGCAATGAGGCTGTGACCACAAAATACATACTGACAAATACAAGAGTCCTCTGCACTCAACCCATTACCAATATATTAAGGAATAGATTTATTAATATATTGGTAATGGGATGAGTGCAGAGGACCTCTTGTATTTGTCCACATGTCTAAATATAGTTTGTTCCATTTTTAATTTGAGATACATTTTTGGTCTAGGTGCAACAGCCCCAGACCTACAACTATGCCCCTATAGGCATAAAATGCGTAAGACTATTTATTTATGATGTGTTATGTAAATAAACTTTTACCTCTTCAAGCAGATATAGATAGACAGACAAACAGATACAGGATAGATAGATAGAGATAAATAGATAGATGATATATAGATTCTGAATGTACAATGTAGAATAATGCAGTACTTATGTCGTTGAAGACAAAACAGCTTTATTCATTTACCTTGGTGAATAAAATGCTGCTTTTTGCTTTGGTAAAATGAGTGGGAGCTGACCAGTTTTGGTTTATTATAGCATGTATATACTATCCCCTATTGTAAAATATAAGGATATTATAAGTTACAAAGGAGTACCATGACCATATGAAAGCACAAGGCAAGTGTTTTTATACAGGTCATGGAACTCTGAGATGACTTCTATAATCCTTTTATTTTGCATCAGTTTTTACTTTGTTTATTGTAATACACAAGTTTCAGTAAGTCATGTGACAGAAATGACATCACTGAGCTCTGATTATAATGAATGACATCACTATTTACAGGATATTCATGGCTCTTGAGTATTATTCATTACACCCCCTTTCCACCAAGGAACATCTTGGAAGCAACTCCTCAGTTCCACCATACTAAATAGGGGTAAATTCCTGAATAGTGGGAATAGTTTATTTTTTGTGAGTATACTTTTGTCCATGTGCTTCATGTCTGGAAATAAAGAAGTAGTTGCTAGCACTTCATTTACATTTAAGCATCTTTCATTAATATTATCACTCATTGCTCTTAGAACATTGAACCCACTGCAACCACAAGGTGATACAATATGTGCATGATCATTTTATCCAGTTTCAAATAGTTCCAGTAATGAGGATGTTTTCAACATGCTAAAAAATAAAGGATTTATGAAATAGAAAGGACTTTGTTTGTACAGTACAAGTTATTTGCTAACCTTTCTCTCTAAATAGCCTCTGAGTTCAGATGAAGTTCAAACCTGCAGCTTAAGTGATTTTTCTGGATACATTTTTTATTGTTCAAAAAAGTTGTGATTTTTATTTCCTGCTTCTTCTTATTGGTTAGGCGTAAAACCGATAAAGGGAAATGCTAGAATTCTACTCCCCACAGCAAATTTATTCCAGTTAAATATATTCTTGCTCTCTCCTATAGAAAGAAATAGGCACCCGGTTCATACACATTCATTGCCACTTCTTTATTGATCAATTTTTTTAAGGCCAATTGTCCGCGCAATGGGAAAAACATTTGTTTCAGCCAACTGATAACTAAGAATTTCTCAGGACATATCCAGAAGAATCTAGAAGGATTGCCGGATCATACATGGATAGTTGGTCAGTAAGTATGGTCAAAATCAGCCTAATTAATTGATCAAATCTTGGCATGTATTGTCATGTTTAGTCTATCTTGACGTGCTCAAGAATAATCTGATGGGGGAGCCCTTGTTCAATACAATAATAGATGTTTCCAAATATAAGGTTCCCCATTTGACAAGGTGCTGGATCCTTTTTGTTGCCATGAAACTGGTGCTACCCACAGGCTGGCACCTCTTAGGACAGGCATGCATGTTCTAGTCAATTCTTCTCGCCAGAATTGAAGTTAACAGAGATTGCTCTTTATCCTCATTTTTTGTTGTTTTTGAACTGGTTTAATTGCCTTACCTTGTCTATTCTTCCATTCCTTCTTTTCTCTCCATTAACACTTGTTCCCTAGAAACAAAACCCTCCATATTTATGGCCAACTACATTACCCCTCTACTTGTGATATGTAAGCTAATATGCTGTCATAGATCAGTATGTGTTATATGTGCCTTTAAAGAACATGTGTTTCTGAAGTGATTTGAGATTAAACGAATATCACAAAGTCTGGCTTTAGAAACACCCTGCCAATCGACCAGAGTGCTAACTCTTTGTGCAGTTTATAGAGGACCAACTAGCCTTAATCTAACATTATCTGCAAAGTGTTTGTACCGTATGTATTTGTGCGGGGTTCATACTGCAAACATATAGGCAAGTTAATTGGCTCCTGATAAAACTGACTATAGTATAAATGTGATCGGGACCTTAATTAACATTTAATATACTGTTGCCCTGCACTGGTAAAAGTTGTGTGCTTCAGAGAGACAACTATAGTTTATATAAATAAGCTGCTGTGTAGTCTTGACCCAGGCATTCACCACTGCATACATCCCCTCCATCTAACAATAACCACTGCGTGACACTTCTTTATTGGAATGTTCCTGGCCACTGCTTTATTAACCTTACCACAGAATCCTCCAAACATTAACATCATGAGTATGTAATATATAATATAACCAAATTTTAGTATACATTCATAACATCAGAATTTAACATTGATATTGTGTAAACCAATATCCCCCTGAGCCTATGTCAGTCTGCCTTTTCCTTGACCCAAGCAATTTCCTCTAGCCGCAATATCCTGCTCACAGGATACCCCGTCAGCCTCGAAATCCTTTAGAGCCTCCCCTACCTGGAGCCCGTGATTAATGCTGAATATATTGCCTACCTCTGATTTCCCCCGATGGCCACACACCTTAGGGGTTAAACCATCACATCATGAGTATGCCTCTCCTAGTGGCACAGTTTTAGTACCCAGCAGACTGACAAGGGCCCGCCCCTTTCTGCTGTGACTATTATCTCAACTAGGTAAGATTTGCCATAACCCCCACTTCGTCCAGATCTAACCAAATACCCCTCAACCCTCTTGACCACTCCTATAAATCTCTTCTCAGGGAGGGTGGGTGGGAAACCTCTCTTCTCTCCCCTACTATCAAATGGTGGCCTTCCTCAATTACATTGGCACTAAAATGGCCACCAGTGCCCACCCTTAGGCTTAACCACCCCCCTTTCACCTAACCCCTCCAATAGGGTCCTGCCTGTGTTAAGCCCGGGTCATGATGCCTATCCTTGTTGCTATCCGTGGCATTACTTTCTAAAGCAAACACACCAGTTTTACCAGTGCAAAGCAACAGTACATTATATTTTAATTACTTTGATACACTTTCAGTTTTTGGTTACTGCTCCTTTAAAAGCCATATTCCCCAATCTTAAACCGTGCAGTGAGTGCAATGTCTCTCTCTGCACTTGTGATGCATCATGAAAGCTGCCTCATGCAGCTTTAGGCTAGAATGGCCCATTGCAGAGACTTATGTGAATGGTGTATAAGCTCTATAAAACACTGCAGAATATGTTGGTGATATATAATTAGAGAATAATAATAATTATTCTGGAACTGAATGGATCACACTGAGTGAAAATTCAAGCTGGTAGAGCCCAGGGACAGATGCCCAGAATTTTGTCAGTCAAATTCTTCTGTAGGACTGTCTACAATGATCATACAGTCTACTTTAAATGGGAGGGAGGGGGTAAACTTCAGATACCCTCATGGAACGCCCATCAATTGACTAGAAGAAAAACAATCTTTACTACAATATATAATGTTCAATTATTAACCTGTAACATTGAAATGTATAAGCTTCTACTTCTTTGAATGAAAAGTAATCATAGAAAAAAATAATGTAAAAAGTACAGCCGAAGCCAATAAAACATACGTATACAGCAACTTAATTGTCAGGGTATATTAATGCTCTCTATTCTGAAAAGTCTTACTCTGTCTACAGAATCTGTCAACTGCCAGCTTTCACAAAGCCTGAAAAGTCCAGTCATTTAATTCTTAGAAGAAAAGGAGAAAAAGAAAAGCTCCAACCAATGACCTTTCTATAAGTACAGTAAACACTGGAACAGTTTTGGGAGTGGCAACAAAACAGAAGTTTTTATAAAGGCACAGCTCTTTGGAATTTTAATATGCACGCAAGGATTTCTTTAATTACACATAGCCTGAAGACTGATAATACATGTGAAAAACCCAAACAAAAGACATTGATATTAAATAAAATACCAGACTTAGTTTAAATTGTCTACTTTAAACCATCACATATTTTTCTTAAGTTGCTTCCTCAAAGTAGTTAGTGCAGAGTGAGCAATAAAGTGCTTTACACAGCCATAAAAATAATAATTCAGTTCACCTAGTTTAAGACTGAAAGAATGTGAGCTGATGTATCTGTGGCTTGGCGAATAAGGTTGCCCAGAATGATGAAGCTGCTTTGAAAGGCAGGCCCTTTTAATCCACAAGTGATCATGTGAATTGAGATTAAGCGTGATTTCTTCTTAAAGTAGGCTGTAAAATACGACAGAAGTAGTGGATGAATGACAACACCTTTAAAGGGGTTGTTCACCTTTCAAATAACATTTAGTATCATGTAGAGAGTGATATTCTGAGACAATTTGCATTTGCTTTTCATTTTTTATTATTTGTGGTTTTTGAATTATTTATGCTTTTTATTCAGCAGTTTGCAATTGCAGCAATCCAAATCACCCTAGCAACCATGCATTGATTTAAATAAGAGACTGGAAAATGAATAGGAGAGGGCCTGGATAGGAAGATGATTAATAAAAAGTAGCAGTAGAAATTCATTTGTGACCTTACAGAGCATTGATATTTTTATATGGAGTTAGTGACCCCTAGTTGAATGCTGGAAACAGCCTGAAGAAGAAGGCAAATAATTAAAACAGTATATAAAAAAGAAGGCCAATTGAAAAGTTACTTAGAATTAGCCATTCTATGACATACTAAAAGTTACTTAAACTAAAAAACAGGGACATCAAATGTAATTTTAAAGCAGGTGTGTGCCTGTCTTTAATTCACACACAATGGCACTTTATAAATCACACAGAATAGGAACAGACTGGATCTCAGGCAGCTTGAATACCTCAAAAACTTGCTTTTTGAGAAAGCCTCAGACACTAATAGGGCATATTAATCTTGTGGAGTTGGTGTTTTTTTTTTTTGCTTTTCCAAACTGAACAAGCTTATCCCTTACATATATATATACAACATATAAAACTCACCCTCAGTTCACTAAAATGCTGTGCAATTCGAAGCTGCCTATAAAGCTTGAAGTTGATAAATTGATCATTCTAGAACTGGCTTTTTTGATGTAAAAAGCAAAGAGTAGCAGCACATAAGAGGCGAAAGAATTGCTAACCATTAGTTGCTTTTACTCACACTCTTCTTTGCTTCCATTGCCCTGTTTTCCCCCACACACTAAATTTCACCTGCCATGGAACAGGAAAACTGGAGCCCCCAATCATACTTTATTATTATTATTAGTATTATTATTATTATTATTAATAATAATAATAATAATAATAAATAATTATAATGACACGTATTTATAGAGCACCAACATATTGTATAGTAATGACTTTCCAGAACATACGTACACTGAAAATGAAAAAGCATAGCTATTTAGCTAGAGGTGAGACACAAAGTTAATTTTCAAATAAATAGAAGCACACACACACAGTTATTTGGATTAGGGTTGTAAGTTTATCAAAGAGTAAATGTTCTGTGATTCAATTTCTCCAAAATAGACACAGGGACCTTAAGAACCGAGTCAACAGTACACAGCATTTCATACATTCATCTTTGCTATACAGGATATATTTACACCTCTGTAATGATATCATTTAAAAGTATATGCTTTCAAGAGTTATAAAAAAAACAGACCATGGATACCAGATGGATTTTTTAACACAGTACCTCAGCATCTTTCCTTACAACTAGTGAGCTTATTGGCTAGGAGCACTCTCCCAACTGACGAATCAGATAACTGTGCGGATTCCTAAGTGGACATCTCCTGGCGACTGCATATCAATATGTGAGTTTACCTCATCACTTTATTTAAGGATTTACAGACAGCAAAAGATATTTTTACCCACTCTGTGCTGCTGACAGAGCTATCCCAGTCAGAAAGCAACTGCCATTTAAGCATCTGCTTTTATTGCAGGTTTCTTTTAGGGCTTTTGTTTGTTAAAGATCATATACTTATCACAACCGTACCAATACATAATGAGTGATATCTGAAAAATGAAAAATGTTTCTGTTTTTCGTAAAACCATATATTTTGGTTTAATTTACTGCGATAGAGACTTTATTACAGGTATACTGCCTAACTGAAATGGGACAACTGAGAAAAAATTCTGAATGAAGGTATACACACTATTGTGTCAAGATGACCAGTTCTAGATATTGGGCTATCCACACCACAGATCACACTCACTTTCCAGCTAGTGAGCAGAGCATGGTTACATTTGCTCTTTCTCTTTACCTTATCTACCTTTCTCTCCCAGAGAGACTATTACAAGTCTTCCCTACTGTAGCTAAACCTCATTCACGGGATTTCCTGGTCCCCTTCTCTCAAGAAAACTTGGCTTATTTGGGCCTTGCTGCACCCAGGCTCCCCTGGGCACACCCAGCCGGATCAGCATCCAGCAGCCAAAGAGGAAGAGGCCACTCCTTACACACACTATAGTGCAGTGTGGCAGGAAGTTGTCATTACACCTCTTGGCCAATAACACTGAGCTTAAACTCAAATGGATAGAAAGCCTTTTTTAACACAATCACTTCACTTCAGGGGCTCAAAAGTAATTGGACAACTGTCATTATGTCATTATCAATGAAGCAGATAAAAAGCCTTGGAGTTTTTGTTCAACCCACTGAATTAAAGATGAAAGTCTGCAGTTCAACTGCATCTGAGTTGTTTCATTTAAAATTCATTGTGGTAATGTACAGGAAATTAGAAAGAAAATTTGCCTCTGTCCAAAGATTTATGGACCTACGTGTAACTATATATAGTATATTGTATGCATAGTACAAAATACAATTATAATTTATAAATTATTTGTCTTCATTTGACTGTTTCCAGCTTTTAAATGGGGTCACTAACCCTCATCTAAAAACAAATTCTCTGTAAGGCTACACATTTAGGGGCATATTTATCAAGGGTCGAATTTCAAATTGAAAAAACTTTGAAATTCGAATTCAAAAAGACCAGCCGAAATGAAGTCGAAGTTTCTTTTGGTTGAATAGGTCAGTTTTTGAACGAATAGGTCCATATTCGCGCAAATTCGAATTGTATGAATTGAAGAAATAGCCTATTAGATCGAATCCGATTCAACGTTTTTCCCAAAAAAAACTTTGATTTTTCAAAGTCCACCAATTGACTCCAAATAGGTTCTAGGAGGTCCCCCATAGGCTAAAACAGCAATTCGGCAGGTTTGAGATGGCGAATGGTCGAAGTCAAATTTTTAAAGAGACAGTACATGATAAATTTCGATATTCGAATTTTCAAATTTTTTTCAAATTCGAATCAAATTTGGACTATTCCCCATTCAAAGTACACAAAAAATAGCTTGAAATTTGAATTTTTTTCATTCGAAAATTCACCTCGACCTTTGATAAATCTGCCCCTTATCGTTATTACTACTTTTTATTACTTAATCGTTATTAGTTTCTAAAACATACAATAAAAAAATGAAAACCAAATGCAAATTGTCTTAGAATGTCACTCTATACATTATACTAAAAGTTAATTTAAAGGTGAACACCCCCTTTAAAGGTGTTTTGAGCCATTTGTGTTAATTAATGGTTGGTAAGGCAATATGGATCCTAGCAACCTATTTGCTGAAATTGCAAACTGGTGAGCTGCTGAAAAAAAGCTAAATAACTCAAAAAAACACAAATAAAAAATGAGAGCCAACTGCTAATATCACTCTCTACATCATACTAAATATTAACGCAAAGGTGAACTAATTTAACAAGCCACTTGGCATGCCAAACCTTTAATAAGGAAAACAGGAACTTTACTAATGAAGCAGAGGAAGGGCAAAATGGGCACTGCAGTGATGCTAATTTATTATTGTCCAGAATGTAAGGATAGGAACTTGAAATGTGCACCAGTAAGTGTTACATACAGTTTTTATATATTACTGTATATAAGTCCCAGTATCCCTTGTTGTACCATATTCTTTCAGCCAATGAATTAACAGTGTTTGTCAGTTTATGGGATCATGTCACTATATACTGTATCACTCCAAAAGTTAGTTCCTTCCTTCACTTCAAGTATCCATCCAGTCATATAACATCTGTATTTAAATATGCTTGCAACAACTACCACCCCAATGGCTCTATAGGGTAGTTGATTTACAAGTTTCTGATCTTAAATTCTATAATGCTATCATCTTATGTACAGTGTATGTTTTATAGATACCAGCTACTGAAACAAGGCAATTTTACATTATTTATTTACAATTAGCAAAAATGAACCATATATTTAATCAGCTCTCCACAATATATTAAAATAATAAGACTCTGTAGCCATAAAGTTACATATTGGACCACCTTGTCAGCCATAAAGTCTGTTAATATTTTGTATCCATTGCAGTAAAACATGATGAATCATGGCTGCCTTGTTATTATTGTATTCCTTAGATGCATAGTAAATACAACAACATAAATACACAGCTGCAAAATGCAAGATGAAATATGAACCAATGTTTCCTGCTGAAAATCAGTGACATTTTCAGTTATTAGGAAGAGAAAGTGCAATGCTGTGTTTGAGCAAAAGGGATGCTTTAACTTTACTAACCACATTTTTATTTATAAAGGCAAGAGCCTGAATGAGTGGAGAGATGTTTGCCTTGTCTGAGAACACATCAAAGAGTAGAACATACTCTCATGATTGGGGTTAATCCAGTAACACTAGGTCCCTAGGCCCTTTGGCAACAAAGAGATTAAAGGTGGAACCCAAACAGTAAAAATATTAAATAAAAATGTTCTCTCAACATCTCATCCAGTCTCCCTGTAATTATCTAGCAGTTAAGAATAGAAGTAATCAGAATTTCCATTACTTATATTGCTTTTGTCAGATCATTGTTTACTACTCTAAATGTAAATCAATACCTGCTGAAGGCTACGGGTTTATACACTGGCTGTTGAGTGCAGTATTGCACATAAATGTACTATATAATGGCAGTGCATTGTTGTTTTAGGAATGTTTCTCTAAAATCCAGTTTATGTCGACAGATTATATAAGACAATGGAAACAATGCTCAAAATATACCATTTCATTTACACATTTCCTAAAAGGAACTGATTATGGTGATATATCTTGAAGTACATTGTTACAAGGGCCATGTACTGTAGCTATTGCTTTGTCCAAGACAACAATTTATTAAGATTTGAGTTGTTTTTTCCACGAAAATCTGAGTATTCAAGTTGTATTTTTTGGTCAAAACACAAACTTCCAGGGTTAAAAAAAATAACTTGAATCGATCGAGTTTTATTTTTTTTTAAAAAAAAAAATATTCAAGATTCATTATACCTAGACCATGGCAATAGCTCGAATCCAAAAATATACCACCTAAAACCTGTCACGGTTCTCTAAAATCAGTGGCACTGGTCCCTGGAACCATTTAAAGAGGTGAACAGCCTGCTTGATGTTTTTTTTCAGAGGATTTTGCCCAAAAACTAATGATTTGAGCAATACAAGGTTTTTTTTGCTAAAAACTCGATCAATTTGAGTTTTCTGGTTGCTGGACTAGAACTTGCAGAATAGTGTTTTTGGCATTCAATTTTCTTCTTAAGTAAGATAAATCAGCCCCACCCCTTTAGTTAGAGGAACAGAACTTTCATTTGAAGCAACGTAGGGGGTTCTTTACAGTCAGGACAGTGAGGTTGTGGAATGCACTGCCGGGTGATGTTGTGATGGCTGATTCTGTTAATGCCTTTAAGAATGGCTTGGATGATTTCTTGGACACGTATATCCAAGGATATTGTGATCTTAAGATCTAAAATTAGTTATTATTAATATTAGTATATATATTATATAATTATAATACACAAAAGCCATGAATATCTTGTAAATTATATCCTTATAAACGGTGAATTCTGATTCCAACCCCCAGTTGGAAAATGTGAGGATATTAGAAGTTACCTTGGAGTTCCATGACCTGTATAAAAACACTCAGCCTTCGTCCTCGTGTTTAAATATGGTCATGAAACTCCTCGGTTACTTATAATATCCTTATAATTTACAAGAGGGGGTACTTTATTCATTATATATTATAGTTATATTTATCAAAATGTAGTTTGCACTCTGTTTGTATTAGATAATTGCCTGGGTGCTAGAATAAAAAAAACTATATAACATCATATGAAATTGCACTCACAGGTCTGAAAAAATGTTTTTTTAATTTAACTGACATTTCTGTCCCATAGGGATAAAGGGACTAATATGCATGTCACTACTAGTAGAGGAGAGAGTGGAGTGGACCAGAGACACAAATCTAAAGCACATTGGGGACCACGTATAAATGAGTGCAGATGCATTATTACTATGGGAACCCCTGATCAAGCACAGTGTATGGCAAAGCTGAATGGTATTATGAGCAAAAATCCGCTTATTAAAGTCATTAATAGCAAGGCAGGGTCCCCCCATCAGTGTCCTATTCAGGGATATGTCTGTGCCAACTAGTATGAAAGATTAAATAGCAGAGAGAAACTGCCACCAATCACATATATATCAAGGGCCAGAATTTTGTTGAATCCCCAACAGTGTATGTGATCGCAACATTAGAAGACTATTTGCTATGGTGGAAAGGATATAAAAGTCTAGGGTGCTAGGGGGGCTCAGACAAGAGCCGGTGACTAGTGGCCCCCATTAATACCTCATGTGTGGTAGCTGGTCAAATAATACCTTAGCGGGTAGGGGCATAAGAAGCTAGGGGGGGCTCAAGCAAGAGCCAATATCTATTACCCAACAATGCCTCATAGATTACATGACCTTAAAATATTATTAAACAAAGTCTGAGGGATAAAATTAAATTATCATGAAATGTAATAGACCTGGGCAATAAAGCATAAATATGGGCTCATAGTGAATAGTTAGGTACAGCAGTATGTTGGGGGAGTTTGTAATGTCACAGGTCAAAAAGTTCAAGACACTCATATGCCTGACAACAGGTAAAGCCCTAGTGCCCATTGGAGTATCAGAACTAGATTATCAAAATAATTAGCAGTATATCAGAAAAATACCAAAAGAGGTAAAACTTCATTTAGACACCAGGGTGCCGCCGTGTTGAACATTTAAATTAAGTGAGCTTCCAGTTGTAAACATAGAAGGATAAGGTCGCAGTTACCAACCCTTCTGGGAGGTTGTACATGGTCCATGGCCATGTATCTGAATTGGTGTAGGCTATGCCTATTTAACAGGAAGTGTTTTGGATTTGGTAATTGAGAACTCCCTGTCTCAAGCGCCTTTCTAATGGTGGATTTATGGTTATGGATTCGTTCTTTCAAAGTGGTAATAGTCTTTACAACATAAGCTAATATATATATATAGTTATATTTGTGAGTGCATAGATAGGTCTGTATAAGTGTGTGAAAATGTGTGAACTATGGTTCATTTAGAGGGGTCAAACTTGATAGACTCTAATCCTCTTTCAAACTAATTAACTATGTAACTTCCATATATTGTTTCAGCAGACACTGAATCAGGTGCATGCACATTCAGTCTGGAGTGAAAAGGCACATATCTGAGGAAGTCTGCTTTTGTCAGAAGATAACCCAATTTCTATATAACTATACTACATTAGAGGTCTGCTAGACTTTTTCACTTAAGCAATCAATGTAACGGAGCAATACAAAGAGCTCTATTAAACATCCCCAGTTATCTTTATGGCCTGCCATATATTTTTTTATTTAATAGAATGATTTTAATTAAATTTTAACAGTTAAAAGAAAGCAAGGGAAAGGGGTAAAGAAGGAAAGGGAGGGAGAAAATTGGCTGGATTTATCCCCATTATTTGAAGGAGGTGGCTAGCAATTCAAGTCATTGAGTTCTTATATTCTCAAACTTGCTTGGGCAGCCTCTGGCTACGTATGTGAATTTATACAGTTCCAATTGCGAGTTGACAAGCTTGATCCACTGATTGAGGGTTGGCGGTGTTGGGCCCATCCAATGTAGGGCAATCGTCTTCTTGCCGTAGAATAGCAGCAGTCTCATTAGGCATCGGGTGTATTCTGGGCACAAGGGAGTCAAGGAGGCCTAGTAGGCAGGTAGTTGGGTTGAGCACTTGAGGTAATGCTAGTTTGATAGCCATAAAGGCCACAATTTCCCTCCAAAATTTGTATATAACAGGACAATCCCACATTAAATGTAAGAAACCAGCATTCTGGGCTGTGCACCTTGGACAGTTGGAAGAACTCATCCTACCCATGGAATGCAGTTTCCCTGGGGTAAGATATGTTTTATGAATACTTTTATGTTGTATAAGTTTATCTCTTGTACTCACTAAAGGAAGGTAGAGGTTATCTATAATTTCTTCTTCATCTGGATCTAGTTGAAGCCCACTGGTTTCCCATTTATATTTAACTCTGGGTCGTGGGTCATATCTCTTGGAATTCAAATGCCTATATGTGTTAGATAGTAGCTTTGCTTTACTGGGTTGGGCAATCAAGTCCTCGAGTTCTAAATACTGAAGTTACAGATAGTTACATAGTTAAATCGGGTTGAAAAAAGACAAAGTTCATCAAGTTCAACCCCTCCAAATGACAACCCAGCATCCATACACACACCCCTCCCTACTTTCACATAAATTAGATATACCCATACCTATACTAACTATAGAGTTTAGTATCACAATAGCCTTTGATATTATGTCTGTCCAAAAAATCATCCAAGCCACTTTTAAAGGCATTAAAGGAAAACTATACCCCCAAAATGAATACTTAAGCAACAGATAGTTTATATCATACTAAGTGGCATATTAAAGAATCTTGCCAAACTGGAATACATATTAAAGTAAATATTGCCCTTTTACATCTCTTGCCTTGAACCACCATTTAGTGATGGTCTCTGTGCTGTCTCAGAGATCACCTGACCAGAAATACTACAACTCTAACTGTAACAGGAAGAAGTTTTGAAGCAAAAGACACAACTCTGTCTGTTAATTGGCTCATGTGACCTAAGAAGTATAATTTGTTTGGTTTGTTTATGTGCACAGTGAATCGTACGATCCCAGGGGGCGGCCCTTATTTTTTAAAATGGCAATTTTCTATTTATGATTACCCAATGGCACATACTACTAGAAAAGTATATTATTATGAAAATGGTTTATTTACATGAAGCAGGGTTTTACATATGAGCTTTGTTATGCAGTATCTTTTAATAGAGACCTTCATTGTTTGGGGGGTATAGTTTTCCTTTAACAGAATCAGCCATCACAACATCACCCGGCAGTGCATTCCACAACCTCACTGTCCTGACTGTGAAGAACCCCCTTCAAATGAAAGTTCTTTTCTTCTAGTCTGAAGGGGTGGCCTCTGGTACAGTGATCCACTTTATGGGTAAAAAGGTCCCCTGCTATTTGAAGTTGCAGAGGAGCAGTGGAGCACTGCGCCAAACAGAGGTGGCTAATTTGTGAGTATCTGAACCCAGACAGGTCAGGCAGAGCGAGAGTTTGGCGGAGAAGAGGTAAAGTATGGAATGTCCCGTTGGTATAAATGTGTGACAGTTTCTTCATCTCTAACCTGGACCATGTTTCAGCTTCAGGAAAGACTGCAAAATGTGGAAGTTTAATGTTGCCCCACAGTGGGGTGTCTGGTGACCACAAGTTGGCTGTCTTAGTTAAATGTACCATAGCATCTCAGGCACTCTTGACAGCATCTATCACAGGTAGTAAATGGTTAACATCTTTCCTGGTCCTGTACAAAGCATTATGTAGGCTTTCAACAGATGCCAGCTATAAAGCCTTGAATATAGATGCTGGATTTTCAGCATTAAACATCTTCCATCTAGCTATGTGGGAGGCCTGGGCTGCCAGGTAGTAAAGTTGGTAGTTAGGAGAGGCTAATCCTAGCTGGTTTAGATAAGGTACCAGTTTTATTTCCCCAAATAAATTCAGATTGCATATGGTATATGTCCTGCAGGGCTTTCTTAGGTATATGGCAGGGGGTATTATTCAGTATATAAAGAAATTTGGGGAGATAAATCATTTTGCATATATTCATTCTGACTATTAATGTGAAGGGTAGTTTTGTCGATTGTGCGAGTGTATCTTTAAATGTATGACGAAGTGGATATAAATTGTGTTGTAAAAACAATGCTGGGTCTTTGTGTTTGGCAATCCCAGGTATTTAAAATTGCCTGCCACCCTAATAATGCATTCTGGGTCCTCCATCTGTGGGGGTTGACAATCTAGGGGGAAAACAATTGACTTGTCCCAGTTCATTTGGAGGCCTGAGTATGTGCCAAAATGTTTAAAGGACAGTAGTAAATGAGTCACAAGGGTCAGCTAGATATAATAAGGTATCGTTTGCATAGGCCTGCCCTATTTAATCTGATACTTTACTGCTTATGAAACTTATGAAACAGTCGACCAGGGAATGTACATTGATCAATCGGTAACACTCTATTGTATTTATATATTTTTACTTAGCCTTGGAGTGCTCCCAGAATCCATTTTTGGATTTTTGATATTGTAATAACACTGATAATGATCTACAGATACCTAAGCTACACCATATCTGCAACTTGATATACATTGAGTATAACGTCTTTTCAGGATTACATATTATTATTATTATTATTATTAACATGTATTTATAAAGCGCCAAAATATTGTGTAGCACTGTCATTGTGATGCTACAATGTGGGCTTTATGTTCAGTCTTAAATGTAAAAAAACCCGAAAATACAGGTTGACATAGCATGTCTAAGGGGCAGATTTATCAAGGGTCGAATTTCGAATTTGAAAAACTTCGAAATTCGAATTCAAAAAGACCAACCAAAATTAAATCAAAGGTTTGAATAGGTCAGTTTTCGATCAAATAGGTCAGTTTTCAATTTAATTAGAATCGTATGAATCGAAGTAATAGCGCATTCGAATCATACGATTCAAAGTTTCCCCCCCCCCCAAAAAACTTTGATTTTCCAAAGTCCACCATTTGACCCCAAATAGGTTCTAGGAGATCCCCCATAGGCTAAAACAGCTATTCGGCAGGTTTTAGATGGCGAATGATCGAAGTCGAATTTTTAAAGAGACAGTAGATTTCGATATTTGAATTTTAGAATTTTTTTCAAATTTGAATCGAATTTGGACTATTCCCTAGTCGAAAATAGATTGAAATTCGAATTTTTTTAATTTGAAAATTCACCTCGACCTTTGATCAATCTGCCCCTTAATGGATAGAGCAGGTTAAAGGAACAGTATAAAAATAAAAACTAGGTAAATAGATAGCCTGTGCAAAATAAAAAAATGTTCCTTATATAGTTAATTAGCCAAAAATGTAATGTATAAAGGCTGGAGTGACTGGATGTCTAACATAATAGCCAGAACACAAATTCCTGATTTGCAACTCTCTTAACTCTTAGTTAGTCAGTGACTTGAAAGGGGGCCACATGGGACATAACTGTTCAGTGAGTTTTTTTATTTGTTCTTCTTTAGATTTTTGACAAATACAAAGGGGATTATTTATTAAATCAGAATGCCAAAAACTCAAAACAATTTAAGTTTTCTTACTATAAAATCCAAATATTAGTGGAAAAAAACACTTTTACTTAATAAATAAAATTATTACACCTTGATATTCAGAAAGGTCTGAATCCGAAAATCCGGCATCTAAGACCTACCAAGGTTGTAGATAAGTTAATGGGAGAGGCCCCTTTCCTATTTTACATTTTCTGTGGTCCTTGCTGAAATTAGCCAAAAATACGACTATTTTGGACTTTTTGACAAAAATCCCAAAAACTCGGTCTTCTTGGGAAAAAGCAGGAAAAAATTTATCAATTCGGGAATTCGCGAAATTTTTTCGGTTTTGTCCCCGATTTGCACCAGTGTTTTTTCAATTGTTTTTGATAAAAAGGCCTCTCAGTGTAGACGTATATAAAAAAAACAATAATACAGATTTTCTGTCTGCATTTGGAATGGGATGAGGTGTGTCAGAGGATTAATAAGGAGGGAAGGATTAAGGGCCCTGGGATCTCACCATATTCACACAGTATTGTTACTGTATCCCAGAAGAATAATTGTTGTGGTAATCTGATTTCTTTCTATCATCTTAAGTGCTTCATTTACTAATTGTCCTCAGATGTACATTGTGTCCACATTTATGTGTCAGATTAAAAAGTAACGCCTTATAATTTTACATAACTTTGTATTTGAGTAAATATCACACTTATGGCCAGATTCAAAGCTAAGAAAGATTTATCTCCTAATTCAATTCCAGATGTTCAGACATTAATAGAGTTTTCACGTTATAAATCATGTTGAATCATTATATTGAATCTGATCCTTAGGGTCATATTTATCAAGGGTCGAATTTCGAATTTGAAAAACTTCGAAATTTGAATTAAAAAATACAACCGAATTTGGCCGAATAGGTCAGTTTTTGATCGAATAGGTCTGTATTCGATCAAATTTGATTCAAATTTGAATCGTACAAATCGAAGCAATAGCGCATTTGATCAAATTCCCCAAAAAAAACTTAATTTTTTCAAAGTCCACCAGTTGACTCCAAATAAGTTCTAGGAGGTCCCCCATAGGCTAAAACAGCAATTAGGCAGGTTTTAGATGGCAAATGGTCGAAGTCGAATTTTTAAAGAGACAGTAAATTTCGATATGCAAATTTTTTATTTTTTTTTCAAATTTGAATCGAATTTGGACTATTCCCTAGTCGAAGTACACAAAAATAGCTTGAAATTCAATTTTTTTTAATTTGAAAATTCACCTCGACCTTTGATAAATCTGCCCCTTAATATCATGTTATCATATAACCTTATTTTAGGCTTTCTTGGATTTTATAGAGAGTGCATGTTTACTAATCTTTTTATAATTTTTGAGGGGTAATTTATGATGTGGATGGCAGGGTGCAAGGTGCAGACAACAGGTGCAAATAATTATGTTTCTGCACTTTGTGCCCTGTCCACAAAAGATGAATTCAGGGTTGGACTAAACAGGGGGAAAAAACACATGGCCCTCGCTGACCCAGGCCCACTCCCCTGCTGGGAACATTGGCCGCCGGCATTCCCCCCATCTGCAAGGAGGACGTAAGTAATGAGATGTGTCGGAGGGTAGGGGAGGTCATGTTTGAAAAGCTGGATCTGGAGCTCTTGTGATCAGCATCCTGCAAAATATTGTTGCCACAACAAATCAGACTAATCCCAGAGGTTAAGGGCTTATTATAATGTAACCTTTTTACAATAAAGTAGCCAAAAAACCACACACAAAAAAGGCTTCTGCATAATTATATCTGATATCACACAGCTCTGTGATCATTGAAAGGATAATTAGAGTATAAGCATGTACAGGGCACATACTCTAGGGTTACACCAACCACTGCATTCACTAAAGAACTAATGGGTTAATTTAATAAAAGTCACACAATTTGCACCACGTCTAGTAAATCTCTTATAAACTTTAAGAGCAATATTTCTGGGTGTTAACCCGGAAATTCAGCTCCACTATTGCACAGATCGATATTACGCTCAATGCACTAGCGATGCTGGTCCCCTTTGACCCGCTCTGACACTGCATTTTAAGTGGGGAGCAAGAGAGGGGGCGGCATCTCGGCTGCAATCGCCCTTGATTGGTTACTTCTATAAACTCCTTTGTCTTTGTCTGTACAAGGCTACTTCTGTAAGCTTGTAAAGTGCTTTATACACTCACACCATTACATAATAAAATTAGACATGCTCGCATAGCTGTCTAAACATCTCTGATCCTTTGATCACATCTGTTAAACTGATTCCTGATAGTTAAAGTGACCCATAAAAGCTGGGAGTATCTGGTTTCCGTTCACTCATACTATTTTGTTTTATGAATTGTTTCCTAGTTCTTAGAGTAAAGACAAGATATGAGATACAGAGAGATAACATGATACTGTTTACATTCAAAAATCTATTGAATTCTTTAATTACTTAAATACTGGCCATTTGCAAATAAGAGAACTGTTTAAAAAGGTTGTTAAATAAAACAACCTTTTTCTTTTATTCTTGCCGGCGGGAAGGCATTTCGGGGAGATTAGTCGCCAGAAGTAGTGAAAGTTTATTGCTGGGTGAGTAACCTCCCTGTATGTCACACCACCCTTACAGGGCCTTTGGGTGCAAACCTTTAACAGAATTGTCACCTTTAAAAAATGTGTTTACCATATTTAAAAATGTTTGTTTAGCAATAAGTGGTGGAAGTGAAAAGAAAGAATCCAAAACAACTATGAGAAGTGTGCCTGATATATTTATTGAAAAACAGGAATAATTTAAAGGGTTCATAGCAAAAAGTATAAATGTATAAGAAAGATTTAAGATTTTTTATTTTATTCCAGAAATGCATAGATCCTCAGTTGTACCATGTTTGTGTATAGAATAATATTTTATGATACAAGTATGGGATCTCTTATCTGGAAACCTATACAGAAATCTCAGAATTATGAGAAGATCATCTACCATAGACTCTATTTTAACCAAATAATTCAATTTTATTTTTCAAAAATAATCTACCTTTTCTAATAAAATAGTGCCTTGTACTAAATGGTAACTAATACCTGTGTAACTGTATCCTTCTTCATCTTCTCTGGTTAAAGGAACAGCTCAGTGTGGTGTTTATACAAATGGCCTGTAGATGTCACTGTGTTCAGACATACTATGCATACTTCCTGGACAGCTTAAAAGTGAAAGTGAAGGTTCCTGTTGTGTAATGGCTGCATGAGAGCCTGCAAAAAAAAGCACTGTTATACTCTACTCATCCTCGGCTACCAAAAACATAGCAAATAAAAACAGGGTAAATAGGCTTTGCCAGATTAAAAAATGTTTCTAATATAGTTTAGTCAAAAATGTAATGTATTAAAGGCTGGAGCGAACAGATGTCATAACATAACATAACAGAACTGAATACAACTTCCTGCTTTTCAGCGCTCTAATTCTGAATTAGTCAGCCACTTTAAGGGGGGCACATGGGACATGACTGTTCAGTGAGTTTGCAATTGATCCTTAGCATGCAGCTCGAAAACAAGAGTTATGACCCTTGTGCCCCATCTCAAGTCACTGATTGGTTATTGCCTGGTAACCAAGCAGTGAAAACCAAGAGAGCTGCAAAGCAGGAAGTAGTATTCTCTTCTGTTATGTTAGACATCCAGTCACTCCAGCCTTTATACATTACATTTTTGCCTAACTAACTAAATTAGAAACATTTTTTATCTTGCACAAGCTATCTATTTACACAGTTTTTATTTTTATATTGAACTTGTAACTTTAAAAGAAGAAATAGCAATGTGACTAAACTAAAGACTGGAGCAGCTGAAGAACAGTTTGTAAGGCATTTGACCCTGCTACCAAAGCTGTGGGAAAAATACAATGTTAAAAGATTACAAAAAAAAAGGGAATTAATTAAAGTGTTGGTGGTATATACAGTAAGACTAGATTTATTTCTGTTGCTGTTTTCTAGCCGGAGATGTGAATTTTGAGAACAAGAATAAGGGGAATAATGGTGAAGGAAGCGTAAAAAATTAACCATGACCTGTGTGATTTTTAAGAGCGCTGAGTCCTTAAGAAAGATGGAGGAAAAGGAAAACTATACCCCTGAACAATGTAGGTCAATGTAGGCCTCTGTAAAGAGATGTTGAGTAAAACAGCTTATGTGTAAAACCCTGCTTCATCTAAATAAACCATTTTCTTAATAATATACTGTTTAGTAGTATGTGCCATTGGGTAATCCTAAATAGAAAACTGCCATTTTAAAAAATAAGAGCCGCCCCTGGGATAGTAGGATTCAGGGTGCACACAAACAAACCACATGTTAGGTCACATGAGCCAATTAACAGACAGAATTCTGTTTTTTGCTTCCACACTTCTTCCTGTTACTGTTAGAGATGTAGTATATCTGGTCAGGTGTTCTCTGAGGCAGCACACAGACCATCACAAAATGGTGGTTCAAGGCAAGAGATGTAAAAGGGCAATATTTACTTACATATATACCAGTTTGGTAAGATTCTTTAATATGTCACTTAATTTGATATAAGCTATCTTTTGCTTAAGTATTCATTTTGGGGTATAGTTTTCCTTTAAGGATGTAAATTTAAATGTATTTGAAGTTGGTAACATGCTACAAATGGGAAGAAGAGCAATTGCAACACAAGGCTTCAGTATCATCCACAAGATGCAATTACTTTGTTATTTGGTTTCAATGCATGAAGAAATTAGATTAAATGTATCCATTCATCTTAAGAAATGACTTTTTGTTTTCAGCACTGACATGAATTACACTGTATTTCTGCATAAAAACATGTGGCATCCATGGAAAGAAACAGTTCTCCACCTTCTAACTTTCTGGGTTTCTATGGAAAACATTCAAAGCAAAACACACATTGTGATGATTCAGTGATTATACTGAATACCTTAGCAAGGTGAGGCTTAGGATGCTGCAGGAGAGGCACATTAGGAAATAAGCAGTTCCATTTCTTATTTACATTTACAAAGGTTTACAATTTTCTGTGGGAGCAAAGACAAAAAAAACATGACTATATTTTATTATAGTATGAAAAAGCTACGATAAAATGTAAGTTTGCAAAGCCCAAAAAAACATCCCACAAGCTGAACCTAGGAAAAACTATGCTGACAATAAATTAAAAATATTTCTATACTGCACAATATGCTTCTTGCACAGTATGGGGAAAAGTACATCTTGTTTTCTCATGACATATATTGTACAGTAACTGAATGATGCACACATTTAGGGGCATATTTATCAAGGGTGAAATTTTCGAATTGAAAAAACTTCGAAATTCGAATTCAAAAAGACCAACCTAAATTAAATCAAAGTTTATTTTTGGTCGAATAGGTCGGTATTCGCCGAATCGTACGAATCAAAGTAATAGGGAATTTGATCGAATTCGATTCAAGGTTTTTCCCCAAAAAACTTTGATTTTTCAAAGTCCGCCAATTGACTCCAGGCTAGGAGGTCCCCCATAGTCTAAAACAGCAATTCGGCAGGTTTTACATGGCGAATGGTAAAAGTCGATATTCGAATTTTTGGATCTTTTTCAAATTCAAATCAAATTTGGACTATTCCCTAGTCGAAGTACACAAAAAATAGCTCGAGATTCGAATTTTTTCATTCGAAAATTCACATTGACCTTTGATAAATCTGCCCCTTAGCTTCATATACTAAAACACATTTTAAAATGATACTACTAAGATCACTAAACTATTACATGACTGCTTCATAGGCTGTGGGGCAGAGTGTTGGTTTAGAGGTCCAGCCAAAAACAAACTAGTGTGAGATTACAGGAGAATTCCCATGGACGCTTGGAAGCAGTCTGAACGTCAAACTACATATTAAGGGCAGATTTATCAAGGGTTGAATTTTGAGTTCATGGGAGTTATTTAAAACTCCAATGGACTCGAAATTCGACCAACTGCAATTTCTTATAAAAAAAAAAAACTCGGGTGAATAGAATCGACCTGCAAACTCTAATCGAATTTGAATTGAGTTAGATTTGAGTTTTTTTCTCCAAAGAAAACTTAAATGTCAGGAAGGCTGCAAACAACTCCAAATTGATCCCAGGACATCCTCCATAGGCTTAAACAACAATTCTGCAGATTTAAGGTGGTGAATAGTTGAATTAGAGTTCGTAAAGGGCCAGTATTTTATACATTTCAAAAATCAAATTAGAAATTTAAAAAAAACTTGAATCGAACAACTCCCTATTCAAATTTCAAAGTTTTGGCCATAAAATTTTTTTCACATTGACCCTTTATAAAGCTGCCCGTAGATGTGCCTAGATGGTTTTAAGTATTTGTCTGTAACTTTGTGTATGCTAATCCTGCTATGCTAATATGGTGATCCTGACCAAGATTTCACTCTCAAAAGAGGGCTTGCAATGCATTAAAGTCAATTGGTATTTTTTTCTCAAGTTTTTTCTCACTTCAAATGCATTAAAGTCAATGGATGTTTTTTCAGCAAGTTTTTTGTCTCTCCAGATGTATTGAAGTGAATGGGCATTTTTTTTTTGAGGCTGTTTTCCTGTGGGGCTTTTTTGCCAAATCTTTGCCATGGTTTTGCAAAACCATGAATCCCTGCCTGGAGAAAAAATATCTCATCATTACTGGCTTTGATTTTCACATTTCAGTGTACTGAGCTGTAATATTTTTCACTCACAACTGTTCCACTGTTCCATGTTTCATTGTGTTTTAAAGCAATAGCCAAAAAGCCATCTGTATTATTTGTGTAAAAAGTACAATTAGGAAAACTGGTTAAACAGGACAGTTTGAAAAGGTTTCAATTCTTGAAATAATAACTGAAGAGTGAAACTTGGAATTTACAAAGAAGACCCCTCTGGGTCTAGAAAAGGGATTTACATATTTCTATGTAAATGAATGCCCTCAAGGATGTCACGTATACAAAACCTACAGAATTATATCTAAATTATGCACTGACATGTAGTAGAATCAAAAGAACAATTCTGGAAAAGCACCATAATTAATTGTGGGCTTTATACATGGCAGTTATTATGTGAATCATTAAAATTCTGTTTGGAGATTTCTAGACTTCAAAGCAAATGTTCCGCCATCTAGAGCTGTCTTAATAACCTTTAATTAGTATAACATACCAGCTTAGAGGAACGTATAACTGCTGTACATGGTATTGCTTAGTACCCAAGATACCCATGTACCCAAACCTTCAACTTTGTTCACATTTAAAATGGGACCAGTACAACTGTGAATGCAAACTCTTGATAACAAATCTTCGTGGCTATGTACTTATGTATTTTCCTGGATAACTGATATGGTATCATAAACTGCAAGTATCAATTTCTGGGAGAGCCCTGATCAAAGGGCACAGTTTTGGACCCATAACCACACCATTAAGTGACTGGCTTGGTCAAGATTAGCTGAGTGAGCAGCTAACGTGTACCTGTATTACTAAGATCATTTTCTCAATTCAGCTGGTCCTCTGACAGCTACTATTTCATTACATTGTATGGATTAGGCTTTAATTTCTTTAGGTCAGAAAGTTAACGTATATCAGTAACATGATTTCTCATTATATGCAACTAAATTCTTGTGGAACCCCAGCAATCTTATATAAATGACAAACTTCAGGAATTTTTAAATCAGGTTTAAAGTTAAGTTTGACTATATATGTGCCTGCTATATTTGTTGAAATAGACTGACGTAGAATCTGTGTAATAAAGACATGCTATGTCCAGCCACATGTTTTATGCAGGGATGCACCAAATCCAGGATTCGGTTCGGTATTCAGCCGTGATTCAGCAGGAATCCTTCTGCCAGGCCGAACCGAATCCAAACCCTAATTTTCATATTCAAATTAGGGGTGGGGAGGGAAATAACATAACTTTTTGTCACAAAACAAGGAAGTAAAAAAATTTCCCCTTCCCACCCCTAATTTGCATATGCAAATTAGGATTAGGATTCGGTTCGGTATTCAGCCAAATGTTTCACAAAGGATTAGAAAATAATGGATTCGGTGCAACCCTAGTTTTATGTAATCATTGTTTTTAATTGTTTAACTTTTAAAAACAGAAATAAAAATTAATGAAAGGAAAGGAGATAGTAACAGGGATCTTGAAATTCAGGCTGTAGTAGACCCAAAAATATAATTTACTATCCCCATTTATTGTACAGTGCTGCGGAGTATGATGGTGCTAATTAAATACATGTTAATAATGACAACAATAATCCCAAGGTAAGGTGGGGAGGACACTGCATACACTATACCTTAAGTGAGTTAAAAACACAAAATTATTTTGACTTCTAAGGGATACTGTCATGGGAAAACATGTTTTTTTTTTTTTTTTAAAGGCATCAGTTAATAGTGCTGCTCCAGCAAAATTCTGCACTGAAATCCATTTCTCAAAAGAGCAAACAGATTTTTTTATATTTAATTTTGAAATCTGACATAGGGCTAGACATATTGTCAATTTACCAGCTGCCTCTAGTCATGTGACTTGTACTTTGATAAACTTCAGTCACTCTTTACTGCTGTACTGCAAATTGCAGTGAGATCACCCCCTCCCTCCAGCCAGCAGCCTAACAACAGAACAATGGGAAGGCAGCCATATAACAGTTCTCTAACACAAGATAACAACTGCGTGGCAGATCTAAGAACAGCACTCCATAGTAGAATCCAGGTCCCACTGTGACACATTCAGTTACATTGAGTAGGAGAAACAACAGCCTGCCAAAAACCAGTTCCATCCTAAAGTGCTGGCTCTTTCTGAAAGCACATGGCCAGACAAAATGACCTGAGATGGCTGCCTACACACCAATATTACAACTAAAAAAAATACACTTGTTGGTTGAGGAATTAAATTTTATATTGTAGAGTGATTTATTTGCAGTGTAAACAGTGTAATTTAGAAATAAAAACTACACCATAAAAATCCCTTTAAGGCTAGACGTTTAGGGTCAGAGTATGCTTTCTCTCTTATTATTTAATTCTTCAGTGTTTAAGATAAACCATTAGTTCTGGCCCAGTTTGGTAATTTTTGCAAATATAATGTATACTACCTGTAGTAGCAAAGCTAAGGCTTTATGAATCACATGAAATCATTATAGACAATTAGAAAGTTTGCTCACACACAGGCCGCCTGTTGCAGTTGGAATTCCCCTTCGCTGACCCAGCCTGGCAGTGGGTATTTTTATCCACTGCAACAAGAACTGTTCTTTTTGTGATTTACATAAAAACCTGCCTGCAGTATAAGTATGTTTTATATTATTTTATTTTATTGTTAGCGGTAGAGAGTAGCTCAAGCATGAAGCCATATGGCATATTGAAGCACTTTTTTTCTACTTTAAAACTTATTTTTTAAAATACTCTGATGTCCATAACCCTATACAAACTTGGTGGTTGGTGGAAATTTTAAAAATGTTCCCACCATTTATTTTCTTACATAAAATGTAAAATGCTTAACAAGCAGATTTTGTATGTATATATATATATATATATATATATATATATATATATATATATATATATATATATATATATATATATATTTGGTGTGTACTATATGTGTATGTATATGTGCATTGCAAACAAGTCAGCCAGGCCAATCACTTTGTGTCAAGAAAATAAAATGATCCACATCCAGTCAAACAAACAAAAGACACCCTAAAAACTAAATTTTGGCTAAGGTTACTAGATGTTGAAATCTTTAGACAAATATTGTGTATTTAATGCATGACCCATTTAAATGCATGGTAATGTCATTATGGAATGATAATGACGTTATTAAAGTGACATGAATGCATACATCAACAAATATTTTGGATGAAGCAATAAATAAAACTAATAATCCAAGTAGAAAACACATTATAGTAAAAAACTGTCTATTGAGGCTTCGTCATCTGATCGTATCAGCCCGATATCGCCCACCTCAATGTGGGCGATGTGCCAAATGAGCGGATCTCCTTGTGTATGGCCACCATAACACTCTGTCAACTACAATGTTCACCCACCTTAGGAGTAAAACCATCCCACTCAACTTTCTATGGCATACTAGAACTGATCCCCCTGGCAGATGGTCGAGGACTAGCTGTGATGACTACCAAACTGCAGAATTGTACTCAATCAAATTTACCAAACTCATTCCCAAAAGCCCAACTAGCTCCCTAATAGCTTACATAATCCAAGGTCACATGAGTGCCAACTAACAAAACATAAAAAAAATAATAAAACCACCCCCTGTAACTAGGGAAAATGGTGTGGAACTTTCTTACTTGCCCACTATAAAATTGTAGTTAGCTCCTTCTGTCCTAAGTGAATGCCCACTCCACCCCTCACATCTCTCAAACCAACCATAACTTTAAGCTAACCTATATCCAGTAGTAATGCTGAGCTGGGTCATGAACCACCCCTTTTAACCCCCTTCAACCTGCACCTAATCAAAATACCATAAGCCCACATACTTATATCTTAACAAAATATATTATCACATACTATAAATAACAACTGTATTAATAAAGGAAAATATTTATTTAAAGAGAAAAATTAAAATTTTTATTCCCTGTATCTTTAGCAGTAAGTCAAATCAACTGGACTTGCTGCATTTTGACCTACTACTAAATATATACAATACCATGACCTGGATGAATGAGAACCTTCACAGACATATTATTCCCTGTGCAAGGTTTAGAAAAAGTAAGTACAGTAGGTGCCATTTGGCAGGTAGATTGTAGATACAACTCAACTGGGCATAATACTTGTTTGGAAACACTGACTGCTTGTTGGTATTGGTATAGGGGCAGTTCTGAGTGATCACTTGAAAGGCAAATATCCAGTGCACTAGCAAGTTGAACAATCAAGTAAGTGCAACAGGCACTTTAAAGCAATTGCCATTCAAGTGAATGGAGGGACTTTTTAACATTTTGTCCCCACCCATAGAGCTATTAAATGCCAGGGTATCAAAACCCACAAAATGTTCCTGTGGCCAGTACATCATCATTGAAATGCATACATAAGTCTTTCATGTTTTTTATAGCCTATATTTATTGTAAAATCGATATTTTGCTTTTTGTACATAATGTTCCCCCCTATATTTGCTTCCTGATCATCTCACCCCACTTACCCCACAGCAGAACTGCCCATGACTAAAAACATGCCTGCGGACACTCTGAGGCTCCTTGTTCCAAGCAGTCCCATATCATTCTCTAAAGCATTTATGACTGAGTATGCTGACAGGTCTAAATTGGTTCTCATCAATCCTTTCTTTCATACATATGTGAGACTGATCAGCCTGCTGGCAACAGAAACAAGCTAAATGCCTTGGTTGTTAGGGGATCAAATATTCATACAGTTTACAAACAAGCACAGGGTTTTTCACTATATACATAGACACAATATAAAATATATCCAGTATTACTCCTCGGACATGGTTGTTAGTGATGCCTTGGCCATTTGAAAGTTCTGTACATACTGTAGAACAAATAAAAGGAAAGTTTAATTTGTATGACTTTAATTTCACATTTTTGAATGCCCAATAATGTTAGGCCAACAGCAAGAGATTATCTAGGCCAACAATGAAAACTACCAGTAGCAAATCTGTTTGCCTTCTAATACATTTCTATATAATTGACTCAAACTGCATTTTTTCCAGAAGGTATGACTTTTAAAAATGTTATGTAGAGCATTTTGTGTCCAAGAGATGATAGTTAATACACATTGTATATAAATCTCCAATGAAACAGTAGCTCTCAGAGCAAAATCAGATAACCATGTCCCCAGTTAGCAACTTATGTAACAGAGTGAAGTGGAGTCAGTTGGTTGAAGAGAGCAGGGAAAAAGCAGAGATTCTGAACTGTTATTTTTCATCTATCTATACAACTAACATTTTGGCACCTCACAGTGCCAAAATACTTTTCCTTTAAGTTGGTATAGATCTTTCCACAGGACAATGAAACCTTCTGATCTTTGATAAGCAGATTTCATTCCAGGGCAATTGCAGAAATAGCATATGTTTTAGAAAATCCTTGAAATAGCTTGAAAAATGCTTAATTTGAACAGCAGTTGCCTGGAATTACATATGTATCCATGATTGTCACTCAGAAACAATGCCATCTTGATTTCAAGCAACAATTACCTAATGTGGGTGTACCCATAATCCCCAGTGAATGGTGCTCAAATCAGTTGGAAATGGTTAATGTGCAGGTCCAGCTATACATTTCTGGAGCTGAACCGTTGCTTTAATGGTTAGGAAAGGTTTTTACTTTATACAGTGGGAGCTATACATTTGTGGAATTCTCTCCCTGAAGTGTCAGATACATTAGAAAGTTTCATTTAAAGACTGGATATCTTTTTAGCAAGTGAGAAAATACAAGGTTACTGATATTAATATCCTGTTGATCCAGGGAGTGATCTTTTTTTTACCTCCTCCAAAACAGGTTGAGATGTTTTTTTACCCCCTCTGGATCAGGTAGAAGTGGAAATCAGCATAAAGCTTAAATGTGATTTTTTTACCCACAGTTAGCAGGAACTTATGTAATGTACAGTATTTTGTGCATTATCCTGTAATGCCTGTAAGAACTTGGATGCAAAAAGACATTAATCTAACTGGATATACTAAATCTGTTGGCCTCATAATTCTCTGCCCAAGAAGCCAGATCGAATTTGGAAGAGCATTTTACTTCCTGTGCCCGGTATGTGCGGAGGTTGAAGAGTTGACAGGACAGTGTTTATGAACACTGAAAAATATTGTGCATGTGTGTAGGTGTGCTTCTATGCAACCATGGTTTTATGTGTTTATTTTTTAGGGTAGGAGAAAAAGACAGCTGTGGTCTTAATGCAATTGCAAGAACTGCCTTTGTTTTAGAAAATGCACAGTGTGTGCCTTACATCACTGCCCTCAAAAGTATTCTAAAAAGTCCCAAACAGAGCAAAACTGTTAAAAAGGTGAGAAAGGTAAAGTATACATTTCTTTATTACTTCTCTAGGTACTGGATTTACTATAAATGCTCTAGTTTTAGGGAAGAGATCACTGAGAATGCTGACTACTACATTTAAAATTACTTTATGCAAAAACATTGTGCCATAGGGTATCACACTTCAATAGAAGTATCTGAATGTAGGGACATCCACCAGCTCAAATACTGATCCTTATGATTGACTGAAAGAAACTGGGCACTTAATTATCTATGCAGTGTCACAAACAAAAACATATATCAAACTCTATTATAACAAAGTTAAAAAAAATATATTATGTTGGAATATAGGTATGGGATCTGGTAAACCCATTATCCAGAAAGCTCTGAATTATGGAGGGACATTTCCCATAGACTCCATTTTAATGAAATAATTCAAAATTTTAAAACATATTTTTTTCTTTTATTTTTCTTCACAATAATAAAAAAGTAACTTGTACATGGTCCCAGCTTAGATATAATTAATCCTTATTGGGGCAAAACAATCCTACTGGGTTAATTTAATGTTTAAATGATTTGTTAGTAGACTTAAAGAAATAGTTCACTGTAAAAATAAAAACTGGGTAAAAAGGCTATGCAAAATATAAAATGTTTTCAGTATAGATAATACTAGATAATTAGCCAAAAATGTAATCTATAAATGCTGGAATGACAGGATGTCTAACATAATAGCCAGAATCCGACTTCCTGCTCTGCAGCTCTCTTATAGGTTACCAGCCAGTAACCAATCATTGACTTGAGGGGGGCCATTTGGGCCATAATAATTTTTTCAGTGAATTTAATTTTATACAGCATAATAAATATGCCCTCAAGCTTTAGAGAGCTGCAAAGCAGGAAGTTGGGTTCTGGCTATTCTGTTTGACATCCAGTCACTCCTTGTAGATTACATTTTTAGCTAACTAGCTATATTGAAAATTTTATTTTGCACTGCCTATCTATTTACCCAGTTTTTATTTTTACTGTGAACTGTTCCTTTAACGTATGGAAATTATGTACTATGGTAAAATCCCAGGTCCTGAGCATGGGTGGATAACAGATCCAATACCCGTATTATTATCCTTTATTTACTTGATGCCAACATATAACACAACACGAAGATTATATATCATCATTATACAACCGATACTGCCTATATATTTAAGCCTATCAGTCCACTCCATCAAGCATATTCAAATATACAAATTAAATATAGAGATCCCTGGCTCAAATAGAAAGGTTAACTAAAACTTACCCATACATTACCATTATAAGTATTCTGAGTGTTCAAGAACTGGACTAGGGAAAGAACATCTGAAAAAGTAAGTAAGAGAATACCATTAGTACTGGGGAATGTTAAAACCAAAAGCCATATATTACGATGTATGTTAATAAGATAGTTCACGTTGCAGGTGACAACCATTCTGTTAGTAAATTTTTAAACATTTTATAGTGACTTATATTTCCTAAAGCAACAATCAGTTTTGAATTATGCTAGGTGCTTTGTTAAAGGAAAACTATACCCCCAAAATGAACACTTAAGCAACAGATAGTTCATATCATATTAAGTGGCATATTAAAGAATCTTACCAAACTGGAATATATATTTAAGTAAATCTTGCCCTTTTACATCTCTTGCCTTGAGCCACCATTTCGTGATGGTCTCTGTGCTGTCTCAGAGATCACCTGACCAGAAATACTAAAACTCTAACTGTAACAGGAAGAAGTGTGGAAGCAAAAGACACAACTCTGTCTGTTAATTGGCTCATGTGACCTAACAAGTATGGTTTGTTGGTATGTTTGTGAGTACAGTGAATCCTACGATCCCAGGGGGCGGCCCCTATTTTTTAAAATGGCAATTTTCTATTTATGATTACCCAATGGCACATACTACTAGAAAAGTATATTATTATGAAAATGATTTATTTACATGAAGCAGGATTTTACACATGAGCTGTTTTATGCAATATCTTTTTATAGAGACCTACATTGTTTGGGGGGTAAAGTTTTCCTTTAAAGGAGTTATTCACCTTCCAAACACTTCATTTCAGTTCAGCTGCTTTGAGATTGATCACCAGAAATGAAGACTTTTTATTAATTGCTTTACATTTTTTTTTTACAGTTTTTCAAAAATGGCAGTTTAAAAGTTGCAGATCCCTGTTGCTGGTGTTTCATTCTGGAAGCTCAGAATTCCAGGTGCAGATTCTGAACTGTTACAATTTATTACATTAGTTTATAAATTCCTGAGCAGCATCTGTGGAATAGTCACAATTATTGTATCAATTCTAACAGTTGCCTTTAATCAGGGGTAGGTAACCCGCGGCTCCAGAGCCTCATGCGGCTCTTCATCCTGCTTGCTGCATCTCGGTCTTGCGATTTGCCTGTCACATCGTCTATACAACCCTCGCCCCTGCTGGCGGGTTCTTGAATGTGCGACTGCTGTCAGCTAACGGTTAGCTTACTGCGGTCGCACACTCGGGAAGCCGCCAGCAGGTGCGAGGGTTGTATAGACGTCCCAGGGGTGACAGGCAAGACCGAGCCGCAGCAAGATGATTCATCATGGTCCTTACCTCGGTCACACACTCAAGACAAGAGAGTGAAGATCAACATGGAGCTTCAGAAACAGAAGTCACATTAAACAGATGAGAACACTAGCATTGAATAGGGCTATTCAGTGTTTAATTTATTTCAAAGTAGGCCTGCACATACACACTGCACTTCTATAAAAACTGTCACTAATACAAAATAGAAAGCAATTCTTTATTTCTGGTGAACTATCTGAAAACAACTGAACTGAAAAAGGTCTTGGAACCCCTTTAAATAATATAATTAAACGACAATAACCAAAATTAATGTAAAATAATGTCACAAATATGGGCACTAGATTAAATGTGAGAAGTTGTAGCTATTAAGCACTTTAATTAGGATTAGTAAATTAGGATTTGCATAGGTGCAGAAATTAACTAAAAGTCTATGACATGATTATTATGACATAAAAAAGTTGAGCTAACAGGTAGAAAGATACATTTCTAATAATAATTTGTTATGTATTTTTTGAAAGGACATCCAGTATAATATATATCATCAAACAAGCAATGGAATCAATAGATCTATTAATCAACACTATTGGATATTAAAGCATCTGTATACTGTAATTAACAGTGTGTATGTAATAGGGAATCCCCAATATTATGATTAAAGCATAATCACACAACTATAAAATATTAGCAAAAAAGAAATACATGAATGCAATGCAGAAACCAATTAAAGAATCTGCACTTAATCTGTGAAAACAGGTCTCCAGTATGGACCAAATATTGTCTTGCAAACTGTCTGTGTTGCCATCCGAAGTATTTCAGTTGGCTGGAGTTCAAGACTTTAAGTTTATTGGATTCACAATTCACAGATGTTCGGAACTATCAAGCTGACTGTGGGTGGAGAATGTCAAGTTTTAAATAGCATTCTGACCACTCTGGCATAGAAGGCAGGGGGGAAAAAAAGTTTCCGTATGACACTTTCTTCTTAAAAATTTCATACAAGCAGCAATGAGTTACCAGTATTCCAAGAGGATTTATAGCAATGGAAGAGTGTGCTGCTGTTTGTGCTAAGTACAGGTGTATTGAGGGTTGACAGGCATAGAATTATTGCTTCAGCTCAGAGACGCAACTCTAAGGTTGCATAGATATTCTAATTTTATATTTTCCTCTTGGAATCTGATTTAATTTAGACAGTGATTCATATTTCATTCATTCTCCCAAACCACAAAACCCAGATAGGCTTACAACACATCTCTGGGAATAAGTGTCTGTAGGACCAAGTCAAGCAGAGCACACAGAAAGGAGACTGCATTTTGATTCACGGAGATAAGCCCGAAGGATGAATCCAGGTTACTAACCAGGACTTTTACATTATGATCACTACATCAGGAATAAGAATACACCAACACCAGCCTGTAAGTTGAGTTTATGCAAATAAAGCAACTAAAATATACTTATTGTTATGTGTTGTGACATTTCTCTTGTTCTGTTTCTGAGTAAAACTTTACACTTATTTTGTAGATTTACAAGAGCGGAAAAGGCGGAAGTAACTTCTTTATGTTGTGTCTTCTTCGACAGTTCTGGGAAAATCTTTTTTGAAAAATGTCCATCTCTCTTTTTCTGTAAGTGTAAATGGGCAATAAACTAAATATGAGAGATGCATAAATCTTATAATGAGGAGTTTCCGTGCAATTTGCTCTGTTCATAGAAGCAGTTACTGAGTAGTGGAGGGTATGAAAATTCCCCCTGATTGTGGTTGAGATACATTACTGGTGTATGAAGCAGCTATGCTCAGAAGCACAGGAAGGACAGTCATATAGAGCAAACTGTTCAACGGTTAGAGAACCCCAGAGCTGCTGAAATTACATTCTGATGTCACCCATGTACTGGCCAATCACCAGGCAATTCAGACGTTTACACTACAACAAACTGCTCAGTAGCAAATGTGACTTGCGTGTGCCAAGACTGACACAGACACTAAGCAAAACAAATAAATAAATGAAATAGGTGTCCAGTTGTTAAGAAGCAATTCTCCTGTCACTTGGTGGATTCTATTGGCCAAGTAGCAGAGAAGTCCCGCCTTTATACAACTGTCAAAAACGTCTCCTCTACCAGCTGCCATTATAGTGTAGGACTTCATGCTTTATATCTAGATGTGCATCTATATTGGCTATTTATTTCTGTATTTATATCAAAAGAAGCTGAAAGACATGAATTTTGAAGCTTCACCTTGCACAGCTTTACCTTACTGCCCTGATCCACACATCCAACGGTGAGTGTAAATCCAATTTAATATTTTATTTGGACTTGCAAGCAGATATTACTATATGTTGTAAGTATATGTCAGATATTCTGATATTTTCATTTTCACATATGCCTTAGCTCTCAGAAAGTGTATTAGTGTGTGTGTATGCAGGTGCCATAAAATTAGAAATACATTCCCTTGCTCTATCTTCTAAATTAGACATTCCAGTAATTTTTATAATTAAAAATAATAATAATAATAACAAAAAAAACATTTTTTTCCACACTCTTGGGGCTGAGGCTGAAGTACTGCTCTTCATGGAATTTTTACATGTAACAGTGATATAGTACTATACTGAAAGAAAATCTGGGAGGCATTAGTTCTGCGTTATCCGCTTGAGAAATATCCCTTCACTTGCCGACAGTGCTGCTCGCTCTTCTTGACCCCCATAACATAACATAATGGCACAGTTGTTCCACCATTCATAGATAATGCTTTAAAAACTAAAAACACATTTCCTTGTCTTCATTATTGATTTCTAATATCATTTATTTATAAAGTGTTCTGTTGGGATGTACAACAGGCGGCAAGGGCAAACACTTGCATCTTTCTTTTTAAATATGTTGGTAACAAACTCTACAGACAAACTCTACAGCTGGAAATGTTACTTGACAAGAGACAAAAAAGTGTTTATCCATAGGTAGCTCTGTAATGAGTGGCAACTTTTATCTGGTGTAAAATAAGCATTTTATAAATGTGTATTTTGATATAATACATGTATTTCTGGTGATGGCACTGGGAATTACAAGAAAATCCATACAATGATTTAATTCCAAGTTACAACATACAGTAAGTACAATGGAGACAAGAGTCAGGTGGGAAAACCTTCTTACTAGTTGAAATAGGTGGTGTATATGGCATGTCAGGGAACTAAGGCTGGAGAGAAATGGTCTTTTAGCTGTTTGGTATAAAGGAGTGTTTCATTTATTTTACAATATAGCACCCAAAAGATTTGTATATTATAAAAACACTTGGTAGTTCTTTAATCATTTAACCACTCCAAACTGCAAGTTGGTTTTTATCAACCAAGCCCATCTCATTCCTTATGTTGCAAGTTTAATTCATATGTAAGATCTTCTGTAAATGATTTTTTATACAATACAAACTTTTAAAAATAAATGTTGGGATAGTATAAAAATTTGATCTGAGATGTTTACATTTCTTAATGTGCACAGAACACCCTGAAAGCTTTATATTGTCAATTACTCCTGGTGCATATGAATGTTGTAGAGAATGTCTATTCGGGTTTGGGACCTGTTGTCCAGAATGCTCAGGACCTGTGGTTTTCCGGATAAGGGCTCTTTCTGTATTTTAAATCTCTGTACCCTTGCTTACTAAAAAATCATTTAAACATTTAAACCTGTAGTGTATACTCTTCTGGCACATTTCTACCAATGAAGAACTACCTATTGTGTCATCAATTGTGCTGCCATGCTGGTATTGACTTGAATGCCAACCACAACTATGGCGGGTGAATTTTGGCCCCCAAACAATTCAAATGCACATTAGAGCTAATGACAGTTAGTTGCCGTTTATGTAGTCCTACATTTGCCACTAACCTTACAAAGGGGGGTAATTTTTTTTACATATGAATAAACATTTACAATTAGTTACAATGTATAACATCACAAAATCATGTAATTATTGTATTTTAAATATTTAAATATTGTAACTGGATTCTGTGCAGATCAATTTTAACTATATTTTAAAGATATACCTAACCTAAAGGTTTCGCTTATTAGTACTAGTCAGCGCTACTTTCAATATTTTGTGTTTAATAAAGATAAAAATAAAGAAAATATCACTTTTCCCCCCTTGTTTCACAATATAATGATGCTGGGTCAACCAAAACTGGGAACTTACCCTATAACTACAGCTACTATCGAACAGCTAGCATTTTTATAGGAACTTGCGATATTCAACTTTTCAATAGGATGAGACCTGTTATGCAGAATGCTCTGGAGCTGGTGTTTTCGGGATAGGGGGTCTCTCCATAATTTGGTTCTCCATACGTTAAGAAATCTACTATAAAAATTCTCTAAACATTTATTAAACTCAATTGATTTGTTTTGCTTCCAATAAGGATTCATTATATCTTAGTTGGGATCGAGTACAAGCTACTGTTTTATTATTACAGAAAAAAGGGATACATTTTTAAAAAATTTATTTGATTAAAATGGAGTCTGTGAAAAATGTTGAGCTTTCTGGATTCCATTCCTTTAACTAAAAAGGCAAAATAAAACACATTTAAATTAATGGCAAGTAAGCTTCTGGTAGGAAGAAGATCACACTCCCACACCCTGGTGCTTCAAATAAATGATTACCCGGTGCACAGCTGAAGAGGAATCGGCAGCCTCGCTATCCAGCAGGAAGTAAGCTTCTGGCCCTAGGCAAAAAGAGAACCTTGCTGGCCTCCTCAAGCGTCTGGAGGGCCAGAATCAATCCTAGACTGGATAGCTTTCCCCCAGCAGTTCAATTTTTTTTTACTCAAGTTATTTCTTTTTAAGCAAACATTTGTGGGAGCTCAAAACAATTTTAATTCAAGGGCAACATTATAAATATCCCAAAAAGTCGAGAAACACTCCGACACATTTCTCGGCAAGAAGAAACAACAAGAATTTTGAATTTATGAATTTCAATAAATCTTTGTCCTTATTTTCAAGATGAGGAAATGTTGCCTTGCTTAAAGGAGAACTAAACCGTAAAAATGAACATGGCTAAAAATTTCACATTTTATATACTAAACTTATTGCACCAGCCTAAAGTTTCAGCTTCTCTATAGCAGCAATGACCCAGGACTTCAAATTTGTCTCGGGGGTGGGGGGGACACCATTTTTGAAAGTGTCTGTGACACTCACATGCTCATTGTTCTTTGAGCAACTGTTGAGAATCCAAGCTTAAGGGTTGTCGCAAATTATCAAGTAGAAAATGAGGTTGGCCTTTAATATAAGCTGATGCTACATGTCTGCTCAATAAATTTTGATGATAGTTGCACTGGTTTCTTTGCTGACATGTAGTAATTGTCTATATTGGGAGATTTATATGATATATGCAGTCTATATATTGTGCATCGCCTCTTAGCTCAGTAAGTGACAACAGCACAGAACATGTGCAGTGAATCAGTAGAAAAGAAGATGATGAGCAACTGGGGCATCTTTGGAGGCACAGATCTTTACTGCTAAAGGACTTGACTGTGTTTGCCTTGGGCTGGTATAGAAGCCCAAAGCATAATGTACAACATCTCTAGTCTTCTTCATACTTAATCATACTGAAATAAGAAACTTTCTATCAATTAATATTCTGCATTGTTTCTGAAATAATCAAGTTTATGTTCACTATTCTTCTCTCAGCATCTGTTTTTCTTCATCTTCATGCAGCTGTTGGGTGTCATTGACAGTTAGAGCATATGTATCTTATAGGGGGCTACCTTTCCTAGCAGATGTGTTAGAGCTCACTCAAATAAAAGATCCCAGATTCCCAGTACAAACAAAATCTAACAAAATAACTGCCTATAACCCTAATTTGGTTACTCTCTTTAAATAGCAATTAACCCTTGGAACTACAGGGCCCTGAGTCCCTTCTACATATGAAAAGTACTGGGAACTGGGATTTACAGCACAGTGCCTCCGTGTAGGGAAAAGTGAGGAGTACATCTCAGGGGATTTCCACTAGGAAAAGTAAAACACACACAGTTTGCAATAAAACAAATATATACTTAATGTAAACTGTATTTAGTAACTGTAAATGCAAATCACACAATATAACTTTTACTCTGGGGAATCTGTGTGGACTATCAACCCCTGGCACAGTCTCTCAATGACAAACAAGGGAAAGTTGTGCTCACCACTAGTTTTTAAAATCATTAGGCGGGGGTGCAATGAGGGTGTGACCACAAAATACATATAGACAAATACAAGATTCCTCTGCACTCAACCCATTATCAATATATTTAAGACAGAGACATTTTGTGCATACTGCTACTGAAAAATGCCTTACCCTTTAAACAAAACAGGGATTGTTTGTCCATATATTGCAATATATTTAAGCTGGCCAACTACGTCAAAGTCATCCCATATCTGGCCAGTCCTATGCTCAATTTTCATTTGATTCATTAAGAATTCTATGGTTTCATTATACATTTTATAAAAGGGACGAACACGTTTTACCTGCAACTTACTAGCTGCTTTCAAAGTAAAACTCCCTTCTTAATGAATCAAATGAAAATTGAGCATAGGACTGGCCAGATATGGGATGACTTTGACGTAGTTGGCCAGCTTAAATATAAAGTCACTGCTGAGGAGCAGACTTGACTTTTTTTAAAATTGTGATTTACCTACAGCTAATATGTTTGACAACACAGGCTTATTTTAACAGATTAGTTGTGTTGCCTCTGGCATATGTTTGCGTGGCAGAATAAATTATTATGCCATATCATACTACAACCCTGTTGGTAATCCAACACAAACTCAACACAAAATACTGTATACTATGTAAATGATCTGTGATGTATACCTCAGGCAATAGAAAGTTTTCTCGGGGGGTTCTAACATCATCAGCAAAAGAAAAAAGATTAAATCTGTCAGCTTTCTTGCAGGCAGTGTAAGTCTAGAGGCACTTAATGGCATGACAAGTAAATTCTCATTTAACAAAACATGTACAAATGTAACAAAATACTATTACAATAATATTCCAATAGACAGAGAAATACTGACTAAACAATTCATAGTAAAATAAAATTATTAAACATTTTATGCAATAAAACTTAGAATCTTTCAAGGTATACATCGGGTGAGTGCATAATGTGTTAAGAATATGAACAATTGCACCATGATGCCAGCTTTAAAACTGGACATATAATCCTTGTGAGGCTTGGCAAATCAACAATTTATGTAGATACATGTCTACTGAAAGTCTCTATACAGTTAAAATGCAGTCTGCAGCATAGTTCTAAAATGTTTGCTGAATTCTAATCAGCTCTCAATTCTACCCAAAAATGGTAATGTTTTAATTTATACAACTCACAGTGGGGGGGTTACTGGCATTAGACAGGATTCTAACTAAAAATAAATACACAGAAAGATAGAAGATAGATAGATAGATAGATAGATAGATAGATAGATAGATAGATAGACATACTGATGATAGGTAGATAAATAGATAGAAATATATATATATATATATATATATATATATATATATATATATATATATATATATATACTGATAGATATATAGATAGATATATAGATAGATAGAAGATAGATAGATAGATAGATAGATAGATATACTAATTGATAGATATATAGATAGATAGATAGATAGATAGATAGATACATACATACATACATACATACATACATACATACATACATACATACATACATACATAGACAGACATACTGATGATAGATAAATAGATAGATAGACGACAGACAGATTATTATTATTATTATTATTATTATTAAAATGTATTTATATAGCACCAACATATTGCGTAGCACTGTAAAGTAAATGTAATTATACAACTAAATCACATGAATTATATACAAAGAAAATATGGAGTTTCATACATTACAATCAATACCAGTACAAAAGGTGAGGAAGGCCCTATGCAGAAAGAGCATACACTCTAAAGGGAAGGAAGTAATACACAGGGTGTGAGAGTGGGCAAGATCGAATTAAGTGGGTGAGAAATGTGGAAATGTATGTGGTGTTGCGTTTGGTAGTTAAGCAGAGTGAGGGTAGGCTTCTCGAAAGAAGTGTGTTTTAAGAGATTTCTTGAAAGCAGAAAGGTTGGGAGAAAGTCGGACAGATCGTGGGAGAGAGTTCCAGAGGAGGGGTGCAGCCCTTGCAAAGTCTTGAATGCGAGCATGTGAGGAGGTAATGAGAGAAGAGTTGAGTAGCAGGTCAACAGAGGAGCATATTAAGCGGTTGGGTGAGTATATAGAGATGAGTTCAGAGATGGGGTGGGGCAGAGTTATGAAGTGCTTTGAATGTCCGGGTCATTAATTTGAATTTGATTCTGAAAGGTAGTGGAAGCCAGTGTAGGGATTGACAGAATGACGTGGCAGAGGAGGAGCGGTTGCCGAGGTGTATGAGCCTCGCAGCAGTGTTCATTATGGACTGGAGAGGAAGGCCAATTAAAAAAGAGTTACAGTAGTTGCAGCATCTTGGGTGATAAATGATCGTATTTTGGATATGTTCCTTAAGTGGAAGTGACATGATTTAATAAGTGACTGGATATGAGGAGTGAATAACAGGGCAGAATCTAGGATAACCCCAAGGCACCGGGCCTGGGGAGAGGGGGTGTTAGTGGAATTGTTAGCTATGATTGATACTTCCGGGATGTTACTGGTGTTAGTTAGAGGAAAGAGAACCATTTCAGTTTTAGAGAGGTTTAATTTAAAGTAGCGTTGCGACATCCAGGTAGAGATAGCGGACAGGCAGGAGGAGACACGCGTTAGGAGTTCTGGGTTGAGATCAGGAGATGAGAGATAGATCAGAGTATCGTCAGCATAGAGGTGGTAGTGGAAACCATACGAGTTGATTAATTTGCCAAGGGAGGAAGTATAGAGAGAGAATAGCAATGGTCCCAGGACAGAGTCTTGAGGAACCCCAACAGACAGACAGATAGATATATAGATTTAGGCCAGTCATATAACCTTCAAAGCTTTTGGATAAAATATATCTACAGTATATGCCCTCTAGGTCCACTGTTAAAATGGAACACTCACAGGTGTGAAAGTGAGACCGCTGGCTGCTAAGTACTAAACATATCTTTTTTCCAGCCAGGAATTAATTGTTTTTGAGGACTGATGGTCTCTAGACCAGAGTCGGTCAACTGAATTTCATGGTCATTGCTTTTGAATGTAAGAAATGTTTTCCTTCCATGACCTGTTTGAGACAAACTCAGCACCTGCTATTGATGTGGAGAGATGATCAAGGCCAGTGCAAAGCTGAAAGCCACTAGGCTGAAAAGGCTTTCAAAATGATTTGTCTTGGAGAGTTTAGTTTAGATCATGAATTAAATCATTATTCATTAATCATAGTCGGTATGAAAATATGTAATGCCTGATTTAATACTATATAATGAATATTGTGATTGCAGTAATGCAGTAATGCAGAGGAACTAATATGCTGTGCATTTGCTCCCTATGTGATTTTTATTTAGGAATAGGCTGGCATTTCAACATTAGGCCAGATTCAATTCAGTGAGGAAAAGTTATCTCATAGTTTATCACGTGGATACGATTCAAAAACTTTTCTCCAAATTCAGTTAGCAGCTAATAAGCAATTTGCTGTTACTGATCAAGTGGCAATTAATATAATGTAATGAATGAAATATTGGCCCATAGCTTCATAACCCTTTGGGTCTTATGGTGATACAGACTTTAACAATTGAAATGAGGCTAATATAAATTTTTTTCCCATCGACTTCAATAGAGTTTTCACATGATAAAAGTGGGAAAAGATTTTCTGAATTGAATTGCATCTCAAATATAATTTCTTTTTTCACTTGATAAACCTTTTTCTCACTGAATTGAATCTGGCCCACTTGTTGGATTTTAAAATGACATTTGATAACACATTACATACTGTCCATTTGTATTAGATGATAGACAGCAGATGATACTACAGCTTTATATTATGATCTCGGGCAACATGGATTTCTTAATGATCTGTCACTCACTAAACCTCAAAATAAGGGACTAACTGAAAGAATTTCTTAAGAGCACTTTTCTTTCAGTGTAATGCTATACCTGAGCAGGGGAGATGCCTTGCTTCCCATACCATGAGCGTATCAAATGTCCCTATGGGCCCTGTAAAGTGAAATTATTCACTGCTTTGTTCATTTGTGGAATGCATTACTCCAAGCTAATTCTGCTGGTGTTAACTAAGTTTATAGCCTTGGTCTTATCAGTTTCATGCTGATGTTGCTACATTGTGTCAGAGTGATTCACCAACAGCATAGGCTGTTCAGTATAAATCATTCCTCTTGTGTAATTTCTTTTTCTTTCCCACTAAGATGCAAAGGGGTTTTTTTTCAGTTAAAAACATTATAAAACAAGAAATAACGTAACAAAACACATGTATACTGTTTAAGGTGAAATAAGTTTTCTACATAGAAACAACTTCAATGTTTTTTCAAGCCTTTCTTTGTGAAGAAAGACAGTTTCCCCTCATACCTTTATTGGACTGAGGCTGTTGTTTGTGATCTACCGATACATGAAAACATAACATTTCTCTACCCTTTATACTAAACTTCATACAGTGTAATCCAGCAAGTAGTATGAATTTACTTTGGCCTTGGTGCGCCACATTGAACCTTTATTAATTAGGTTAAATCTAAGTTACAATGGAATGCAGTAATGCCATTGGTCAGATAAGTAGGCAGGCCTGTAGCCAGCATTGCCATGAAGATTCATTGTAGTTGCAGGTAACTGCGCCACATAACCAAGCTAAGTCACCTTATTTACCCCTAGATATATCATTTCTCCTACACTACACTAGTACTACAACACTATAGCATAACATGATTTCATTAGTCAGATGGACAGGTCATTGGCTTTGGGGTAAATGGATAGTACATTGAAACCCAAATGAAAAGAATTCCTTCAAATGTATGTGTGGTTTTTTTTAGTCATAATCTATGAGACGTCAAAATCGTATTGGTCAAATGGAATGGCTGTTTATTATAGGCAGGGGATGAAGTTTTGTGAACAAATAGTAGTTACTGACCTCCTCCTGGATGAAAGGACAGTCATTTAAAAGTTGTATTCTGTGTTTAAATGAAAGACACATGGTAACATCAAATAACACTGCAGGAAATGTTTTTACAATCACACCACACCAATGTTAGCACAAGAACTTTCAAGACCATATCCATAGGAATGGAGGTAACATACCAAAAACCCTAATAGTTGGTGCCGCACTGCTCACTCGTTACTCATATGTTAAACAAAATTATTAAATTATAGTAAAATATGCCTTTAAAACCAAATGCCTCATCCTCCCCCATGGATAGCACGCCAACCCCCTGCACATTATTAAACACCTTAGGGGCCCCCTAACAACTATTTACAAATGCTAACAAACCCCCAGAACAAACCAACACCAGGCTTAACTCCCTCAGGCAATGTAGGGCAAGCAGAGTATTGCAAACACAGGCAGTGTAGGGCAGGCAGAGAATGGTGAACACAGGGAGCATAGGACAGACAGAATTGGGAATACACAGGCAGCGTAAGGCAGGCAGAGTATGGTACACACAGGCAGTGTAGGACAGACAGAGTATTGTACACACATACAGTATAGGACAGGCAGAGTATGGAACACATACAGAGTGGGACAGGCAGAGTATGGTGCAAACAGACAGCACAGGACAGGCAGAGTAACGCAGGTAGAGTATGGCACACACAGGAAGCATAGGACAAACAGTGTAGGGAACACACATGGAGCACAGGACAAGCAGTGTAGGGCAGACACAGGCAGTGTAAGACAGGGAAAGTATGGCACACACAGGCAGCATCAGGCAGGTATAGTAGGGCACAAACAGGTAGGCTGAGTAGAGTAAACACAGGCAAAATATGGCACACACTATCAGTTCACAGCAGGCAGATTATGGTACACACAGGCAGTGTAGGGCAGGCAGAGTATGGCACACACAGGCAGTGTAGGGCAGGTACAATATGGCAGACACAGGTAACATAGGACAGGCACAATATGGCAAACATAAGCAAAGTAGAGCAGGACAGGCAGAGTGTGGCTCACACTGGTGGGGTAGAGCAGACACAGACAGAGTAGGGCAGTAAAAGGGAAACTTATCAAGATAAACAGTACAATCTGTACTATGTGCAGTGATACAATGCCAGAACTACACCTGCAGTCTGTATGGGGTGTTAAGAGGTTAACAATTAGGGACTTACAGTCTGAGATGTGAACTACACAGGGGTATACAAATATTAACAATACAGGGCATACAAGTGTGTAACATGTGTAGGTATGAGGTGTGAACAGTGCAGGGGGATAATACCATGTTCGAATTCCACCACTTTTTAGTTTATTGCCATCTGAGCATATGGACTTAAACATTCCTACACTTTCTGCAGTAATCATAAAATACAATCAATACTCTATGTCAGGGGAAGGAAGAAGATTCACTAATGTTTTATCCTACTACAAATACTGTATATAACAAAACATAAACTATTAAAAATGCCATTTGACTAAAAGAATGTTCTAGTGTGGGCCAAGGAAACAACACATGCAGTAAACATGCTTGCCCAGTATCATGCCACATAGCTTGAAAGGGGTGCATTTGCCAATGTTGGAATCTATAGTACAGTTTAGAAAGTAGATAAAACTCATATACCGTCAACACCAGCAACTTATCTTTGAGTAATATAAGCTCATAGTCCGTGCAACACATATTTTCTCTGCTAATGACTTGGCCCATAGCTGTTGGTATGGAGATGAGTCTATCTATACAGCTCAAAGCACTGGATGAATCCTCACGGATGTTTGAAGTGTCTTGACTAATCCACAATACAAACTGGACCATTGGATTGCACAAGGACTTTCTGGCTGGAGGCATCAATAGATAGAGCTTTGAAATTAATTACAGCTATGATTTGCTGGGTACAGCCAGGATATAATTAGGTAATGGGAAAGCTGATATGTTGCTTTTGAAGCAAATACATCTCTGAAAGATCCTAGAGATGGAGTGCCACTTGCTCAGCAGTTTTGGGAATTACTTTGGTTAAAGAGCAGCATTTTTAAATGTGGGACATTTAAGTAACCAAGTAGTTTAACTTTTCATTCTCTTTATTACCTCAACTTCATTATTATATTTTCCATTAATGTTCTCTTAAGCAATCTGCTTTGCTCTGGTGCATTAGGTTGTTTTGGGATCCCTCATATTATGGTGTGGTGTTTAGATCCATACAGAATCACTCACGTGTGGGAATGTAATAAGCAATATATCCTTTGGGTGAACTCAATTTATTTTGTATGTATATAACTTTTGTAAACCCCAAAGTCTTGGTCCACCATCTTAAAAAAAGTCTGTTAACCAAGTCCTTAAAAATACAACATGTAAAATTAAAATTTGCAATAACAATTTCTTAATGAAACATTTTAGTTTGTGATATTAATGTTTTTTGTTAATTTGACACTTTTATGCATTGTATAAAACTCACCAGCTGATGAGATGGGAGTTTGAATATGCAGTTACTGTAGTAGCTTGTTAATTATGAGATCAATAAAATAATAAGTTAAGTAGATCAAGTAGATTCTAAATTGATACTACAATATACCAATATATACTAGGCACCAAAAGGTTAAGGCAAGGAGAACCTTGACCGGCTTGGGAAGGAAGGGAGGACAGTGACTGGGTTGGGTTTAAGGAAAAGAAAGGTAGGACAAAGGGTAGATGGAGAGAGGCTGTAAGAACGAACCTGAAATGGGGCTTCTCCCACTGAAACTGAGACTGATGATAATCCTAGTGCAAGATCTGTAAATGAATGGTGCTTTTATCACACTATAAGTATACTGAGGTGGCTGTGCCTATACAGTATGAAACACTTTTATAGTATAAAATCCAAACCCATTCCCCCACATCCCAATTCCCCCAAGTCCAACAGCAGAGAGGAGGTGTATGGGAACTGACATCACATGCTCACAGATCCACCGACTAAGGTAGCACCAGACTTGTCAATGTCAACTAGTCATGCATTTCAGGCCATTTCCCTCCATGGGGTATTCAGCAATAGGTCACTTATACCACCTTTCTATGATAATTCCATAAAATAAAGGTTTAAAAATGTGAAATTCTCCATCCTCAAATAAAAATAAATTGTAAATGAAAGCCTGATAGAGACAGTCACATGGGCCCCTAACTAAACTTGAAACAATGTAAATTCTTAACCTTCCTGCCTATGTAAAGCCCCATCTGGAAAGGGAGAAAAAACATACTGGAGTGTTCTGGGTCTCCTAGTCATTTGAATTATTGGACATTTAGGGGCAGATTTATCAAGGGTCGAATTTCAAAGTTGAAAATACTTTGAAATTCGACCATCGGATTGAATTACTTACTCAAACGATTTGAAGGATTTCAGCGATCGATCAAACGATTTTTCTTCTACTTCAAAAAACGTAGAAGAGCTCTAGAGAGTCCCCATAGGCTTACATAGCACTTCGGCAGGTTTAATTTGGCGAAGTATTGAAGTCTAAGTTTTTTTAAAGAGGCAGTACTTCGATTATCGAATGGTCGAATATTCAAACTATTTCACTTCGAATCAAATTCGTAGTATCCTATTCGATGGTCGAAGTATCCAAAAAATTACTTAGAATTTCGAATTTTTTTGCTTCAAAAATTCCCGCGAATTCACTTCAACCCTTAATAAATCTGCCCCTAATTGTTAGTTCACATCACTGTGACTGTCTGTGACAGATTAGTTGGACAAAGCTAAAATGGTCCATGTTAGACATAAGGAACCAAAGTTTACATTGAATGCACTCCATTTGTAGTTCCTACTTATACTTATACAGTATGTCTTTAAAATGCTTCAGGTCAGAAATGTATTTCCAAAATGTATTAGCCAGAGTATGGTAGCTGTAATTACAGCAATTCAAATTTGCAGTCTTCCAGTACATCTGTATATTGGCTCAGAATAAGTATACTCCACTGTCTGCTTTCCAAAACACAATTTAGTATTTGAAACAGTTGGACATTGCACCTTCTTGACTTCTGTATTTGTGTATCTATTTCATATACTGTACTTGGAATAATTGATTAAAGGAGTAAATAGTAAATACCTCATCATTCACACAAACCTTTCCGAGTGGCCTTCTCTTTTAGTCCATGAAGCTTACTGTATAATGGGCAGCAATCCTGGGAATTCACAGTTGTCTTCATCCTTGGTATCCTGAACATTTCAAGTTATGAGTGTGCAGTACATGGCAACACTCTGCATTGTATAGAAAGAAGGGATACATTTAGCAGGATGTAAATAATAAGCCTAAATGTGAGCAGTCAGTTCTTTACCAGGATTTAAATTTCCAGCAGCCTGGCATACTATACAGCCTGACATACTATACATTCTAATGACTGTCTTTCTTATTAATACTTGAGAGATGTCCCTTCTGGTTTTTCAGTTTTACTGGAGTGTGTGCATTCAAGGGCTCATTTGAGGGCTTCACACAAAGGGCAATGGATTATAAATAGTTACAAAAGACTGAACTGTATGACCAGGTGAATACAGGTTGGAAAGGATGCACAACAGGAACCCAAAACAATATAGAGCAAAGTTAATTAAACAAGTAATTCAATTTATTTGCATGGAGGGCTGTGAAAAGTCCTTATAGCAACTTGTTACAGCTAGAAAAAATATTAAGGGGGTTATTTATTATAAGTCTGAATACCAAAAACTCGAAAAATTCTAGTTTTTATTACTATTTTTAGTGGAAAAAAACATTTTTTTTTCTATATTTGTTATACCCCGAAGACGGAAAAAGTCATAATTTGCAAATCTGGCATCTCAGACCTACCAAGGTTGAATTAGTCATTGGGAGAGGTTCCTATCCTATTTGGAAGTTTCTGTGGTCTGCACTGGAATTAGCCCAAAAATCTGACTATTTCTGACATTTCGGGCAAAAATCCAAAAATTCTGGCATTTCGGGAAAAAGCCTGAAAAAAACGTGCAATTCGTGGAAAAAAAACTCAGAAAAAAGGTGCGATTCAGATTTTCACTTGATTATTTCATGTTTGTCCCCGATTGCTTTTTTATTTGGTTTCGTCAGACTTTTTGTATTTAGTCAGAAAAAGGTGTACTTTTTTGTGAATATATATATATATGTGCACTAAAATTACTGTATATAGGCTTCCTTATAGGCAAATTAGCTTGTCACTGAGAGCTGCTGGGATATGAAGTACATGACTATAGGACTACCAATTGTACATCTTTGACATGGTTATCTTTCTCAGATCCACGGCCGCTTGTGATAACATTTTGCAAGATAATGTTGCATGCGCTCATGCAGCTGTACTGCAGTGTATGTACATTATGAGTTCTGTGCGGTATTTGTTTTATAGGTTTTATTTTAAAGCTGGCACATTTCATCCCAGTCTTAGCGGTGCAGTCACTTAATTATATGAGGTCACTAAGTGACTTTAATATTGCTCTGTTGATGATGAAAAGTGTGCCCTGAAAACAGGGTGTGGAATGTCTATGTGTTTCTTTGCCCTAGGCAGGTGCAAATGTGTTGACTAATTTGAAAGTGCTGAATGGCTCACCCTGACACCATAAATACTGCTTTAAACTACTAGACACTTTTCATCTCTGTATTAACCACCTGTTTTTAAAACCTGTTGAATTCCAGAGGAGCAAAGTTGTCTGCAGCTAAATAGATGAGTAGATATAAGCTTTTCATGGCAGAATTACTAGAATGGGTCTAGTCTACATTTTCAGAAGTCGACCTGGTACAGTGTCTATAAATGTGAACAACTGTAAAACCTAAAATCAATATATTAAAATATCTATGAGAGATTGATGTAGGGCTAAACTCTATAATCTACACACAGCAAATCTGCATGGCGTCAAACACAAGGCAAGCATAGTAATTACTTTTGGATATGTTATATGTGACAGTTCTCCAAATGTAAAAGTTATTGTTTCAGTTTCTATAGTAAAGGTGCAGTTAAAAGTCTAATTGGAGTTTCATGGCAATAAAAAGGCATAAGGTTCAAGGCCAAGTACATTTGTACAAGTCATAGAACTCCAAGTTGACTTCTAATAGCCTTATTTTTTAAAAACACAAATCCATTGTAGGTATCATTTACAAAGGGTCCTATTTGAACCCAGTGCAGTAAGGTGCAGTACTTTGCACTACTGTTATGCAGAATGCTGCTCTGGTGGCCACAAATATACACAATGCTGAATAAATCACATAGAGATGCATGGAATTCATAATGTTTGGATTTTGTTGACTACCAAACAAAAATATACCACAGCATTGTCAGCCAAATACGAAACCAGTTCAAAAGCCTAATCTAAAATCTTAAATGTAAGCACAACTGACAAAATCGAATTGTGAGCCAAAAATGTTTATTCAGTGAATTCATTCCACTTTGTGCTTTAAGTTGCATAGCTTTGTGTGTTAAGATTTGGGTTGGTTCAATGCTAAGGATTTGGCTAAATCTATATTTTGCAGAAAGAAATGGGATTCAGTCAATCCTGAATTCTGTATATGGCAGAAGGATATATTTTACAGGTTATCTATGGGCGTGAAACACCTTGCACATTACAGCTTACTAAAGGGGTTTCTGCTAATACCAAATGAGATTCTTTATACCATCCTTCAGTGAGCAGCATAAATATATTTTGCAAAAAAAGAAGAAAATAAACAATTCCTTGATGTTAAAAGTGTCTTCTTCCAGTTGCCCTTTGGAGTCAATTCTCCCATAAAGGATTAAGTGTTTTCCTCTACAAGTACAAAAGTAAAGACACAATAAGAGTGAGTGACATGTGTTTGAATTAGTATCGCAGTCTGGGCCAGTTCTGGGTGACCATACAATGAACTCTCAATAAACATCCTTTATGTATTAAATTTCTTGCCAGTGAATTTGTTGGCATAGATGAAAGTCAAACAATGCAAAAAAAAAAAAATATATATAACTGTGGCTTTAGGCAACAATTAGAAGTACAGATTAGGTAGTTGACCATTTCCCCTGAACAGTATCCTATTATGCTTCTTTTGTGTACTGAGAATAAGTTAGTCACTAAATGGAACCTTTATTTTATATCCTCTTAGACTTAACTTGCTGTACAATAACATTTAATAGCACGGTAGGATGGGAGCTTTAGGGACCCCCCCCGGGACTGCAAAACAAATGGCCTTTATCTGTAAAGTTCCTGGGGGCCCCTCCCAACTTTAAAACTCACGGTGCACACACGAGAACGCGATGCACATGTGCAAAAGACGTGGTCCTTATGGGGCAGCCAGGGAAGCACGCCTGGGCTGACGGGGGCCCATGAGGCCGGGGCCCACCAGATTTTTCCTGGTTTCTTGCTGGCCCAGTACAAGCCTGTTTAGTAGACAAATCTGTGGGCTGGTTTACACCATTGCCTTATCACTTATATGTAAAGCAGCCCAATAGATTTGCCTACGTTTAATCTACAGAAAGTTGCCGTTTATATTAGGGCAACAACACATCTATACTATTTATACCCATGTTGGTCTTGGATACAAAAAGCCAGCAAATACCCTGCCATAGGTAATACTTAGAATTGTCTCTGCTAAAATACTGAAATCAGGTAATTGCTCAAAAAATGTGGGTGACAAATAACACTTAAAACAGGAGACACTGTTTCTATCCATCTCAAAGTAGCAGCCACAAAGGTGTGTATTGTTGTCTGGTGGCTCAATGTTGTGCAGATATTCCATACTTGGGCAGTTCCAATCATCTAACATAGCAGCCAGTAGAAAAATGGCTAATGTTTTAAGGCTGATGGAAATGTAGTGGGTGATGTTTGGGGGAAAAACTCAACCCACACCCAATCCTAACCCCCAAAACCTTAACCCGCACCTGACCCAAACCCGCAAAGTGTTGCAATTTTAGGACCCACGCCCAAACCATGGCCATATCTTTTCGATCTGTATGCTACTTGTGTGCATGTCTCTGGTTCCAAGACAGGGAATCTTTGGGAACAGTGGAAGAGCGTATTTCCCTCGAGCTGACCCTCACCCAACCCTAACTAGCAATGGTTGGACAAATTTCAACTCAAATCTGCCCAACCTGTGGCCAACCCGCAGGTCACATTGAAAAACATTTTAAGTAGCCAGAAATAAGTCTCCAAAGCAATCTGACATAGCATGGATGCATATAAGTTGACTCAGCCGATTATCAGGTGATAGAAGTCAAGAAAAGCATACACAATAGACATCTCTAAGCTACTGCTTGGTAAATATGTCATAATTTAATCTGAAATTGAAGTACTGAACTGCTGCTAAACAGTGTAATATCAGCTCGAGAGTCAGAGACAGAATTTCAGTTCCAAAGGGAAAGTGCAAGATGGCAGTAGAAATTGTTGTAGCTAAACTAAGTGTTAATAGCTGCAGGTCTTTCTGCTCTAAAATCTTGCAAAACTACCACTGTCTGCCCTTTGAATACATTGCAGTGCTATAGACATGTTGGTACTGTTGTGGAGAAGGGGACACTTCACATGAATAAAATGTTGTAACTATGAGCACATTTGCTTTGTAGAGTGTTTCAATGGAATTGTCATGCACTAGGATGTAAATAAATTATTTGTGTTTTCCCTTATCCAACGTCTCACTGTATTAATAACAATAATAGTAGTTAATAGTCATACAATGTACTGCATGTTAGACCAGCAAAAATCCACTTTAAAGGCAAAACTATGTTTTTAATGCTGAAACATTACAGTAGATTAAAAAAATTGTGAAAAAAAACTTGTGAAAAAAAAACAAAAGCAGGCCCCAAGTAGTTCAGTGTATATTTCTCATCTGCATGTGTGTTGTCTTCACTTTTTCAAAACACCCTGTGTCAGACTGTGGTCCCTAAATTATGCTTCTGAATGAAGTGCAAGTTAGGGGACAGATAAAGTACAGAAGGGGTGCGGCTAGGTGTCTACCCCTCATGAATAGAGGCCTGACGATTTACCATGCAGTGTTTTGCCAGAGAAAATGCAGTCTGTTACGCCTGAAAATAAACCCTTGCAGGGCCGCTTCTGCCGCTAGGCAAGGTGAGACGCTTGCTTTATAGGCGGCAGTGAACAGCCAATTAGCAGGGCCGGCCCCATGCCCCTTATCTTATGCATCAACCTATGGTATTGGAGCCTGATTTGGAGGACTGAGGGCGGAAGGCTGAGGGCAGAGTTTGTATGACTGACAGCTGAGAAGGGAGGGTAGAGGACGGAGGTGTGACTGCAGATTTGGACGATGAGTGACAGTAAAAGCAACCGATGCGCCATTCCGAAGGCATAGGACATTGCACGAAGGACAGGTATTTCGCTGCAGGATGTCCTAAAATGCGTTCCGTAGTGCAGGGAATTGTGGGGTTTGGAGGATGCAGGCTGAGGACAGATGGCTGTTGATACAAAGTAACAGTAGTCAGCCAGCTCAGCAAAGTAGTCAGACCGATCAACAGGAGAGCAGGGGCTAGGCTTATGAAACTGTTCCAAACCATTAAAAATCATGAGAAGTCTGCGTATTTGGTAATTGATGTATATTACAAAGTTGCTTGAAATGATGTGCACTTTTTAAAAAGCTTAAGTTATGTTTGTGTGGGGTTTCCCTTTTAAGTGAAGAAATGACTGGGTCAGCTTACCTTTTTAGCTTTGCCTAGGCAGTCAGGTGGCAGTCTAGGTGGCTGGCCACAAGCTTCTTATCAACTACCACAATAATAATATCTCATTGCTAGAAGCCAGAAGTGCCATGACCTATCATTCTGAGGCATTTCCTCAACAGAAAGGAGGTATAAATAGTAAATAAATCACCAGCACACAGTTGGCTTTCCATATAGCTAGTGTGCAGTTCTGCAGAAAAACAAGCGTTTGGTGATGCTTTAATTTGTGTTATATATTGTATAAGCTTTCTGAATGAACTAAACATGCAAATTTACATGCCACACGGGTCCTAGCTTTCTTAAAGAGGTTCTAAACACAAAAATGAATTGATTTAAACATACTCAGAGTGGGGTTACATCAGTCCCAATTTACTTTAGTTATCACTAGTTGTAAAAACATTTACAAATCCTGTATGTTTTTAAATGGCACAAGTATTTTATACTGATTAAGGTTTATTCTAGATGTCTATCTGATAAGGATCAGTTCATGCTGGAAACTTTGCAACACTTTCAGTTTGTATGTGTAGACAGGGCATACTAACCCATAATAAAGTTTGCCTTTATATGTGAAGTAGAACGGCTGTTACATATTATTTTTGTTTACCTACTACAGTTTTCAAGGACAGGGAGAGAGAAATGGAGATGGTCCCATATTCAGAAAGGGGAATTCCAGCAAGCATCTGTTGCCAAACTCTAACAGCTTGTCTCTGGCAACAAGACCCTCGCTCTGCTCCCTGCACAGCTGTGCCCTGCTCAGTAGTGAATGTATGCCATCTCAGCAGTGTCACAGTGTGGAGCAGGGGAATTCCAACATACACAGCTCTGCCAGCTTCCTAGACTCTCAGTAGCACACTCACTATAACTCCACTCATTGGTCACATACTGCATGGGAGATGTTTTTATATACCTATATAGCTATATTTCATTTCTCTTTTTATAAAGAATCATCACACTCCATCTAAGCTTAGATGCTGCATGTAAATATATATTCTTTACACACTGTGTCTGAGGGTCCCAGGTTTTGATACTGGTGTAGGATATATAAGCACCTTGTAATGCAGCACGAGCCTTGATGACATCAAACTAACAACTCACAGATGGGTATGTAACATTCTGTTATTGCCACTGAAAATGGAGGTGCTGCTGAATCCTCTGATGACAGAAAAGAAAAGTTAAATAGATACATAATGCTGATTCACTGTAATATCAATGGCTTAACTGCTATTAGCCTATGATTAAGTGGCCCAGTGACACGAAAGGCATCAGACAAGAGATGACTATAAAAAATAAAGTTTTCATTTTTTATCTACTATCTGATCAATACGTGAGTTTACCAGTGTGCCCTGCACCAACAATTACACTTTAACTCCCTATACAGCCACTATTTTAAAGGTAAGAGAAGTGCTGGGGAGGGGGGGACTGCGATGCAGTAGTCGTCCGGCCATCCTACAATTGCAGTTTCTGTAGCATCGCAGTCCCCCCAGGGGCGATCCTGGCCCCTCCACCGCCTGAGGCAGCAGCAGTTGCTGCTGCCCCCCCTCCCCCGGAAATTAGCTCTTAAAGTACCAGGAGCAGCATTTTTGCTGCCCCTGGTACCTAGTGGGGCGCTGCCGCCTGAGGTGACAGCCTCAACTCACCTCATTGGTGAAGCACCCCTGAGTCCCCCCTCCCAAGCCCCTCTCATACCTTCAAAAAAGTGGTGTGTTGAAAGCTGCAAGGTTCTGCGTGAGTGGGCCGGGAAGGGGACCTGGGGAGTAAGGATTGTTCCCACCCACTTTCTTTTCACTTCTATGGGATTTTTAGAAGTGTATTTATGAAATGGTGAACTTTTACCCATTGATAAATACGCATCTAAAAATCCCATAGGATGTTGAGCTGTATTATGGTGGATTCCCCCTCTTACTTTCACTACACTTTAAAGGACAACTAAAGCTTAATGAAAGAAGTAGGCTAAACATGTTGTACATTATGTTTTGGGCTTCATTACCAGCCCAAGGCAGTCACAGCCCTTTAGCAGTAAAGATCTGTGTCTCCAAAGATGCCCCAGTAGCTCTCCATCTTCTTTTCTGCTGATTCACTGCACATGCTCTGTGCTGCTGTCACTTACTGAGGTTGGAGGCCCACTCACAATATACAGTACACATAGAATAGAAATCACAATATAAGGCTGATTAGTTATTAATACAGATATTTAGTACATGGCAGCTCAGAAACCAGTGCAACTAGCATCAGAATTTAATAATCAGCCCTGTAGCATCAGTTTATATTACAGGCCAACCTCATTTTCTGCTTAATAATTTGCGACGACCCTATGCTTAGTTTCTCAACAGCTGCTCAGAGCCCACATGTGAGTGTCCCAGACACTTTACAAGATGGTGACCCCCTGTGACAAGTTTGAAGTCCTGGATCATTGCTGCTATTGAGAAGCTGCAATAACTTCAGTATATAAAATATGGCATCATTAGCCACATTCATTTTTAGGGGTTAGTTCTCCTTTAAGTGCACTGCAGTAGCATGGTGACAATTAGCTCCATTCCTGTAACCCTATAGCAACCAAGTAGTTTGTCATTGATGAAAGAGTGCAGTGGTGATGTGTTTTGAGCTAAGTCTCTGGCTCCCTGTCTAGAGTGATTTGTGAGTTTAGAGTTCAAGCATAGAGTTTAGGGTCATAATGCCTTTTGCATAGCCTGGGGCATCTTCAGCTAAAGGGAGAGGTCACTCAACCAACACACTCTATCCTAAGTAGGATTTAAACAGCCTCAAGACTAGAATCCAAAAGCACCATCTCGTGTCACGCCTAAGTCACAAAATGTACGGAATCTGAAATGCAGACATTTGGAATCTTGTTGTTGTTTTAATGGGACAGGGCATTATAAACCGCGTTTTACTGTCACAATATTATATAACTACAAAAGTAATGAAGAGACTGTATCAGTTGGACTGGAATCAAAGAATCCAGTTACCGTATATTGGAATGTATGTCTTATAAATATTAATCCAAATAAAAAATACACTAAATAAGTGTATAATAGATTTCTATGTATAGTATAAATGACACTTACAAAATATCAGAACAGAAGTAGTGAATTTGCGCCGTTTCGTTTCGCCGAAAAATTCGTTCATCGATGAAAAATTCGCGAAACAGCACAGTTTTTTTCCGACGCCGGCATCCATTTTTTTTTACGCTGGCAAATTTTTGCCTATAACTAAACAGAAGAGCTTATCATTTTAAACACATTTTTTCTACGAATGTCTCAGGTGTTTCATAGAATTATATGGATCAGGGGATGTTTTTGTGAACTCCCTGATCCCTACAGTTCACCATATGCACAAGGCATGTTTTTAGCCACATACAGCTATTAATATTGTACATGTATAGTATATTGTATTGTCTCCATAACTCAGTAGCACAGAGCATGTACAGGTGTGGGATCTGTTATCCAGAAAAAACCCGTTATCCAGAAAGTTCTGTATTACGGAAAGGCCGTCTCCCATAGAGTCCATTATAATCAAATAATCCAAATTTTTTAAAATGATTTCCTTTTTCTGTGTAATAATAAAAAAGTACAGTGTACTTGATCCAAACTAAGATATAATTAATCCTTATTGGAAGCAAAACCAGCCTATTTGGTTTATTTAATGTTTACATGATTTTCTAGTAGTCTTAAGGTGTGAAGATCCAAATTAAGGAAAGACCCATTATACGGAAAGCCCCAGGTTCCAAGCATTCTGGATAATAGGTCTCATACCTGTATTGTGAATCAGCAGAAAAAATGATGCAGAGCTACTGGGGCATTTTCAGATGCATAAATCTTCACTGCTTAAGGGACATGGTGACCTTGGTTGGTCCAGAATCTTAAGACATTTTGGGGGTTATTTATAAAACCTCAATTTTTTCTGGTCAGGCTTTTTGGGGCAAAACTTGAATTTTTCGAGATTTATTATATCTCGATGCTGCAAAAAGCCAGAATCAGAAAATCTGCCATCTGTTGAGGTCCTGTATAAGTCAATGGGAGAGGCGTCTATCCCAAATTGAAGTTATCGTGGTCTTTGGTGAGTTTAGCCTGAAAACCTGAGCTTTTCTGGGTTTTTGGGGAAAATCTTGAAAAAACTAGTGATTTGGCCAAAAACACAAAAAGTTTGAGCAATCTGTTTTTTATCGTGAACCATGGGAGTTTGGTTGTGGTTTTTTAAAATAAAATATGAGATAAATTTGGATTTTAGTAAATAGGCCCTCTTTGTGTTGCATTTTTAGCTTAGTTCTTTGTCAAGCTTTAGTTGTCTTTTAAGACAGTTAATGGTGCAGCTGGCATAAACTTCATAACTCAGCAGTCACATGTATGCTCCTTGTCCTTACATATCACTGCAAATTTTAATTTGACAGCAAGTAATCTGCCTTATATACAGTACATATGGTGCTGCCTTATATGATAGTGTATTCCTAGGAAACTTATATTGTAAACTACAGTAGGACAGGGAGTAATAAAAACAATAATCTCTATGTGTTATGACTATGTAATATGTAGGTGCTATAGAAATTATAGAAATGCAGATTTCAAGTAACAGAGACATTATTCCTATGGCATAATAGCTGTGTCACGTGGATTAAGGTAATGTACTCTCCCAAATTTCTGGGGTAAGGAAAGAAAAAACCTTTCCATGATATGTGTGATGCAACAAAATACTACTTGTCCCAAAGCATGTTTTAAAATTTCTTTAATTCATCATAACTATAATACCTGCATATGTTGTCAAGTCCTATTATTATATCTATCTATCTATATATATATGAGGGATGTACCGAATCCAGGATTTGTTCCAGGATTCGGCCATGATTCAGCCTTTTTCAGCAGGATTTGGATTCAAACAGAACCGAATCCTAATTTGCATATGCAAAACAAGGACGTAAAAAATGGTTTCCCCTTCCCATCCCTTATTTGCATATGTAAATTAGGATTCAGTTTGGTATTCAGCCGAATCTTTCACGGAGGAGTTCGGCTGAATCTAAAATAGTGGATTCAGTGCATCTTTAATATATATATATATATATATATATATATATATATATATATATATATATATATATATATATATATATATATATATGTATATGTATATATATATATACAGTATATATAGGGAATATATGCTTCTCTTACCAGAACATCAGTATTAAAAATCTGCATGGGTACCTGGGCCTATATATACATATTTCAGGTTTTGGTATTTTCAGTGATTTTTAATGTTACTAGCCATACAGCCAATAAAATGATTTAATTTTCCTATAGGCCAATTATATCTTTGGCAAAGGACTGTTTTGTGTCTTGTACGAGTATGTACGTCTGAGTACCTCCTGCCTCCTGCCTACCTAATCTCTCCAGTTTACATGGGTCATAGATTAACCTTCACTCAACACTTTAAATGGGGTTTTGCTCCAAAATGATGTCAAAGTGATTTCAAAGGTTTGCTTCTTTTGTAATGAGTGCAAATTTTCCTACTCCCAAGTTAACTGACTTCAATATCTAGGAAATATACACCACACGGTTTAGTGTAAAGCTGAAACAGACCTGTGACAGATTGTTCTTTTCATTTTTGTATTTTATTTGTGTGAACAGTAATATTAAATGAACTATGAGTTGATCAGGGGCCGATTGTACAAGCAGTGGGGACTTTAGTATTAGAAGTCATAGCTTAGTTCACTGTATATCTGACATACATAGATATATCTATTTGTTTATTTTGGTTGTTTTGTGCTATTAGACATATTATTGTTAACCCTGCAGTCTGTTTGGACTTCATATGACAATCCAGATTCAGGTAATTGAGTCCTCTGGCCACAGATTTATAAGTGACACAAGCAATTTATCTTTATTCTAGGATTGTGGATTCATCATCACGTTTTTCCTGTAAGGAGAGATTTTACCGTACAGCCATGTCACAGACCTCTCAAGACTGTGAAAGAAGCTCTGATGTTTTTGACCGCCTGTGGGAATTTTTAGGGTAAGTTTATTAGAAAAAAATTGAATGAACATTGATTTAATTTTTTTAAAAAAAATCTACATAACTGTTCAGAAATCTATTTGTCAATGTTCCCCTACTTCACATGTATATGAACTGCAGTAATGAATTAAATGCTTTATTCTCTGTTTCCCTAAATAGGTTGCTGCCCATTCTGACATATTTGGCAGCTCTTTGTAAGTGGAGATTTTGTCCAGTGATGTTCCCTTAGCAGATGCCAACAATATCAGTATCTGGAAAATGAAGGCACCTAGCATGCGTGTTTAATTGAGTAACATTTGCAAGGGCCTATTGCCAGTATCAGTGAGAGATGAGATAGGATAAACATACTAGCTAGTTATGTTAGGGGGGGGGGAATTGATACACATTATCTGTATTTTACAAAAATATATCAGTATTAGAGGGTTATTTATCAAAGTCCAACATTTATCAACATTTTCTGCTACAAACTCCGATCAAATCCGCTCTGTTTTTTTTACGTTTATTTATTAAAACATTTTCCCAAAAATTTGCTTTGTATGGAAAAAATCCGATTTTCACAGTTTTTTTGATTTTTCACCCGAAACTCTGATTTCTTATGCTTTTTTGCCCGAAACCCAGTGCACATCAGAAAATTATTGGGTTTCTCCCATTGACTTAAATGCAACCTCGACAGGTTTGAGATGCCGGATTTTCTGAATCAGACTTTTCCATCCTCTGGTTTTAATAAATTCCGATATATTCGTGATTTTTTAAAAGTCTGAATGTCAGGATTTTTGCATTCGAAGTTTAGTTTATGTATATTTTTCTAAGTATAAGTCTCCTGTATATGGGTGAACACACTGACCATTGCCTCTCAGGACAAACCACTAAATTTTTATTCTTGATCATTTCAAGGAAAGGCAGCATTATGTGATATTTCTGTGATTCTAATATTATTATATTAGTTAGATTATGTTATATAATATTATAATTGGGAGGCAAATCTTTGTTTCCAGTAAAATTAAGTCATCCCAATTTCAAGATAGTTCTTATTATAGCCTTTATTACACTACAGGAGCATTAAAGGGATCCTATCATCGGAAAACATGTTTTTTTTTAAATAGTTTAATAGTGCTACTCCAGCAGAATTCTACACTGAAATCTATTTCTAAAAAGAGCAAACAGAGTTTTTTATATTCAATTTTGAAATCTGACATGGGGCTAGACATTTTGTCAATTTCCCAGCTGCCCCTGGTCATGTGACTTGTGCCTGCACTTTAGAAGACTCTATGTTGTTTGTTTGCCCAAATAAAATCAAGAACTGCTGTTTGCAACTTCATAATATCAACACTGGCAACTGGGATTGGTAGTGCGTCAAAGAAATACAGAAGCGTGGGGAGGAGGTTCATTTTGACCAAGGCTATCCTGCCCATCCACGAGATAGAGTACCCATGCCACATTTTCAATTCCTTCTTCAGCTTGGCCAGCAGGGGAGGGTAGCTATAGAGTTAGGCATAGTCCCCCCGTTAGTTGTATACCAAGATATTTAAGTAACATTTCAACCCAAAAGTAGGAAAAATTTAATTGGAGAATCTTAAACTGTGAGTTTGGGATTAGGATTAGAAGGTCCTCATATTTATATTGATTTTGTATTCTGAAATTTGTTCATACTCTGTAGTTTATTATGCAGGTTAGGAAAGGTGACTAAGGGACGTGTTATTGTCAGCAATATGTCATCTGCATTGAGGCCTTATTTATAAACTTTACTCCTGGGTTCAAGACCATGGATGTCCGGACACTGTCTTATTGTTAGGACCAGAACCTCTATGCTGATGGAGAACAGCAGTGGGGAGAGCAGGCAGCCCTGCCTGGTGCTGTTCTGTACCTGAAAGGATTCTGACAGGGTGTCTGTTAACTTAATTTGGGCCAGGGGGGGGGTAGAGAGATTGAAGGGAAGTTAGGAAAGATCCCTGGAAGCCCATAGCACTCAGTAATAAAAACATATAATTCCATTTGAGGAGATTAAATGCATTTTTGGCATCTAAGCTGAGTACTACCATTGGGGTCTTGCTTCAGTTATCTATGTCTATCAGGTTAACTGTCCTTATATTATCCACTGCCATTCTGCCCAGAACAAAGCCAACTTGGTCCGTATTTATTAAGATGGGAAGTAATGTGTTCAACCTATTTGCCAGAAATTTTGAGACTATCTTCAGGTCTTACCACCCAAAGTGAAATTGGGTGGTAATTTGCACATTTTGTGTTGTCCTCGCCTTCTTTAGGGAGAAGAGGTTATAAATGTGTTTAAAGTAGTCCTAGGGATAGGTGCCCGTCTAGCCAGTCATTATAAAGACGTAGCATGTATTTACTTAGCTAACTCATGAAGGTTTTAGAATATCCATATGACAGGCCATCAGGGCAACTGTTTGGTCCACCTCTCCATATGGGTATCAGGGAATAGGTTGTGTAAATCAGTGTAATATGACCGGAAGGCCTCCGCAATAGCTTCAGGGGAACATACATGACCTTGGGGTGTATGTATAGTTTGCAGGGTTTGTAGGGCCTGTTGGGCTCTCTGTTTTTTTGACAATAGTCAAAATAGAATAGAAAAATAGAATTAGAATAACAACCACTGCTTTTGTTCTTTGGGCCAGAGGTTCTCAGATTACTGAAAAGTCTCAAGACTGTATCCTCCAGGGATCTGTTTTATGATTATGCATTTCTTGAAGGAATATAAGGCTAGGGCGGGAAGATTTGAGGTCTTTACAAAGCACGTTGCACTTCATTGAATTCAGCCCGTAGCCAGTGTAGGCTGTAAATGTTGAGAAAAAGAAAAGGAATTAAAAAAAAAAACTTTTTTAGTTCCGTGGGAGTGGATCCAGCTATGCTGCGTAGTATTTCAGGTCACCATCAGTCTTGTTGATGATCCGGCCTGGAGAGTTCAGATGCCCGACATTTAACTTTCTTACCATGTGTGGTGAATAATTTCTCATTAACTCACAGACTACTGTAAATTCCTGAATTAATAGGTTGTCTTTTCTCTGTATTGTTCTATTAACTCTCTAATTTGTCTCTTTCTGTTACACTGTCTTACGGGGAAATGTAATTAAAGTCGCAAACAGAAAAACAATTCTCACCAATAAGACTAAAAATACACATCTCAATATGCAATATTGTACCTTAAACTGTTGCGAATTTTAATTGCACACTCTTAAGAAGTGCTTGAAGGTGTCAACTTTTTCATTAAGAAGTTTTATTACATTAACTGCACATTGGCGCAAACTATAAAATTCGCAAGTGGTCTTGCTCTGTCGGAAGTGGTCGCTAAACAGTTTCCGGGTTCGCAAAAGCTATATTGAATTTGCACAAAGCAAAATTTGTTCGCGCAAAGGCTTAACTTTTCGCAATGCGAATAGTTTTTCCGTTAGCGACTTTTATTACATTCCCCCGTTAGTCAGACATAAGCAGCTACATCCCTAGCACAGGAAGCCACTCCCTCCACTTCCTGACACTATTCTTTTTTTTTTTTTTTAATAAGAACTACTTTTAAACTTTTGGTGCTCGAATTAGCACTAACTGCAATGCCTGTAACTGAGTAATACATTCCATCCTCATATTTTTTCACTGCTGCTCCAGCACTAATGATATACTGTAAGTGACTGAGGCAGTGAAAGTAGCACAGGGCAAGTCTTGCACCCATAACTGTAAACAGTCTGGAAAGATAGATCTTAATGAAATTCAGAAAAGCTGGGGCTTAAGTTGCAAAACATATATTTGCACTAGAAGCAATAAGTGGTTGTTTAGTGCAGAGTGGACATAGTTGAGGTGGAACAGGGGTATGGTCTAATTTGTACCTAATTTGTTCTGTCGCTGTTGCTGGTATGAGCTGCCTGGTATAAACACAACACAAACTTGCACATATAGGGTAGAAACTAGCCAAATCTTTATGTCCCCTCATAGAAACGCTATTTGTGTGACAGGGGTCTTACTCAGTAGTGAATTGCAAATTGCTAACTTAAAGTGATACTGACACTAAAATATTTATTTTCAAAATATTAATCTACATTAAAAGTTACCTATAGGTCATGTTGATAGTTTTTCAGAGACAGTTCTGCTTTTGTAAGTAATTGTTACTTGAAGTTCCTAAACCTGACTGTTTTCAAACCCGACTGTCCCTTCTCAACATGTCAGTTATAGTTTCTAATGCTAACAGACTACTGCTGCACAAATATGGCAGCCTCCTCATAGAGGAAAATGGGTGCAAGAAAGGTAATGTAAAAGCATCAGGCAAATACTTTATGGCAACATTATGAATAGCATTCAAAGATATTATGTAATGATAGATATTAAAAAGGTTATTTTCTGATGTCAGTATCTCTTTAAAGGAGAAACAAACCCTTAATTAAAAAAAAACCCTACCCCCTACCCTACATAGACCCCCCCAGCCTAACTGCCCCCCAGGCAAATGCCCCTAAGTCTTTACTTACCCCTCCGTGCAGATTCTGTCCAGTGGAGGTCACAGCACCCATCTTCTTCTCTTCTGTAATCTTTGGAATGAGATCGGCGAATCGGCGCATGCACAGTTGGAGAAATTTTCTGTTTCATGACAGTTGCACATTCGTCGAAACTCACGAATTGCAGAAGATTACCGAAGCGGCTGAAGATGGTGCCCGTGAACTCTGCTGGGCAGAATCTGCATCGAGGGGTAAGTTAAGAGCTAGGGGCATTTAGCAAAGGTACCACCTAGGCTGGGGGAGGAGGAGGGAGGGAGGTCTGTATAGTGTAGGGGGGTAGGGGTTTTTTATTAAGGGTTTGTTTCTCCTTTAAGATGGAATCAGCCAATTAGAGCAGATTAAATCCGTCAGTCACTTCATATACAGCATATTGATATTGATTGACCAATAAATAACTACTATTTTTCTCTTTGGATATAGTAGGGGTTGATTTATTAAGTTGTGATTTTTTTCAGATTTTTGGCGCCAAAAATCCAAAAAAGTTGCAGGGAAAGAAAAGTGCAACTTTTTTGGGATTAATTATGCTACAAAATTGCAATAATGCTGAATACAAAAATACTCCAGCTAAAACCTGTCTAAAATACGTAGATGTCAATGGCAGATGTCCCTTTTACAGCGGGAAGATTTTTCTTTAGTTCATGGTTTTAGAGGTTTTCAGAAATTTTTGACGCTGACTTTTGTGCAACTATGAAAAGTCGTAGTTATTGTGTGACGATTTGGAAAACTCAGGGTTTTCGTGAGTTTTCTGGGCCTTTTCCCATTCTAAGTAATGTTGTACAGATGTGGTTATCAGGTACAGTTTCTTATCCGACCCACTCTATGTCACCTCAGGGCCATACAAATGACTAAAACTTGTGTCACCTGTGACATTTTGTCTATGGCAATAAAAACACTTGTTGCAAGACTTTGCTGAGAAGTTTGGCACATCTGCACACTGTACAATATTACCAACATATGCAGGAAGCAAGTAAAATGCACTAAAATGATAATACAGTAAATGTGGTCCAGGGACACCTGCAGACTCTCAGCTAGGAAGTAGAAAACCATAGAAATCCCCAAAAGCAACATAAATAACATCAAAAAATATATTTATTTAAGTTGTAAGACAAATAACTTACCCCTGGGTAGCCTTCTAATAATTATGAATATGCCAAATTCTTGATTTTGGATATTGTACACATGCCTGATCATGATACCAGCAAAGATTTGGGGTATGTAGAGCTAAAGGTGACAAGATGAGAGAAGGGTATTTTCATAATCCTAGGGTTGCTGTATCTCCAGGATTGTAAATCAGTTCTTTGAGTGAGATTCATAATTTCCATTTGCCACAGCACATGGGGAATTAATTAAACATTAAATACACTGAAAAGTTTTGCAATGGTCTGGGCATAATCCATAGAATTAAAGTACATTTTTGAATGCACAAACATTGGCCATAATTTGTCAGGCATAAGGGTAGTGTTGATGTTATGCCACCGGAAATAATCTGTTATTAATAATCAGTGGTGTAATTAGATATTACTGGGCCCCACAGCAAATTATTTTTCAGACCCCAAAATGTCTAGACAAAGGTTGACCCGTATAACAATATTTATTGAAATTATATATGAATTAGGGTCTCATGGGTCCCCTACACACAGGGTCTGCTTCCTTTGTAGTTACGCCCCTGATAATAATAATAATAATAATAATAATGATAGTTCTTAAATGTATTCATAGGTCCACTTGCCTTGCACACACACATGCAGTTTATATAGTATAGCTGGCAGTGCAAACATGAGGCAAATAATGGTTGACATGTACAGTAGTTTTTAGGTTGTTTAAGCACAGTAACTAAAACCTTTTTGTTGTTTGAAGGATAGAAAGGGTTAAAAAAAATGTACTCTCTCAATCTATTATTATTATTATTATTATACTTTATAATTCTATTCTATGCCCATGGCACTGAACACAAATTAATAATTGCTAATTTTTTTAAGAATCGAATGATACAAATATGTTAATGCATTATGAATACTATGCATGCATTTAAGCCAGATATTTTTTACACTGATATTTTAAATATTTTCACCTAGACCAATGCATTCTGTCCAACCGATCGACTTGAATTTTACGAGCGATGCAATGGAAAGAGGTCCTAGAAACAAGATTGAGATTAGCATGGACTGCATCAGGATGCAGGACTGTGACGTGAGTGATTCCATGTGGGTGAGTGGAGAACACAGACCTCAGCATTGCTTCTGCCTTTATCGTTTTCATAAACTGCTAATTTCTCTGCAGGTAATGCATATGCTGCTGTGCCATGTGCCATATTCATGTGCAGCTATATTAAAACAGTCGCATAGGTGTTTTCTGTAATGAAACATAATATCAGTTTTAATATCATGCATACCTTAGATTGTAAGCTCCAATGGGGCAGGAACTTATGTGGAAAACGTATAGTGTCTCGAAAGCACTGTGTAAATTTGTCAGCATTATATAAATAACTCACTAGCTAATACTCACTAATACTAATATTATATATATATATATATGTAGTGAGAGAGAGGGGCAAATTCACTAAAGGGCAAAGTGACTAACACTGGCGAAAATTCGCCAGCAAGAAGTCATTTCGCACTTCGCAAATTCGCCAGCGATGAAGAATAGAATAGCGCAACTTCACACCCTAACGCTGGCAAAGTTGCACTCTGGCGAAGGGGGCGAAAATACGCAAATTTACTAACATTGGTCTTTTTCTGAACGTAACCTCCTTCACCAGACTTTACTTTGAGCAGGCGAAGTGCAATAGAGTAGATAGGAGTTGTTAAAAAAAAGTTGAAACATTTTCTATGTCCCAAAATAGTTAAAAAAATTTCTAAGTCCCAAAAAACGCTGGCGTATTTTCCTTTTTTAAGGGCGATAGGCTGAAAAAAATCATAATTTTTTTTGGGGGGCACCCTCCTTCCCCCTACATTTCCTAACATATGGCACCTAAACTATACAGTGGGCACATGTATTGGGCAAAATAACAATTCTATTTTATTTTATGAAGCTTTCCCAGCCTTGTGTAGTTCAATGTACTTGTTGCTACATATACGTTCATTGTACTTTAACTTGGCGCCATATTCAAATGAGGCATCGCTAGCGTAATTTGGCTTTGCTTGACGAATTAACACTAGCGCAACTTAGCTACCATTTGCCTCCCTGAGTGCAAATTCACATTTTAGTGAATTTGCGTAGCGCTGGCGAAAATACGCCTGTCGAAGTGCGGCGAAGCTGTCACTGGTGCAACTTCGGATCTTAGTGAATTTGCCCCAGAGAGAGAAAGAGATTATGACATTTAGGGGGGGCTTCGTCCCACTGATGACCAGCTGCTAGATGCTGTACTGGACCCTGGGAAAGTAGGCTGTTATGATCCCACTTATAGTTTGAAGCTGCTGCAGTACTAATCCGCCTGTGTGTCATAAACCCACGATATAGAACAATGTGTAGGGTGTGATGTTCCAGTTGATAAGCTTTGACTAGGGCTCATCCAAGGAAGCAGTTTCTTGGATCTGGTTCATTACATATTAAGAAACACAAACACACCCAGATTTAGGAATCAGGATATATTTCCTCCGCAGGATGTAAAACTAAAGTTTCAACTCTTTTACCTCTTTTAATGTTCTTCACAAAGGTCCCCTGGATTAGCTTTCTCCATCCACAGCTCTGCTTTTGTAAACCTTTGTGATCAAATCCTAAAGTTGGCCCCCGGTCCAAATCCAGCTCTATATCAACAATAACACATCGAACACGGACCAGTAAAAGACAATGGACAAGCAGCTTGTTTAGCCAGTTCTGCTTGGAAGCAGTGCTATTCATGATTACTCACAACACTTTTGAATTGGAAAGATTCTTTTCTATTGCCATTTAGATAGATGCAGTAATTAGTGACTGTTTTTTTAAAGAGATGTAAACTTCTCAATATTTACTTATTATTATTCTTTATTCATGTAAAGATGACATATTCCACAGTGATTTTTACAGAGATTATACCTCATTTACAGAGATTATTATACCTCATTCACATTAGACCCTGCCCAATGAAGCTTTAGCGTACACACACACACACACACACACTTCGGCACTGAAATCCTTTTCTCAAAAGAGCAAACAGTTTTTTTTATTTTTAGTTTTGAAATCTGACATGGGTCTAAATATATTGTGACTTGTGCTCTGATAAACTTCAAACACTCTTTACTGCTGTACTGCAAGTCGCAGTGATATCACCCCCCCCCCAGCAGCCTAACAACAGAACAATGGGAAGGTAACCAGATAGCAGCTCCCTGGCACAAGATAACAGCTGCCTGGTAGATCTAAGAACAACATTCAATAGTAAAATCCAGTTCCCACTGCGACACATTCAGTTACATTGAGAAGGAGAAACAACAGCCTGCCAGAAAGCAGTTCCATCCTTAAGTGCTGGCTCTTTCTGAAAGCACATGACCAGGCAAAATGTCCTGAGATGGACCATAATATTACAACTAAAAAAATACACTTGTAGAATTTTACATGGTAGAGCGAATTATTTGCAGTGTAAATAGTGGAATTTAGAAATAAAAACTACACCATAAAAATCATGACAGAATCCCTTTAATATAGTATACACATTTGTATGTGTAAAGTAATTTATATTATACTTTATATAGCTCTGGCATGTTACAAAACACTTCACAGAGGTTGTTTATCGTTCCTATCAGTCCCTGTCCCCAGCGCCGATTCTGTTGAAGGAGCTGCCTGAGGTGGCTCCTGCAATGGTGCCCACCCCCTCGCCGGCTTACCTGTCGGGAGGGGAAGCAGGAACACTAGTGCGGAGAGCGCAATCGTGCTCTCTCTCAATAGTACAGCCGAATTTCCGGTTTAAAAAATGGAAAATCGGCTCTTAAAGGTGCAGCAGCGACTTTTTGCCACCCCTGGAATCCTCTCTGGCGCTGCCGCCTGAGGCAATCGTCTCATCTCGCCTCATTGGTGGTGTGCCCCTGCCTGTCCCCCCTGCCTATCCCATACCTCAACTGTCCCATTTTCTGCGAGGCAGTCCCGATTTTGACAGCTCAGCCTGCAGTCTCGGGTTTCTTACTGAAATGTCCTGACTTTCTCTTGATCTCCTGCACTGACTCGAGGAAACTTAATTAAAATAAGAGGCTTTTTGGCAGAGAGCCCTGAATACTCAGCAGCTGCACTTGGATACTTTTGTAACAATTAATGATAAGCAAAGATACAATTGAAACTATTTAAGATAAGCAGGTCTCTTTGGAGAACTAGCAGCTTAAAGAGCAATTCACTTTCATTAACAAAACATTAATTCCCAGAAATGTGTTCAATCTTTCATAACCTGCCACATTTTGTAAATTGGACATGGTAATTAAGGGGTATGACCATACAATGGACGTGGTCAAAATTCACTGCTCTGGGCACAGCCAGTGGTGTAACTACTGGGGGAGCAGGGGGTGCAATTGGGCCAGGGCCTGCACCCCCGCAGCTCCCCCCGGCAGTCATGCGCCCACTGCAGCGGCTGCAGCGCGGCACGGAAGAGGGTGGGGGGCAGGGCCCGGCTGCACGGCCCGCACCAGGGCCCGTCCCCACCTAGTTCCGTATCTGGGCACAGCACAACTTTTTGTCCCTCTTTCCATTTTATCAATGTTGGGGGTATGCTGTCCCAGTGGAGCTTGTAATCCAAGGCACCTATCATATAAAAATAGAGCATACTAGGTTATTAGGAGGCAAGTAACTGGAATATATGTTTTTTGAGCATGGGAGAAATATACACCACTCCACAAACACACAGTACTGAGGTCCAAATCAAATTTTAGACACCAGCACTGCAATACAGCTGTGCCAACCACTGAGCCCCTGTGCCACCGTTATTAGAGGGAATCATGCTACAATTATAAGAGTAATACAAAATACCATTTATTATTGTGTTGCTGTTAACAAACTACAGTTACCTCTGCCATACTCATTAGTAATATGAATATTTTCAATGGAGAATTGTTTATGCATATTTGCTCACTTGCACAACACACATGTCAAAAAATAAGGGATAAACTAAGCTATTGTAAAAAGTCCCAGGGCAGCACTAATAAAATATTCATAAGTGACACCCCTTTTGTCTCCTGTGGGATTGTTAGTAAATGTATAATTGACATGAGTGCAGATTTATTAGCTAAGAATGATTAGCAGCACAATAAACTCATACTCATACAACGCCTTCTTTTGCACTAATAATACCGTGGTTTCTTTATTCTAAAAGCTGCATACTCACCAACTGGCAGTTCAGCTGCTGCAGAACTATAAAGCTCAAACCTATAACAGTTATAGTTCTGCAAAATCTGGAGACCTGATTATTGGCTTAAAATAGACAAGCAAGAAGTACTGCAATTAGACATAACAGTATAAAACAAAAACAATTGCTCTTTTTCAAAACTTAAAGCAGCATACCAATTTCAAATATATTATAAAAATTTAAAAGGGTGATAAACCTTTAAATTAACTTTTAGTATGTTTTGGAATGACCCATTCTAAGCAACTTTTCAAATGGTCTTCATTATTTTTTTTTATCATTTTTTAAATCATTTGCCTTTTTCTTCTGACTCTCTCCAGCTTTCAAATGGGGGGTCACTGACCCCATCTAAAAAAAATACTCTGTAAGGCTTCAAGTGTGTTATTATTGCTACTTTTTATGACTCTTTCTAATCAGGCTCTCTCCTATTCATATTCCAGTCTCTTATTTAAATCTGTGCATGGTTGCTAGGGTAATTTGGACCCTAGCAACCAGACTGCTGAAATTGCAAACTGGAGAGCTGCTGAATAAAAACGAAATAACCAAAAACCACACCTAATAAAAAATTTAAACTAATTGCAAATTGTCTTAGAATATCACTCTCTACTGCATACTGAAATTTAACTTAAAGGTGAACAACCCCTTTAAATTCTAAACTCCTTTACTTTACTACTCCATGACATTAGCCGCTCGTGGAGCAGGCCATACACTGAGCAAATTATTGGCTTTGTTAATTTGCCCTTTAAATCAAATGTGTAGAAAATGTTTACTGCATTTTAGATGTGGCGTATTGTGATATATTTTGCTAAGCAGTAGTTTAAAAAGACAAAATCTCATTTAAAATTGCACACAAAAGAACGACACAATTTGCCATGTTTTTCCCACAGTGCAACCTCACCAGAACTTCATAATAATTAAAACCGGTGAAAATTAGTGCAATATTCTGTTTCAGACACATTGTGCTCAGAATTTTGTGCTAGTTACACTTGTTTACAATTTGCTCCCAAAACAATCAGGGTGTGTACTTAAATCCTTCCGATTGGAGGCAATTTATTTGCGGCAATAAAGGTGGCAAGGTACAACAAAATGTGAAGTTTGTGTTGTGTAGTCTTGTGATTCGACCTGCGACTATTGTAGTAAATGAGGCCTGCAGAGTTTGCCCCAGATGTAGTATCCCATTCCAGGGGTGAATTCTCCTGTCAGGAACACAAGTCACTATTCCCTAAGGATATATGCTCTGAACACGTGCATCGTAGGTATTTTTTTGTATATAGCTCATATGTTAACATCATTAATCACTCATTTTAGTCTGCCTCTTGGCATTGGACTCTTGATTTACCAGGGTGTCACCAGGTCAGACAGTCTGTTCTTTACACACTCCTTAGTACAGAGATGCTGTTTAACAAGCTCCATTGTAGCAGTCTGTTTAAGCTGTCTCTAGCTTTACTGGATCACACATTATTGACGGATGATGCTTATAGTATAACATTGTGTTTCAACAGAAGAGCTGAGCAGCAATAATTCATAGCTATTAGGAAATCGGTATAATCACACATTGTATTGGAACTGAATTATCTTTCATCGACTGCCTACAAACTACTTTACTAGTAATAGATGCCTACTTTAGTATCTACTGACAGCACTGTCAATGCAGAATAATAATATTTCTGCTTCCCAGTGATTACTGCTCAGTTACCAATAGCTGAGCAAACTGCATAATCCGTGCCTTTTATCTGGTTGCCAAATGACCTTTGTTTCCATGAACTCTCATCTCTTTTAGAAATATCCATATTGATTTCAAGGTTCTAGTGTCAAGTCCAGTGTCAGTTACTGGAAAGTTTCTAAATGGGTTTTACAGCTGTGGAAACAGCTACTACTGCCCATCTCTATTGTGTCTATTTTAGTATCTCTGCTTAGATTTTAGGATGGATTAAGCACCTAACAGCCAGATTTCAGGAAACTGCTTCGGTAGACAAATATAATACATTTGTACTTACCCTTATACGGGCTGGTGAGTTGCATTTATTTACTTACGAATGTATACAAAGTGCAATTGTGCATAGAGATGGCCATGTTTTTTTACCAACAAGGCAGCATTTTTAACCACAACTCCAGAGTAATTGAGGGAGTGCTCTGAATCACATCTGCTGCAATTGTGCCTGATCAAAAACAGATGCAATTGCATTTGTGTTTTAATGCAAATAACTTGCAAGTTACATCTAGCATGTCAAAATCACATTTGGATTATATTCACCAGTTAACCCAACAACCTGCAGGAACTCTGGAGATACTACCAGGTCCAGTGTGGTTGTAGCTCCAAGGCTCCCCAGTGTCAATTGGTGCCATTGCAGGTCATTTATCAGGAGAGACAGGAGCAAAGCATTGGCACCCATGTGGAAGTGCATACACATGTCTGAATGCAAATATCAAAGCAATGTCCCTGCACTTGCAGGTGTGCACATAAAAGACCCTTTATTCCTTATTGATTACAAATATTTTTTTAATATGTCCAACATAAAAATACAGGTACCAATGCTGGTGTGAGACACGAAAAAGAGCACAGGAACAGTGAACATTTTTTGGTCTTTTTAGAGGGTCAATGGATGAGAATTTGTCTTGCAAAAGTAGGCAAATGGTGAAAAGGTACATGCATCTTAGCAGTAAAGTATATTTCAACAGGTAACAAAATTCCATCCACCAGATTTCCGGTGGGGAGAGCAAAAATAACTGCTGGATTTCCTTTTATTTTAATCTCATCTCCAACTGTCCAACTTTTAGTTTAGCTGTTCGGATCTACTACTTCTGCTAAATTGAAGTTAACAGACAAAACAATTGCATATAATAGGATGAACGATCTAAATAGGAAATTACATATTGAAACTGGCTTATTATACAGGTATGGGATCCCCTTTCTGGAAACCCATAATCCAGAAAGCTGTGAATTATGGGAAGTCCATCTCCCATGTCCATTTTACAAAAACAATTGTAATTTTTAAAAACGATTTACTTCTTCTCTGTATTAATAAACCTGTATGTGATGGTGACTAAACTGCATAAATCCATATTGGGAGGCAAAACAATTCCTTTTGCTTAAATGTAATGTTTAATTGATTTTTAGCAGATTTAAGATATGGTGATCCAAATTACAATAAGATCCCTTATCTGGAAAACCACAGGCCCCCAAGCATTCCAGAACACAGATATCATACCTGTACTTACTAGAGGAATTATTATTTAGTGCAATGCCCTTCCATCCTTTAGGTCTGTGCCTTACACCAACCATTCTCATTACACCAAGGGCAGACTTATTGGGCCCAAAGAAAGCTGGCTTTTATGGGGCCCACTTATTAAGATAAAGAAACCTTGTCAATCTTGGGCTGTTTGTGGCGACTGTGAATTGTATTTTAACAACTGACTGGCAACAGAATCTGGTACTACTGGTAAAAAGTAGGTATGGGACCTGTTATCTAGAATGCTCTAGACCTGGGTATTTTCCTGATAAAGGGTCTTTCTGTAATTTAGATCTTAATCTCTTAAATCTACTAAAACATTTTTTAACTATTTATACATGTTTTGCCTCAAATAAGGATTATTTATCTCATAGTTATTTATATATTAGTTATGATATTATCAGAGAAAACTTGGATCACTTTTAAAAATCTGATTTATTTGTTTTTAAAGGAGTCCATGGGAGATGGCCTTGCTGTAATATGGAGATTTCTGGATATGTGTATTATTGTTGCCCTTCTATAAGGTGTTTTTTTTTTTGCCATCTTCCTACAAACATTTGATAGTATGTGGGGACCAAAGGCAGTCACCTCTATTTGAATCCCTAAAGCCAGATCTCCTCACACCATTTCTACCGTCCCTCTTTCTGCAGCTCTTGGTTGTCGATGTTGTTGTTCGCGAAGTCTAAATATTCACAGTGTGTGTAGTCGAGAGAAATCATCTTGAAGTGCCAATGAGTAAGTCATAGGTGCAGCTGATTCATGGTCCCGTACTTCATGCTCTTAGTACATTGTTCCACAGACAGGTGTTCAGTGAATAGTCCCAACATTCAACTTTCATTAAATATTAACATTCAAGTGTAAATATTATCAGACATGAGCGGTATTTCCGCTGGCAGATAAGCTTCTGTTTTTGGCCTTTTTCACTTAATATCAATTAGTTCTGCTAGGGCAGCAGCTTCATCATATCCTCCGTGCAGAAATGAATCCAGAACAAACCTTGGCTCAGCGCCGGACAATTAAATCATTTTACTTTGTGACTTGCTGTTTAACTTTTGCAGCAAAATACAGTTACATTACACAGTTTTGTGTTGTGTTTAGAATGAAAAAAAAAAACAACAGAAACCATGTTGGCAAAGCTGTGTTTGGAACAAACAAAAAAACCCCCGGATTTTATGAAAACACTATTTTTAAAATTGTAGCTAATCACCTATTCCCCATGAATCTTGAGTTATAAGTACATATTAGTGTACTACGTTGAATATTGAATTTCATATTTCAAACTCAGTAAATGTTTTATGATGCTGGATATATATTGCAGTGTCTAATAAAAACTCTTGATATTTCTATGAAGTTCCAGCAGGGGGCACCAAGCCATGGCTGATTTGATAGTGGAAAGATCATCGATTTTAAAAACAAAACGAAAAGGAGAAAACGTAATTGAAATGGGAGTTTTTTTGTGGAAGGCTTTTGTTATCTCAAGATTTGTGATGAATGTCCAATTTCTGTTTATTTTACCTTGATAATCATGCAGGCCTCGACATGATCTAGAACTAGTTGGATGGAAATACAGTATTGCAGCATTACCTGAAATCCTCAAATGAATGCAAGTATAAGATCATAAAATGTTTAGTTATAAAACCAGCCTATTGGGTGTATTTCATATTTACATGATTTTCTAGGCGAGTTAAGGTATGAAGATCCAAATTACGGAAAGATCCATTATCTGGAAAACCTCAGTTCCCGAGCATTCAAGTAACAAGTCCCATACCTGTCCCAATGCATGCAAGACTTATTCCAATCAAAAATATTGTTTCTTTGAACAAGGGCTACAGGTGGCATCCATTTTCACTCTCCATGTTTACATTGGTGTTGTCCCTTGACCCAGACATGTACCCTTCCTGGAAGACCCCGTCTTTACCAATGCAACCAGAGAAGTTTGGCACACTGTTTGACATTAGTGATGAGCGAATCTGTCCCATTTCGCCAAAAAAAATTGCGAAACTGCAGGAAATTTTGCGAAACAACAAAAAATTGCAAAACGCATTGAAGTCAATAGGTGACCATTTCTTTTTGACACACAACAATTTTTTATGCGGGTGACTTTTTTCGCTAACTCCTAATGAATTAAAGACAATGCCCATTTTTTCTTGTGGTGACTTTTTTTGTCTCTGTGACTTTTTTGGTGTCACCAACTTTTTGTCCAAATGCATTAGAGTCAATGGGGCAGATTCACTAAAGGGCGAAGTGACTAACGCTGGCGAAGTGACTAACGCTGGCGAAAATTCGCCAGCGTGACGTCATTTCGGCACTTCTCCAATTTACTAACGGTAGCGTAAATTCGTCCCAAAAAACGCTGGCGTTTTTTCCTATTTAAAGGGTGATAGACTGAAATAGATCGTAATTTTTTTTTTCGGGTATCCTCCTTCCCCCCTACATTTCCTAACATATGGCACCTAAACTATACAGTGGGCACATGTGTAGGTCATTATAACAACTTTTATGTAATTTTATTAAGGTTCCCTGGCCTTGTGTAGTGTAATGTATTTGCTGCAGCATATACGGCCATTGTACTTTAACTGCACGCCGTATGCTAATTAGCCAACGCTAGCGTAACTTCGAAGTGCTGAATGTAATTTCGCCAGCGTTCGGTATCCTGTGCGCAACTTCTGATCTTTGTGAATTAGCGTTGTCCAGGCGAATTTACGCCTGGCGAAGTGTTGCGATGTGTGCAAAGCCATCGCTGCCGAATTTTCACCTGTTAGTGAATTTGCCCCAATGGGCGTTATTTCTCACTCAAAATGCATTAAAGTCAATGGGCGTTTTTTTTCTTGTGGCGACTTTTTAGTCTCAGCAACTTTTTTGTTGAGGCAAATTTTTTTTTCCAGCAAACTTTTGACGCAGTTTCACAAAAAAATTTGCAGGTGCCTAAATATGGAATCTCGCCACAAATACATGTCTGCCAAAAAAATTTGCTCATAACTATTTGACATGTGAAGGGTAAGAGGTTTGAACCCAATTTGGTAGACACTCCCGATAAACATCACAAGGCAAGACAAAAATGTTTAATACCAGAGAACAAAAAGGAAGCATTTGGATCTGTGCAGTTACACTAAATAAATCATAATTTATTACTCACATATATGATAATATACTTACTGCAGGACTACCCAAGCACTATTCTTTGTGACCAGGATTCTGTCTATTGAATAAAGAATCTTGGTATCCAAGACAATATTATTCTTGTGTCCTAATTTGCTGTCAGTGATAGGGCCACTCATTGTGTTAAGAGTATTTGCCCTCCTTGTGGCTTTGTGTATTTTATGTCTTTACACTGGCAAAGAGCATATCCTGAGGGGAAGGGAATGCTGAGCAAATTGAAAATACCTCTATGACTTGTTTTCTGTAGCTCCAAGGCACCAGTTCCAGCAGCACCTGTCTGCTGCTCTTTAAAGGATTTTCTATAAAGACTTGGGCCAGAGCCTGACTGCAGGTGGGAGGGAGGGGATTCAGTAGTGCAACTGTAATTGTGTAAAAATATTCTCATGTATTGCTATAAAGATTGGGTAAATAAAGCTGGTTTATCTGTTCTGTCAGACTTTATCATTATAAGGGATTATTATCACTACCATGTTTTGTTTTGTTAAATAGAGGTTGAGTGGACATTTCCTGTGGGCCTTAGAATCATAGGAGCCCATTTAGCCAGAAAATACCATTCATAAAATTACAAATAAGACTGTGTAAAGGGACACTGGCACTAATAAAAACTACCATATGTCATCCTGATGACCCTATTGCTCATGGATCATAAGTTTGTTTTTCAAAATGGTGGATTTTTGGCTATACAGTTACCTAGCACGTTATTAAACAGGCATTGGTATCCCATAACATTTGCTTGGCTAACTTTCTGTTTCCTCGATCTGTGGCCCTCAACATACTGTCAGGGGTTGTGGAGTATCACAGGCTGATCGTTTTCGAGAGGGGCCCTAATCATTCTCACACACACACACACTTTTATCCCTGAACGAAAAGCCTGCCAGGGGCAAGGGTCAGACCCCCTTTGCTGCAAGGCAAGTCCTTCTTCCTCCAGTCCAAATGTATATAAGGTGTCAGGATAACCAGTGGTCCTCTGAAGAGGACCCAACAACTCTTGTGCCCATGGCAGGGCCAGGATTCAGGGAGGGGAAACACATTCCACCCACCTAGATCTGTGCTTTAACATGGAGGCTTATTGCACTGCGATCCTAAAAGTGCTAAAAGTGCAATTGCTAAAGATACATGTCTACAATTCTTGACGTAGAATATATATTGAGCTCTACCAGTAAACCTTCTAAGGGTGGAATATCGGTCTCTCTCATTTGTGAGATGTACACTAGCTGAGAACACTGTACCAATTCACAAAAAAAACACCTCCTTTTATGGTGCATTAAGGATTTATTTATTATGCTGGATATTATATGAAGGAGCCAAATGATGTGCTGTAACTGAAATATTATGTAGATATGCACTTCTAGAGAACAGTATAGAAATAATTAACTGCCTTGCAGGACTGTGGCCAGGTGCGATAAACTCTGACAGAACATTATCTGCATGGAGTTTGTATGTTCTACAGATAAATGTGTGGGTTGCCTCGTTCACTCTAAGAAAATAAACAGGCAACAACCTTAGATTGAAAGATCCAATGGAGCAGTGACTATTGTTAATGATACACAAACTCTGTTTCTGTATAACATATTGGCTGTAGTTGTGTAGTGATAATGTTACACATTGCTTAACAGAGACTCATCATCATTCGCATCAGTCCTTGCCCCAGCAAAGCTCAAAATATAAGGCTCCTTTTATGCACACACACTGTTTAATTTCAAAAGGGATGATTAACCTGCAACTAAGTTTTTTGATGGAAGGAGGAAAGTGGTGTAGTCAGAGGAAACACATATAAATACACAAGATCATACTAACTTCATGCAGCCAGTGGCATGGTTGAGACTGATCCCAACACCCAAATAGACGAAGACAGCACTGCTTAGTACTTTGCAATAAGAGCAGTATACTGTATGTGCTGATTTTTTTTTATAACTGTGACTATCAGGGATTTTCTAGATGAATTGGTGCTTTATGCTGGGATCAGAAATGGGTTTAGAGATATATTCAACATCGTAAAAAAGTGCTCAGTACATAGTAATTTGTTGGGTGCGGTAGAATAATGTACACCCAGTCTTGAAATGCAGCTTTAAATGATCTCAAATGCCCCTTGAGGCTTCTTCCTTGTTAGTATAATCAGGGAGTGCTCAAACCTGAGGTATACTTCCAAGCATCTAATTAATATATACAAACTGGGGCTACTTTGCCATGCTTTAGCCTTCCACTTTCAGGCATATTTTCTAGTTGGATTTGTCTGTCGCGGGATTACATTGTTTTTTGCAAACATGTTACATAATCTATTATTGCATACTAATTGCATTATGTGCCAAGCCTCCTACAAATAATAATCCCCCATATGAATCAAAGAAACTCTCATAGGGATTGAAAAACTTTTTTCTTAATCATAATGAGTTATGGGGCATCTTCAGAACACGCCTTTGATAAAGTCTGCAAACGGCGGGTGAAACGTGCATCAGGCTCTATTTTTAATTCTGGTTAGGCAGGGGTCCGCATTAAGTTACAGTTCTTAAGGGCAGTCACGGATTGCAGATTGGGAGGTGACTCACTGTGGATGATGGGGTTGGTGGTTTCTGCATATCCGGGACTTTTGACTTAATTAACGATATTCTCTAGGACAGCTACTGATCGGTGTCTGAGGCACATCCTAGTCGTTGGACAGTTAGTTAAATCTGATGCCTGAGGCACATTTTATATGATAGGCACCTAACCGGTAGCCTGTACTGATCGGTGCCTGAAGCACAGTATAGCCGTTAGTGAGTTGGCCAGCATCGGTGCCTGAGGCACATTTTAGCCAATAGACAATCAGCGAATATCAGTACCTGCGGTACAACCTAAGCTAGAAGTGTCAACCCTACCGCCGGGTGGGAGGGAACTCTCTGGGGGAGAAAGGGTTTGGTGCTTATATTGCGGCTGTGTGAGTGACTATACCAGACAGGTATAATGTCGGACTGGGATGCCAGGGGCCCACTTTCCAAACTATTACTCCTACTCTCCTCACTCAACCTCTTTATTTTTCTAGTATTTTATCTCTACAAACCATACTCTATTCTTCCATTATTAAGCATCTTAAAGAAATTCGGAATGGCCAATGGAAAAAGCCAAATGGTTAGAATCAAGAGGGCCCACTGATACCTGGGCCCACCTGGAGTTTTCCTGGTATCCCAGTGGGCCAGTCCGACACTGGACAGGTAACTAATTACTGCATTAGGTTACTACTTGTAACATTATATACTAGGTTGTTCTGTATCTCGATCAGTCAGTAACCACAGATAAACGAGTCCAACCCACTGCCACTGTTGGTCTGCTCTACTGCCTTCAACCTCTTTTTAATTTCATTGATATATACTGGACAATTAGGTTATTAATATGTTAATAATTGAATAAAAGTTATGTTTTATCAACCTAACCACATGTGAGTTATTGGATGTGATGGATGGAAGGGTGCAGACATATGGGTCAGTTCTTTCCCACCTCTATTCTTGATTATATGATTTATTCAAATTGACTCTGCACACCATCTCTTTGTAACCTTTTACGGATGGGAGGTGCTCCCTAAATCTCTTCAGAACATGCCAAGTACGACATAAAATTGTTCTGCATTACATACTGTATGGATATAAAGGTGTAGCAGATGCAATCAGCCCTCCTGGCATAGACCACATAGGTAGTGTGGGTACAGCTTATATACAGTGATTTTTGAATGCTTATATTGTGTCCAATTTACTACTGAAATTCTAGCAGGGTGACTACATTGCATGTTCTGTCTATCCTTTTATGAGCAATGGGAGCCATACTAAATCTTCTATCACATTTAGCTTTTCAAAATTAACTTTATTTCTTATTTGCATGGCAACAGAGCAAAGGTAGAGGAGAGGGGGCTGATTGGAGCCAAAAAAGGTGAAAAATCACTGCTGTAATGAAAAGCTAAGAATCCGTCACATTTATAGTTTAACTGATCATTGGTTGCCAAAGGTGAACTCACCCTGTGATGCCCTCTGGCTACAAATAGTTGCAGTGATTGGAAGGCTGCAATTAAAGTAACCTTTATTAATCAATTTACCATAATTCCTAAAATTGTGTCACTCACTAGGCTTGAGCGAATTTGACCCGTTTTGTTTCGACAAAAATTCACCGTCAGTGAAATGTCATTAAAGCCTAGGGGCGTCAACATTTTTTTGACGTGCGCCAATTTTTTTTGACGCGCAACACCATACAAGTCTATGTGCGTCATTTCCACGGCAAAACAAGGCGAAAAAATTCACCCATCCCTATCAGTCAGACAATCACAAGTTAAAACTAATATGCGCTTCCTGGATGCTTTTCCTAGTTCACCATAATATAAAACTTTATTTTGTTATGCAAGCATTGCTCTAGTTGCAAGGAGCAGCAAACTGGGATAAGGAGAATCTTATTTCCAAACAAGCATCTTTAGGTTCAAAACTTAAATATAAGTTATATGAAACATTAATTTAATAAATAGTAATATGTTGTCATAGGTGTATTCGTAGTTGTAGTAATAAATCAGAGCTTTTATTCCCCCAACCTTGAGGCAAAATTACTAAGAAACCCAGTACAGGTGAAGTGGGTTCTTGCATCATCTGAATCAAAAACGCCAAGTTAGGAGGAATGTAGGGAGCAGAATTTGGGATGTGCCTTAGTCCATCTTTCCACCCATGAATACAAAACTGCTTCAATCTGAAAGCACAAGTCCTTGCACTCTATTCTGGAACTCAAGGACCTGCATATGTGGGAGCTGACAGTGGGACAGGCTTAAACTGTGCTTAAAAACTATGCTTAATTTCATATGCCTCTCTCTCTGGGTGCATTCACTGTTGTTATGCATTAAAGTACCTATCAAACAGTATAATTGTTCCACAAACAAGAGGAGTGTGTTCTGTTAGCATTATTAGTGTCACATAGTTGCATATTAATCTTCCTATAGTATCATGTCCGCCACACGAACATCAACATCCCAGACAGATTATATTATTATATTATTATTATTTATATAGCACTCACAAATAAACCAGCTCTCTACAGATGCATAAGCTCCAAACCATGTGTACTCACTAGTTTCAGTTGCATTAGGATCTAATTATCCTGTATGTTTTTGCCTTACCATATATTTGCAAAAGTTGTCTGCAAAAAATCCAAATGCTGCAAGTCATGCAAAAGCAGCCCCAGAAAGCACTACCCTTGACAATAATAAATATACAGTATATCATGTGTATATTTACTACCTGTGGTTAACCAGATTCTGTATATGAACTGTAATGATTTCCATAAGGCAAATGTGCTTAAAATTCCTCGCCTTAAACATTTCCCAATTAAGGTTGTTATTAATCATGTGCTGATGTGAAAATGGCAGGTGCAAATATCTGTGAGATTGCCTATTGCCAAAAAGGTATACCCACAGAGAAAAGAAGCTGCTTTATGGTACGTTCTTGTTTTTGTTTTTAGTAAAAGCCCCCTGAGGCATCTTCCTTTGAAGCCAGTCCCTGCCAAACCAGTTTTTTGGAATGTTTGTCTTAAAACAGATTTCTTTGCTTTTACAATAAATGCTGCAGGTCATTGTTAAATTGAGCATTGTGATAACACAAGCAGTTCATGCGACTGAAGAACTACAGAAGCAACAGGAATACATTCAGCAAATCCCCCTTAAATAGCTTCAGATTTGAAACCAAATGATGCATGTAAAGGCACAGCAATTTGAAAAATAAATCTATCATTTCATTTTCTATATAACAAACCATGTTCTTTGAAACAATATTTGGACATAAGTGGTACACCGGGACTTACAGGAAACAACTGTTTTGAAAAGAGAATAGAAAAGGATAAGTTAAGTCATAAATCTTTCATTATCTGCCTTGTTGACCTAAACCTGATGTCACATGGGTTAAATGTAATAATGGGCAAATGTAACTGAAGTCATGAACAGAAAAAAAAAATGCAAAATTCTAATCAAATTTGTGCATTCAACACATTTAAAAGAAATGCTTAAATGTGCCATTCTTGGGGGCAGAAATATTTTTTTTGTAAGGAGTTTTATCATGTACACTGATAAATTATAATGTTTTTTATTCCTAATTGACAGATCAGGCACTATTGCACATATTTTTCCATTTGTGACTTTTATTACAGTCTTAAAGTTTGCGTCTAGTTATCATGACTGTAGCAGATGCTTCAAATAGACTTTCCTGTTCGTTGATTGTTATTGGTTTCCAGGCCTGGTACAAACTTTGTTATGTGACCCCCGTGATGTGACATTCAGAAAGGCCATTTCCTTCTTGACCAAATTATACAGCTATTTCTCATGTGGCTATTATTTGTGCCAACAACCAAAGTAGAATCTAATTTCTTGAAGGCTTTTTGTGCAAACCTGTCTTGTATGAGCACTTTTTAATAATATTTTGGGTGGAATTCCAAGCCAGTGGTGGATTCTTGCAAATCTGATGTGGTCTCCACAATTTTTTATGTGTGCAGGTGTCATACTGTGACTCATAGTGACTGTCACTCAGCGACTTTAACATTTGTGCAGTCATTTGGCAAATGTTTGAGATGTTGTTTTATAAGGTAGTGGTTGGTAACCCTACTGTAAATAGGGTTGCCATCTTTTCCAGAAAAAAATACCAGCCTTCCTATATATTTATCATTTTACCCTATTAATAACATTGGGATCAACCATATTTTTTACCGGCCAAGCCAGTAAAATACTAGCCAGATGGCAACCCTAACTGTAAATGGGTGCATGTGTGGGGGCAGAGATCCAAATCTCTATTCAGAAACCTTATATGATGTAATCACTGGCCAACCAAGACACTGCAAGGGTTTCAAAGCAGTCACTTAGCCCATGGGCCAAAGTAAAGAATCTGAGTGGTTTGCATAGCAGTACAATGCATCAAAAGAGAACTGGCCCCTTTATTGGGTTCTTGATATGGTTATGTTTGTAAAATCTTTCCTAGAGCATTAAGAGATTTGGGGAGATTAGTCTCCCGGCGACAAATCTCCTCTTCTTCAGGGCAAATAATCTCCCCGAACTGTAAATCGTTGGCAGGATGGCACTCAGAACGCTTTTCCGAACTCGCTTTTCCGAACAGCTGGAGGCAGTTCGGGGAGATTAGTCACCCCAAAGAAGAGAAGATTTGTAATCTCCCTGAATCTGACCATGTGCCTTGACCTTGAACTTGTTGTTCTAGCTGGATATTCTAAAGGGCCCATGATTTTTCACATGATGAACACTTGTATTTCTACTCATTCAGATTACTTTGCTGAATTCCCTTGACTGCTGTCAAGGGAATTAAATCTGCTGACTGCATGGAAAAACATATCTTGGCAGAAATAAGATGATTTAGAGCACTGTCTTTATTTTAAAAATTAAAAAAAACACCATGCTATTTGATGTAAAATAAATAAATGCTTTGCCTTGCCATACAACTTGAACCTTTTCAGTAGCACTGTGGCTTAATAGGTAAGACCTCTGCCTTTCATCACTGGTGTCCTGAGTTCCCTTCCAGATTGGGCACTGTCTGCAAGGAATTTGTATGTTCTCTCTGAATCTGTGTGGGTTCCCTCCAAATATATACAGTCAGATTAAATGGATTTAAAAAATTGACCCTAATGTGTTTGAATGTAATAGGGTGTCTTAGATTGTAAACGCCACTTGGACAGGGTGATCTGTGTAACTGTTTTGGTGTTATATAAACAGAGGATAAAAATAACAGTATTGAACCAGCAGAATCTAAAAATCATTGTTGCAGAAGATGATAGTTTTTATTACAGGCATCCCTTAGCCATGGCTTAACTATTGCGGAAGTAGACTAAATGGCCATAGGCAGTGTCGGACTGGCCCACCGGGATACCAGGAAAACGCCCGGTGGGCCAAGGTGTCAGTGGGCCCTCATGCTATAAAACTTTTGGACTATTTCATGGCCATTCCCTATTCTATGAGAACAAAGAGGCTAAATAGATGGAATAATAGATTATGGTATGTAATGAAAACAAACTAGGAGAATAGAGGTTGATTGGGGAGATGAAGAATATTAGTACTGAGAGTGGGCCCCTGGTCTAAGGTTTTATGGTGGTCCCCTGGTCTAAGGTTTTTGGGTGGGCTCCAGGTGTCACAGTCCGACACTGGCCATAGGTGGGGGAGCAACACAGGGTCTGCTTCCTCTATGCAGGGGGCCCATGAGAGGGGGGTGTCCTGTTACACACAACATGTGATGCATGTCAAATTGCGGTGACATGCAACTCTCTGATTTTAGTCTGCTGCACATTTGTAAATCAGCGCTAAGGATGACTAGGAAAGGTAAGTACAATGAAGGCACAGTGCTCTGGGCCAGTGCAGCTTTTTCCCTGGCAAAAACCAGGGTGCCTTGCATGCTTTTTAATGTGATTGTCTGAGTATCAAGGAAAAAAGTTTATCACAATCCTCTGTGGACTGTGTGCATTGATATGTCTTCTGCTGGCAGACTGTTTTTGATTAAAGCATTCTTCTAACAAGCAATAAAAACAAATTGGAAATACGAGCTGCATGTCATACTGCTGTTATGTTTTGAGATCCCCCCAGACTATTACTGGCGTTCCTTTTTCTTTCCTTGTCTCTTCGTCCTCATCCCCAGCTTGGCTCTTCTTCATATATAGATTTCTATTTTTCAACTGCTGTCTTCTATACTTGATTTATTCACATTTGAATGTAAACCCTTTGCACAATTATTTGTATAATTTGTATGTTTTTGCTTGGCATTCTTTTCTTCCCAAGTGCCCTGTGTCTAGACACCAAACCCCATGGTAACAGTCTACACTTTTTATCCTGTAAATTGGCAGCATGAAATTAATAATTATATATTTGGCATCTGATCACAGGCACCACTGTTTCATTAAACAATATAGGACAAAGTATTTGTATGCCCATGATATTCCTGCACTGCATATATATATATAAACAGTATTCCTGGTGGTTAAAGCATGAGTTCATGATGCTTTTGCCATGATTTTTTGTAAGAAAATGCCTCTGTCATGATATAAATTTCGGCACCTAATGCTTATAAGTAAAAGCTTTCTTTAAAGTGTTCCAGCAAGGGCATCATTCAGGCCTTTACTGTTGGAAGTAGGCATGACACACTTGATAAAATTGACCACGGTAAACTTTTACTGAGCAACCTCTTTCAGGTTCACAGGGGCAGACCAAAGCCAGTTGACTAGGAGCATTCAGTTACACAATACACTTTACCAAGGATCCTATCTTGTCCTCACAATCTCACACAGTGACCTGAAGCCTCCAGGACCTTGTCATATCCAATCACCCAAGGGATCTACCCCAAATATTAACTACTCATGGGTTACTCAAGGGCTTTGTTGCTATCTATCCTAGCTACTTAGCTCCTAGAGCAGTGATCCCCAACCAGTAGCTCATGAGCAACATATTGCTCTCCAACCCCTTGGATGTTGCTCCCAGTGGCCTCAAAACAGGTGCTTATTTTTAAATTCCTGGCATGGAGGCAAGTTCTGGTTGTATAAAAACCAGGTGCACTGCCAAACAGAGCCTCAATATAGGCTGACATCCACATAGGGGCTACTAAATGACCAATCACAGCACTTATTTGGCACCCCAAGAACATTTTTCATGCTAGTGTTGCTCCCCAACTCCTTTTACTTCTGAATGTTGCTCACGGGTTCTTAAGGTTGGGGATCCCTGTCCTAGAGTGAGCAATAAAAGATCCTCTAGCTCTCTTTATAATCCTAATAGGGAGCAGGTACAAATCCTGGTTGACTCAGTATGTCTGTCTCGCCTGCTGTTGATGTTAGTATGAAAAGGAAGTGGGGGGAAATCTCCCTACTGTACTGGCTAGTGCCCCTTGATGGCTGACCTAAATAATGTCTGAACTATTAACACTTTTATACTATTTACAAAAATAAAATCATTTTACACCTTCTTATAGTTCTGTAATAACATAACTACTAAATGCACTGGTTTGTGTCTACAATACTTCAAAAAAAAAATGAATAATAAAAGCATGAAATACAATAACAGATTAAAACAAATATAATAAAACTGAAACGTAATGGAAAATATTTGCAATGCGAAAACGTATGCCTCTGTGAGAATAAATTTTCCTTTGGGAGAATTTAATATAGCGTTTGAGAACCCCGAAACTGTTTACTGACCACTTCCGATAGTGGAAGAAGGTTTGTGAATTTTATAGTTTGCGCCAGTGCGCAGTAAATGTAATAAAACTTCTTAGTCTTACTGAAAAAGTTGTTACGTTTGCTCCTTCAAGCACTTCCTAAAAGTGAGCAATGTGCAATGAAAATTCGCAATGAAAATTCGCACTGAAATAACAGTTTAAGGAAGAGTATTAAATTGCGAAATGCAAAATTGTATTCTTATCTGTGCAAATTGTTTTGCTCTTTGCGACTTTTATTACATTCCCCCAATAGTCTATTAATAATATACTAAATATTTCTAATTCTAAAATAATAAATAAATTAGTCAATTAACAAACAAACAAACAAACAAACAGGTGGCTTCAGCCATTTCCTAGGTACAAAACAAAAATGCTAATATAGTTAGGAAAGAGCCCTATTGTTGTCAAATAATTCAAGGAATGAATGAGTCCATAAATGATAAAACCGCAAGATGATCCTTTTATAGTGGGGTATTACAGCCCACCTGTAGGCTAAACTAATAACTAAAATAATTCATACATTAATGCCTTACCAATCGCCATATCAATAATGTTTTCTGCAAGTACTCTGAATTCTACAAATATAAGTAATAGGATTTTTCACTTGACTCTCGGCATATGCAACTCCATTCACAGTTCCAACTAGTCACTCCTTCACAGGCCTGTTTAGAGAAGTTGTTTCTGTGTGGTACCTCTTTAAAATGGCGCTAAATAACAAAAACTGCCACCAAAGTTGTTCCCCTGCATGTTTCGGGAACCTTCACATCCTGTCTTTAAGGGGGTTATTTATCAAAGGTCAAATTTTAGAGTTAGGTGAGCTTTTTTAGATCTCAAATGAACTCTCAACCTGAATGGTTTCTAATTTAAGAAAAAAATCGAGTGGAAAAAACTTGAATTAGCGAGTTCGGGGCTTACAACCCAAAAACTCAAATTGATCGAGTTTTCGGCAATACAATCTTGAAATCGTTTTCGAGAGAAGCCCTCTGAAAAAAACTCGAAAATCATGAAGGCTATTAACATCTTCAAATGGTTCAAGGGACCTCTACAATTGACTTCTACATGACCTAGACAACTTTTAAGTGGTGTATTTTCAGATTCTAGCTATTTCCAGGGTCGGGTATAATAAATCATGAAAAATTACAGTTTTTATTAAGCACGGAAAATCAATTTACCCTCGAAAACTCAATTTTTTTGTGGAAAACACAACTCGACCCTTAATAAATCTGCCCCTAAAGGATAATTGCACTTATTTTAAAGGATTCTGTTTATGGGGGGTATATTTGTTATATACCTGTGATCTTGTTTCTAAAATGAGGCCAGAAATCCTGCATGGGTATCAATTTGCTGTTTAATGATCACTTATCTCTCTTTCTTACATACATTTATCTCTTTCATGTGTAAAACTGTCTCTCTGTGTTGTGTTCATTAATCTCTCTCTTTCTGTCTCTTTTATACATTATTATCCTCACTCCCACAGTTACATTAATCTCTCTCTCTCTCTCTCTTGTGTGCACATGCATCTCTCTGTAGGAAACAAAGGTGACAGGAACAAATTGAACACCAGATTGTTGACTTATCTGACAATTTTTAGAATTGCAATGAATGGCCCAACGTTATCCACACACAGAATGTCATCAGAAACTTTGATGTCCAAAATAGCCAGGCATTGCTCCAAGTTAGAGCTCAAAATAACTCAGTGCTAACCATTGAAATTCTGTTGTGAATTCCACCACCACGCACATGGACCTATATGTAATTTTATGTTGTTATTAAATAATAAATAAAAATGCATAATCCCATAACATCTCTCCAACACACTTTGCACTCAACCATGAAAAGGCTATAGTGCATACAAATTGAAAACCAACTCTGACAACCAATCAGAGTGGTTTAGACCAACACCAATGGACATAGGATAGCATATCCTTGAGGCACATGCAGACCCATTAGCTGCAAATGCATCCAGCCTTCATCTAATGGAATTTTCTACCCTGCCTGGTCAATATCTGTCTAATCTCTTCTGAAGGTATAAATTGAAAGATATGGTTGTGGGACCAAACATATGACAGTAAACAGAGAGCAATACCAAGATGCTTTTTTCCTCAGATTTTATTTTCATCAGTGATTTACACTGATGTGAGTGTTCTCCGCTGGTTCACTAACTTAGCTATATACCCCTGCACTTGTGATACAGCATCACTGCCCCACTCTACTAGTGGAATGATAACATTGAATGATTTTTAACAAATATGCGTTTAGTCCTGGTAGTGGCTAAATGTAGTACAGTAGGATGCATAGTTGAACTTCTAGTGCCCATAGTACCCTCATGAACATTATGTTGGCTCAATGGACTGGTAAATTATTGGTGCCAAATGTCTAGTAAGAGATTGTTCCATCTAACATGAGAGACAGGGTGCTTCCATGCCTGTGGGAAATCCAATCTCCCATGGGTGACAAAACATCCTGTCTGTCATTGCCTTTATAGTTTTATAAAAAGTTTAGGTCCCAAATAAAGAAAATGGTCATATTAAAAGGTTCACAGGATCTTCAGACTCTCTAGTTACACAACAATTCATTACAGTGAAGTGCAGAGATTGCAGGGTCCATTGACTCAAAGTGAGAATCATGTGGAAGCTTGCAGACAGTAAAGTAAGGCATAACCACAATCAGAACATAGGTCAAGGACAGGCTGTGGTTCGGCTCACACATAGTACAATGTGCCTGACAGAATAAGGGCAGGCAAGTCAAAGGTCAAAGTCCAGAGATCAACCACATAGATTGAACTTGATGGATGCCTGTCTTTTTCATTCTCATCTACTGCTTTACAGTGATTAAATGCACCCAGTAAAATAGTGCAATGCTTAATTTATCCCAGGATTTGCCCCATGGTCTGTGATTAAAACACAGCTTGTATTTATCATACATCAATATGATCTTACTGTTATTGTGCTTTATATATCTGTATATATCTAGTATCTTTTTTTTTCAGTTCACCATTTGTAAATGTTGACATCACCATGCAAAAATAAGAATAGAAATATTCCTCATAACTTGATGTGTTTTCCACAACTGATTAGGTTGTGTGACACATTAGAACAGAATGATGTTTAATGGAGCACTTGCATTATATGGACATACCGACAGACCTGTAGAATACACATGCCACGGTGGATCTTACAATCCAAGATTTCTATCACATTAACAAACTTTGATCAACCAGTTCACCTGCCTGTATGTTATTGGAGTGCGGGATGAAATCAAAGTACCCCACACACAAGCTTGAGGAGAACATACAAACTTCTTGCAAATAGTGCCCTGGAACTGAACCTAGGAACATTCACTGCAAGTTAGCAGTGCTAACCGTTGCATAACCATATTGCCCTATCTGTAGAACAGTATATAATTGTAAACAACAGCAAATAAATGGCTCTGATGTATTTTTTACACACAACTTATGATGCAGAATGCAAGGTGTCCTGTAGGATGTACTCTTGGACTTATTAGGTGGGGCTGAGAAAAGGTTGGGACACTCTGAAAGTAAAAAGTCTGAAAGTATTTAATTACTAACTTCCATAGGTAATCAATACTGATTTCCTCTTGCTTTTTGAAATGCTAAAGTAACATAATAGTTAAATGTCAGGACTTACCAGTATAATCCAGACGTAGAAGAGGCTGGAGCAGAAGTTAATGAACCCACAAGCGCCTCACACAACCGCTACCCACCTGGAGTGGAACAGGGAGCAGGGTTGTGGAGAGTAGCCAGTGAGACGATCAGCGAAGTACAAGGGATGAGGCAAAAGTCGTAGTCAGGAGATCCGACCGAGGTCAAAAGGCAGGCAGAAATATTCGTAGTCGATAAACAGGCAAGAAGGTCGAGACAGGCGGCAGTAATCAAAGTCCGGGTTCAGGCAAGGGTCAATAATCGGGAATTCAAGTTCAGAGTCGCTAGGGTTTCAGTCGAAATAACCTAATAACCAGGCAATGCATGTTAATCTGGTTTGGGTTTAAATGCAGAAGTTTTGGCGCCAAACTGGCGTCATTGCGCTGACGTCGCCTACGTCCTTGCGCCCGCGACCGTCGCCGGCGCCTCCGCGACCGTCGCCAGCGTCCCACGTCAGACGCCGACGCGCATTAGCGCGTCCGCGCCTGCGCCGGACAGGACGCAAGCATGAGTTCTCACAGTTAAATACTAATATTGTATTTATTTATTATTCATTCCCTCTTTTTCAAAGGCATTTAATCATATTATAGTGAGTAGTATATACAGTATATATATATAAAAATAAATATAGATATAAATATATGAGCTAAAGAAGGGAGATATCCATTTTATCTGGAACCATGTGGAAGCAACCACCTGCCCTCCCACCCTACATGGTGTTCAGAATTAGTTGCCGAGGGTGCGGTGTGGGACTGCCAACTGAATACTAGTGGGCCCTAGGGGCAGGACAGCCATTAGAAATCACGGGGCCCTGTACAACAAAATTTTCTGGGCCTGATCAACAAGCCAATTCTTCTGCCGATATTGGTTGGTTTGTCTACCACCATTCGGTTGGTACCATTATTGGTACGTTTATGGCCACTTTTTTAGACTCAAGCTTGGTTTTGTGTGAGAGCAAGCTAATGATGTTAAAATATCTTATGGTGTTATTGTGCAACCTTCAGCTGCTTATGGATACACTTATGATGTTGTTAATATTACTGTATAATTGTTATTTATAAAGTAAGCTGTTGCCTTTTCCACCGACTTTCATGTGTTAAGTAAGTTCTGGGTGGGTCTTACAGAAGGCTTGACGTGGAATTTATGCAAGTCATGTTTGTAGGTCAAATCACTGATGAAATTGACCTTATTGTTTGTATCTGTGCTTTTACTAGGGGAATTAAATACCTGTGGAGGGTGGGTCTGATGTTAGTAAACAATCCATATATGATGTGTCAATACTGTGTATATAAGACCAATGACATTTTCTGTTATTTTTTCAGATCACCCAATTACATGCAAGAAAAGGTGACTTTATAGGGTTCCTTTGCTCTGCATTAACACACGACACCTTTTCTTAGTTGTCTCGACATGAGAAGCCATGGCTCCATCTATTTCCTAGTACTAATCTATTCTATAGTTTTGCTACCAAACAAGTGACATTAGCATGCATAGAAGCATTCGTGTTCCCGTGGATAACCCTACTTGTCCTCTCATTAACACACACAGAAGTCAGCAATCTCTCTCTTATCTTTTCTTTCTCTTATCAGCTCCTACTTCTGACTGTAAACATTTTTCTGCTTTTATTTCTCTTTTTCAACATTTGTCTGGTTAGAGCCCTGGCCTTAAGTGATAATCCCTGCAATAGCCAAAGGCCATAATGCTTCCAATGAGTCATTAAGTGCATGTAGTATACATATAACTGAGCTTTATCTCTGGTATCATTACTTACTATTTACTAAAGAATTACAATGTGCAATTTCCACAAACTTGTAAATATCTACAATTATTTAATATTTTTTAACCCTTTTAAAATGTGATTTGGGTCAGAATGTTTTCTATGATAGACATAGAAATAGAAAATAGAAATAGAAAAGAACGCCAGGGTATCTAGCCATATTTTGGAAAAAAAAAAACGACAGGGTTGAAACAAATTACTTTTTCCTAATTCCAGTTCCAAGGCCATAATGCCAATTACTTTAAACTGTAAAAAAAGCTTTAAAAACAAATTAGGATTTTGCAAATTAGGATCTGGCATTAGTTTGGTATTTTCCCAAAACTTTTGTGTAATATTCAGATAAATACGGTAATAAACATAATTAAACAATTATGGATTCAGAGCATACCTAGAAAATATGCAGGCATGGGAGCTGTTATCCAGAATTCTTTGGACCTGGGCTTTTCCAGATAACAGATCTTTCTGTAATTTGGATCTTCATACCTTGAATCTACTAAAATCATGTAAATATTTAATTAACACAATAGGCTGATTTTGCTTCCAATAAAGATTAATTATATCGTAGTTTGGATCGAGTACAAGGTAGCATTTTATTATTACAGAAAAAAAGGAAATCGATTTCAAAAATATGGATTATTTGGATAAAATGGAGGCTATGGGAGATAGCCTTTCTGTAATTAGGAGCTTTATGGATAACAAGTTTCTGTATAATGAATCCCATACCTGTAGAGATGTCGCGAACTGTTCGCCGGCGAACTTGTTCGCGCGAACATCGGGTGTTCGCGCTCGCCGGAAGTTCGCGAACGTCGCGCGACGTTCGCCATTTTGGGTTCGCCATTGTTGGCGCTTTTTTTGCCCTCTCACCCCAGACCAGCAGGTACATGGCAGCCAATCAGGAAGCTCTCCCCTGGACCACTCCCCTTCCCTATAAAAACCGAAGCCCTGCAGCGTTTTTTCACTCTGCCTGTGTGTGCTGAAGAGATAGTGTAGGGAGAGAGCTGCTGCCTGTTAGTGATTTCAGGGACAGTTGAAAGTTTGCTGGCTAGTAATCGTTTTGATACTGCTCTGTTATTGGAGGGACAGAAGTCTGCAGGGGTTTGAGGGACATTTAAGCTTAGGTAGCTTTGCTGGCTAGTAATCTACCTTCTACTGCAGTGCTCTGTATGTAGCTGCAGTGGGCAGCTGTCCTGCTTCTGATCTCATCTGCTGACTGCTGCAATAACAGTAGTCCTTGTAAGGACTGCTTTTATTTATTTTTTTGTTGTTTTACTACTACTACTACTACTACTACTATAAGAGCCCAGTGCTATTAGTCTAGCAGTGTTGGGGAGTGGGACTGGTGTGCTAATCTGCTGCTCCTAGTAGTTCAGCAGCACCAACTTTAATTTTTTTTTTTTAATATTCATTTTTTTTTATTTTACTTTTTTTTATTTTACTACCGCTGTAGTAGTGTATAAGTTGACCTTTTAGGCATTATTTGCCCTGTAGGCATTATTTGCACACTGTTTTCTTCAACCCGCCATCGAGCTGTGTGACCTTGTTCACATTCTGTCTAAATATCCATAATATTACCGTCTCCAGAAAAAACACCGGAGTCACTTTTTTCAAGCAGCCATAATATATTTTACGTAATCCGTATCCACCGCTGTAGTAGTGTATACGTTGGCCTTGTAGGCATTATTTGCACACTGTTTTCTTCAACCCGCCATCGAGCTGTGTGACCTTGTTCCCATTCTGTCTAAATATCCATAATATTACCGTCTCCAGAAAAAACACCGGAGTCACTTTTTTCAAGCAGCATTCATATATTTTACGTAATCCGTATCCACCGCTGTAGTAGTGTATACGTTGGCCTTGTAGGCATTATTTGCACACTGTTTTCTTCAACCCGCCATCGAGCTGTGTGACCTTGTTCCCATTCTGTCTAAATATCCATAATATTACCGTCTCCAGAAAAAACACCGGAGTCACTTTTTTCAAGCAGCATTCATATATTTTACGTAATCCGTATCCACCGCTGTAGTAGTGTATACGTTGGCCTTGTAGGCATTATTTGCACACTGTTTTCTTCAACCCGCCATCGAGCTGTGTGACCTTGTTCCCATTCTGTCTAAATATCCATAATATTACCGTCTCCAGAAAAAACACCGGAGTCACTTTTTTCAAGCAGCATTCATATATTTTACGTAATCCGTATCCACCGCTGTAGTAGTGTATACGTTGGCCTTGTAGGCATTATTTGCACAGTGTTTTCTTCAACCCGCCATCGAGCTGTGTGAGCTTGTTCACATTTTGTCTAAATATTGATAATATTATCGTCTCTAGAAAAACCACTTGAGTTACTTTTTTTCAAGCAGCATTCATATATTTTACGTAATCCGTATCCACCGCTGTAGTAGTGTATACGTTGACCTTGTAGGCATTATTTGCACACTGTTTTCTTCAACCCGCCATCGAGCTGTGTGACCTTGTTCCCATTCTGTCTAAATATCCATAATATTACCGTCTCCAGAAAAAACACCGGAGTCACTTTTTTCAAGCAGCATTCATATATTTTACGTAATCCGTATCCACCGCTGTAGTAGTGTATACGTTGGCCTTGTAGGCATTATTTGCACACTGTTTTCTTCAACCCGCCATCGAGCTGTGTGACCTTGTTCCCATTCTGTCTAAATATCCATAATATTACCGTCTCCAGAAAAAACACCGGAGTCACTTTTTTCAAGCAGCATTCATATATTTTACGTAATCCGTATCCACCGCTGTAGTAGTGTATACGTTGGCCTTGTAGGCATTATTTGCACACTGTTTTCTTCAACCCGCCATCGAGCTGTGTGACCTTGTTCCATTCTGTCTAAATATCCATAATATTACCGTCTCCAGAAAAAACACCGGAGTCACTTTTTTCAAGCAGCATTCATATATTTTACGTAATCCGTATCCACCGCTGTAGTAGTGTATACGTTGGCCTTGTAGGCATTATTTGCACAGTGTTTTCTTCAACCCGCCATCGAGCTGTGTGAGCTTGTTCACATTTTGTCTAAATATTGATAATATTATCGTCTCTAGAAAAAACCACTTGAGTTACTTTTTTTCAAGCAGCATTCATATATTTTACGTAATCCGTATCCACCGCTGTAGTAGTGTATACGTTGACCTTGTAGGCATTATTTGCACACTGTTTTCTTCAACCCGCCATCGAGCTGTGTGAGCTTGTTCACATTTTGTCTAAATATTGATAATATTATCGTCTCTAGAAAAACCACTTGAGTTACTTTTTTTCAAGCAGCATTCATATATTTTACGTAATCCGTATCCACCGCTGTAGTAGTGTATACGTTGACTTTGTAGGCATTATTTGCACAGTGTTTTCTTCAACCCGCCATCTAGCTGTGTGTATTATCGTTTCCAGAAAAACCAACTGAGTTTTTGTTGTTGTTGTTGTTTTTTTAAAAATAATGCCAGGCAAAGGCAGGCCGCCACGCAGAGGCCGTGCTAGGGCCGTGCTGCTATGCAATCCTGTGGCCCTAGCAAATTGCCCAGTTTTAAAAAGCCAATGACCCTGAACTCCCAAAATGCTGAAGAGGTAGTTGACTGGCTTACACAGCACACCCCATCCTCTACCGTTTCTAACTTTACCACAACATCCTCCTCATCCTCCACTGCTATGGCCACCCCACGTAACACTTCCTCCACCACCGGTGCCCCTTCTTCACTGGGGTCAGAGGAGTTATTTTCCAATGAGTTTCTTGAACTGAGTAATGCGCAACCATTATTGCCAGAAGAAGATGAAGGAGATGAGGACCTTACACCAGATTTAATTCTGGCAGAGAACACGATAGAGATGGACATAATGAGTGATGAGGAGGAGGTCCCCGCTGCTGCTTCCTTCTGTGATGTGTCAGAAGAAATTGATGCATCTGAGGAGAATGATGATGAGGAGATTGATGTTTTGTGGGTGCCTAGTAGAAGAGAGCAAGAGGAGGGTAGTTCAGATGGAGAGACGGAGAGTCAGAGAGGCAGTAGGAGAATAAGACTTAGAAGAAGCAGGGAGGACAGCCCGCAGGGATCAGCAGGGCAACAACATGTATCGGCACCTGTGTTCAGCCGGCCAACGCACCCGCCATTGCCGCCAATACCGCCAACTCCGCCAACTTCTACTGTTACCGCCAGATCGCACACTTCCAAAAAGTCAGCAGTGTGGGATTTTTTTAATGTGTGTGCCTCTGACAAAAGCATTGTAATTTGCAATGAGTGCAGTCAGAAACTGAGCCTTGGTAAGCCCAACAGCCACATAGGTACAACTTCTATGCGAAGGCACAATGAGCGGCAAGCACAAAGCACTTTGGGAGCAACACCTCAAAGGCAACAGGCAAACTAAAAGCCACACTCCTTCTGGTCCAGCATCTTACTGCTCTACCTCTGCTCTCCTTGACCCGTCTGAACCACCCTCCACTCCGCCTTCCACCTTGACCACCTGTTCCCATTCCCAGTCATCTGCCACCAGCCAAGTTTCTGTGAAGGCCATGTTTGAGCGTAAGAAGCCAATGTCTGACTGTCACCCCCTTGCCCGGCGTCTGACAGCTGGCTTGTCTGCACTCTTAGCCCGCCAGCTTTTACCATACCAGCTGGTGGACTCTGAGGCCTTCCGCAAATTTGTAGCAATTGGGACACCGCAGTGGAAGGTACCCAGCCGCAATTTTTTTTCTAAAAAGGGAATACCACACCTGTACCAACATGTGCAGAGCCAAGTTACCGCATCTCTGTCACTTAGTGTTGGGCCAAAGGTCCATATGACTACTGACGCATGGTCCTCCAAGCATGGTCAGGGCAGGTATGTCACCTACACTGCCCACTGGGTGAACTTGGTAATGGCTGGGAAGCAGGGAATGGGTAGCTCAACAACAACAGTGGAGTTGGTGTCACCGCCACGGATTGCACGCGGTTCTGCCACCACCTCTACTCCTCCATCGCTCTCTACCTCGTCTTCTTCTTCTTCTTACTCTGCTGCTGGGTCCTCCTTCTCCTCCTCCACACCTGTGCACCCCCAGCTCCCCCTAGGCTATTCGACGTGCCAGGTACGCCGTTGTCACGCTGTCTTGGGGATGACGTGCCTGGAAAGCAAAAAACCATACCGGATCTGTACTCCTGTCATCTCTGCAGTCACAGGCCGATCGGTGGCTGACCCCACACCAACTGCAGATCGGAAAAGTGGTGTGTGACAATGGAAGCAATCTGTTGGCAGCGTTGAGACTAGGCAATTTAACACATGTGCCCTGCATGGCACATGTGTTAAATTTAATAGTCCAACGTTTTGTCTCCAAGTACCCAGGATTCCAGGACGTTCTCACCCAGTCCAGAAAGGTGTCGGCCCATTTCAGACGTTCCTACACAGCCATGGCACGCCTTGCTGACATTCAGCAGCACTACAACATGCCAGTCAGGCGTTTGATTTCTGACAGCCAGACTCGCTGGAATTCAACGCTCCTTATGTTGGAACGTCTGCTGCAACAACAAAGGGCCGTCAACGAGTACCTTTTTGAACTGGGTGGTAGGACTGGATCTGCACAGCTGGGGATTTTTTTCCCCCGTTACTGGGTGCTTATGCGCGATGCCTGCAGGCTCATGCGACCTTTTGAAGAGGTGACAAATATGGTCAGTCGCACCGAAGGCACCATCAGCGACCTAATACCCTTCGCTTTCTTCCTGGAGCGTGCCGTGCGACGAGTGACAGATGAGGCTGTAGACCAGCGTGACGAGGAGCTGGAAGCGCACGATTTCTGGTCGGAATCACCAGAACGAACCCAGGCACCTGCTGCAACGCAGGGAGAGGTGCCAGAAGTGGAGTCAGAGGAGGAAGGTGGCTTTGTGGAGGAGGAGGAGGAGGACCAACAGGAGCAGGCTTCCCAGGGGGCTAGTGGTGACCTTTTGGGGACCCCTGGTCTTGTACGTGGCTGGGGGGAGGAGACCGTGGATGATGCAGTCCTTGATAATGAGGAAGCGGAGATGGATAGCTCTGCATCCAACCTTGTGAGAATGGGGTCTTTCATGCTGTCATGCCTGTTGAAGGACCCCCGTATCAAGAGGCTTAAGGAGAAGGACCTGTACTGGGTCGCAACGCTACTAGACCCTCGGTACAAGCATAAAGTGTCAGAAATGTTACCAACATACCACAAGTCCGAAAAGATGCGGCATTTACAAACCAGCCTGCAAAACATGTTGTACAATGCTTTTAAGGGTGATGTCACTTCAGGAACTCATCAACATTCCAGGGGCAGAGGTGCCAGTAATCCTGCCACGAGCACACCTGCAAGGACAAAGCCCTTTGGCCAGTCTGTAACGTCAGACATGCAAATGTTTTTCTGTCCAAGGCAGCGCCACAACCCTTCTGGATCCACCCTCAAAGAACGCCTCGACCGGCAGGTAGCGGACTACCTGGCATTAACTGCAGATATCGACACTCTGAGGAGCGATGAACCCCTGGACTACTGGGTGCGCAGGCTTGATCTGTGGCCAGAGCTGTCACAATTTGCCATGAACCTCTTGTCTTGCCCAGCCTCAAGTGTGCTCTCAGAAAGGACCTTCAGTGCAGCAGGAGGGATTGTAACTGAGAAGAGAACTCGCCTAGGTCACAAAAGTGTCGATTACCTGACCTTTATTAAAATGAATGAGGGGTGGATCTCGGAGGGTTACTGCACGCCGGAAGACTTGTTCTGACTTCTATGCAGCTGTCCTTCTCTTCAAGCCTCATGACTCCACACACAGCTGTCCTTTAGCGTCCTCCTCCTCCCTCCGCCACCGTTACAAACTAGGGTGCAAACCCTACTGGTTTAATTTTTTCTGGCCTCTGTGCTTCAGTGGCTGCAACCAAAAAAACTGGGCAAACAATGTCTACAAGGTCAACGTATGGCAAAAAATGACTATTTTCAGCATTTATATGGCATATTTTTTCTGGCAACTGTGCTTCAGTGGCTGCATCCAAAAAAATGCATATTTTCTGCATTTATATGGCATAATTTTTCTGGCCTCTGTGCTTCAGTGGCTGCAACCAAAAAATGCATATTTTCTGCATTTATATGGCATAATTTTTCTGGCCTCTGTGCTTCACGTTGACCTTGTAGCATTGTTTGCCCAGTTTTTTTGGCCGCAGCCACTGAAGCACAGAGGCCAGAAAAAATATGCCATATAAATGCTGAAAATAGTCATTTTTTGCCATACGTTGACTCAACGTATATGGCAAAAAATGACTATTTTCAGCATTTATATGGCATATTTTTTCTGGCAACTGTGCTTCAGTGGCTGCGACCAAAAAAATGCATATTTTCTGCATTTATATGGCATAATTTTTCTGGCCTCTGTGCTTCAGTGGCTGCAACCAAAAAAATTTATATTTTCAGCATTTATATGGCATAATTTTCTGTCAACTGTGCTTCAGTGGCTGCGACCAAAAAAATGCATGTTTTCTGCATTTATATGGCATAATTTTCTGGCCTCTGTGCTTCAGTGGCTGCAACCAAAAAAGTTTATATTTTCAGCATTTATATGGCATAATTTTTCTGTCAACTGTGCTTCAGTGGCTGCGACCAAAAAAATGCATATTTTCTGCATTTATATGGCATAATTTTCTGGCCTCTGTGCTTCAGTGGCTGCAACCAAAAAAATTTATATTTTCAGCATTTATATGGCATAATTTTTCTGGCAACTGTGCTTCAGTGGCTGCGTCCAAAAAAACTGGGCAAACAATGTCTACAAGGTCAACGTATGGCGAAAAATGACTATTTTCAGCATTTATATGGCATATTTTTTCTGGCAACTGTGCTTCAGTGGCTGCGTCCAAAAAAACTGGGCAAACAATGCCTACAAGGTCAACGTATGGCAGTTGTTTAAAGAGAACAGTAGATTACTAGCCAGCAAAGCTACCTAAGCTAAAATGTCCCTCAAATCCCTGCAGACTTCTGTCCCTCCAATACAGAGCAGTATCAAGCAGATTACTAGCCAGCAAACTTACTATCATCTGTCCCTGAAATCACTAACAGCTCTCCCCCTACACTATCTCTTCCAAGCACACACAGGCAGATTTTTCAGATACATTTTTGCCCTTGATCCCCCTCTGGCATGCCACTGTCCAGGTCGTTGCACCCTTTAAACAACTTTAAAATCATTTTTCTGGCCAGAAATGTCTTTTCTAGATGTTAAAGTTCGCCTTCCCATTGAAGTCTATGGGGTTCGCGAACCGTTCGCGAACCGCTCGCGTTTTTGCGCAAGTTCGCGAATATGTTCGCGAACTTTTTTTCCGACGTTCGCTACATCCCTACATACCTGTACAAACAATAACTGAGTTGGTTAATTAAATGGTATTTATTAAATTGCAATCCAGGGTCTGTAAATTACATATTCACACTGATATGCGTTATACTATTTTGCTTTTGGTTAAAACAGCTATTTGCCATGCAGTTATTTTCTCATCTCATTGATCTTGTACTAAAATAATGTCCCCAAACAAGAAAGAAGAAAGCACATTAAGGACCAGACTAACCTTTACAGTCATTGTCAAAACTTTTTTAGTTCAATCTGAAGATTCAATATTTGGTCAAGGTCCCTCTTAGTTCATGATATTAGTAAATGGAAAGGAAAATAATGATGTATAATTCATTTATTCATAGCATTAAAAAATGTCTGGGGCAGCAAATACCCATCAAATACTTATACTTCTATATGCATTTCTCTGCTCGTACTGCCTGACATTGAAATAAATGGTAACTGTCTGTCACCAGCGATGACTTTCATTCTCATTGGTTGCTACTGAATTCAATGGCAGGCGTCATGAGCAATCACTATCCTATTATAAACTCTTCCAACAGAAATAAGCTGGTGATGCAAACTCCACTCGTGCCATAAGTCTAAGTGGTCAAAAATGCTTTCAGAAAGTTATATTTTTAAACGTGACATTTTCTCCTCTCTCAGATGTACCATCATATAGACTAGAGACCTTATCAATGCATTGTGGATGTTCAGCTGCCTTCTTGTTTGTGGTCTCCGATCTCTAGGGTGGGGCTTTCCTTTTTAAAGAAAGTTTAAACGTCAGATAAGAAAACTGACCAGTGTTGGGTTTTCACTCTCCTGCCTCTTTCCTCCTCCTTTCTTTGTTATCTGTAACATGCACATCATTAACTCTCTAATTAGGCCTGAAGGCAGCTTGCAAGGATACAAAGCTCAGCTCTAACTGCTGAAAGAGACTGCATGTGCAGCTGTTTATAGAAGGTCAGAGGCTACACCTATTGTGACATTGGGTGGGTTCTGGCACACTTCTCTTTGGGTGGGGCAGAGGTTGACAAATATAGAGCACAGCTCTATGTCCCAAGGCTACATTAAAAAGCACTGATTCACTTCTGTTTGCAGCATTTAAACTGGAATCTTCAAAATTGCATATATTCCCTCATTTCAAATTCTGTTTACAATTAATTTTTATTTAAAAAAAAAATCTAATTATTAGGACTTTAGGGTGATCTAGCAGGACTGTACATGCAAAGATATTTGTGTAGTGTGGTCAAAATTAGTCAAATAACCCAACCAGACTTGGGCATATATTGCCAGTATCACCATATTATCAAAGGAATAGGAAAGCCATATTTGCATACGACAGTGTTTTTTGTTTAAAACAGGACTTTTATTTAAAATTAAATTATCTGGATGCCAAAGTGTCACTGCCATACCTTTATCAAGACATAAGTGATTGTGGGTGGGTTTTCACAAAGTAGCCTTGAGACTGATTGAACGATCTTCTTGCAGTTTTTGGGCTGCGGGGCCTAAAGAGCTGAGGAAAAGATTAACAGTATTTAACCAAACTTACTTCCATGCTACTCCAGCAACATTTTGGCAGAAAAATCCAGGGCTTAGAACCCGCAGTATTCAGGACAGCTGAATAGATGAAAAATAAAAACAATTTTGCAGTATACTGAATTTATTAGAAATACTGTATGACAGAGCAATCATTTGAAGAAATTACCCTTTTATTGTATTAAATCAAGACCTCTTCAGCCTGTCAGAAAACAGTTCCGTAGTGCAGCACTGGCTCTTTCTGAAAGCACATGACCAGGTAAAATGACCTCAGATAGCTGCCTACACAACTAAAAAAATACACTTGCCTTTATTGCCTGCTGTGGTATAGGGTAGTGATGGGCCAATTAATTGGTAGGCATGGATTCACAGGGAATCTCTGCGCTTCGGTGAAAATTTGCACGTATAAAAATTGGTGCACGCAGAAAAATTGTAGTATAGTGCACTATTGAGGCTGCATTGGCTACTGCTCACCACCACTCCTTAACTTGCCTGTCTGAATGATGATCAAGTTAGAGCCCTGCCATCATGTCACCCCTCCAACTCTTCATGATTTCAGCACTGATAAAAGGAATGCTGTATTTATGGGGGTGGGTCATTGCACTGTGTCTGGTGCAACTGTGTTAGATTCAATAAAATTAACACAACTGTACATGCATTTTGGCCTAATTTTGGCCTAGAATCAGGGCCGGGCCAAGTTAGACAAGCACCCTAGGCAAATCATCCTTGACAGGGCGGGGGTTGTTAACTAAACCTCAATTTATTTCTGGTGGGCTTTTGGGGTAAAAACTCGATTTTTTCTTGGAAAAAACCCCTTAATTTTCCAAGATTTATTATACCCCCGATCAGGTCCGGACTGAGAATTAAAATAGGCCCTGGCATTTCAGGTACACAGAGGCCCAAACAGCCCCCACCAGCCCAATAAATACTGACTTTCTATGGCACCTTATAGCCGCCCCTCTGGCATTTGCCAGAACCCACAGATTGCCAGTCCGGGCCTGCCCTTGATCCTGCAAAAAGCCAAATCTGAAAATCTGCTATCTCAGAACTGTTGAGGTCCTTTATAAGTCAAGGGGAGATGCACCTATCCCAATTTGAAGGTATTGTGGTTTGCACTGGGTTTAGCCCAATAATCCGATTAATTTGAGGTTTTCGGGCAAAAACCTGTAAAAATCATACGACTTGAGTTTTTGCATGATTTTATAGGGTTTTTCGATCAATTCAAGGCTTTTTTTTAAATAAATGAGGTCAAATGGGCATGGAAGTTTGGTCGTGTTTTTTATGAGATAAATTTGTGGTTTAGTAATTAACCCCCTGTGTGTCCATGCCCCCTCCGATGTGCAAGCGTGCATTCATACTCTTACTGATAAGCAGGAGGTAGGGGCTCTGAGAGCTAAGAAAATCGCTGCCGGCATATGAGATCTTCCAGGTTCTGAACCCAACCATTGCGCCCTAGGCAAGTGCCTTTTCTACCTATCCCTAGTTCCGGCCCTAAATAAAACCTTAATTTATAACTCAAATACAGCCCTATAGTAAAACATTCCTAAGTAAACTAGAAGATTCCCCCAGAAATGAGAGTACAAACTGTTTAAAAAAAATGGCTGGCATTTAACACTAATGAAATGCAAAAATTGTCTTTGATTGAAAATGTTAAAAGCACAGTTGAATTGATGAAAAAAATATATAAAAAGTCTTCACATGAAAACAATAGTTTTTGCATAGATAACAGTGTTGCAGTATACTGAATTCATACCATATGACAGAGCAATAATTTGATGCAATACCCCATGGGGCTGATTGATGAACTGAAGATGATACCAGGTGACTAATGATAAAAGAGCTTTATAGTTAGATAATAATCAGCTGAGGCAGTATGTAGCTGTAAGTGTTACATTCTGCACAACATTCTTTCACACTTGACCCTGTATGATTTGTCACCATCACAAAAATCCACCTGGTTTGTTGAGAACGTGTTGGCAGTGTTTCTGTATAGGCCCTTCCTAACTGCCTCTCTGACAGATATTTGGAAGAAAATACTTATGAGGCAGGTTTGAAACCCCCGTTGAATTAAAACTGTAATGGTGCATTGATGTGATGCTCTCACAGTGAGCCTACATAGCCCTCTCTTATGATCCAAATGTAAAGAGAAACAGCTCACTGAAATTATTAATAATATTAAATATTTATTGATATAACTTGTGTATGTTCCAGTTAGGCACCCAACAGTGTGGTGTGGCTCCTAAGTGGAACACACATAAGATATTTATTGAGTTTTGTCAAATAGTGTGATTGCTTGCCTTTTTCTGTGTCACTGATGAAGACCCCCACCTTTTTAGGGGGGGTTAAAACATGTTGGGTATTTATGTAAATAAACATTTTATATTTTTTCAGAATTTGAGTGCCCTGCTTCTCTTTACTTATGGACTGCTTGGGAATCTCACAGATGACCTCTGCAGATAGCCCATTATTATTACTAGTAAATGTATCAAGGTGTGCACCACTAACTATTATACTCTCTTACGGTCCAGTCCTTGGCCCTAGAGCCAAATGATCAGATCAGCCAGATTTGGCCCATCACGTAGGTGGTCAAACCAGGCAATGGTTTTGATGTAGGTCAGTGTTGGTCATATTAATTGGAGCTATGCAATATTTAGCATCAAAGCTGCCAAAAAGAGGTTCTTCATGCCTTCAATGTGAGCACTAATTTCAGCACTTTTCTCTGGGAAATCATCCCTTCAGACTAGAAGAAAAGAACTTTAATTGAAGCAACATAGGTGGTTGTTTACAGTGAGGTCAGTGAGGTTGTGCAATGCACTGCCGGGTGATGTTGTGATGGCTGATTCAGTTAATGCCTTTAAGAATGGCTTGGATGTTTTTTTGGACAGACATAATATCAAAGGCTATTGTGATACTAAACTCTACAGTTAGTATCAATATTGGTATATATAATTTATGTGGAAGTAGGGTTGGATGCTGGGTTTTCATTTGGTTGGATGTCCTTTTTTCAACCAAATTTAATTATGTAACTATGTTAGTATCTGAAGAAGCATTTTGTACCATTATATTGAACTCCAGACACTAAGGTGCAATATGGTGATGATGGTGCAATATGGTGATGACAAACAGTAGCCTATGCTTTGAATCTTGTTTATCAAAATATTTGTTTATTAAAACTTACAGAAAGAGAAGAAGTTAAGATGATCAGCTGAACCTTAACCAAAGAAGTATAGTATTTCCCTTCCATAGTGTAGGAGGGAAGCTCAGTGACATGCTCTAGCCCATTTGCCTCTGCTTTGGGGTTCAGAACTGCCCAATTGAGATCTGATTAGCAACTACCTATGACTTGCTGAAGTTTATTGATCTTCTTGCTTTACCTCAGCCCTAATGTGATGGAGGACCCACATGGGCACCTCCACAGAGAGACACCATACCTCGAGCCACCTACTGATCCATACTAGAATTACCTCTGTCTTGCATAGGGTTAATTCAATATGGTAGGTTACTACTATTTTGATTATGTTATACATGTAAAAATGGCACAAAGTTTGCTCTAATTAGATGATTGCAAACAATGTTTCATTGATTAGGCATATTACCCTTTATTGTTGTTCCTCAGAGCATTACTTTTAATTGGCCCATGCTGCTGGGGGTTTTAGGTATAGTGGTTGGTTCATTGAAGTCATGGGTCCCTGCTGTACCCCCATGATCTCTCAAAGTAGTTTGAGGTGATCATATTTACACCTTACAAACTGTATGATCCAAAAATAAATTAAGCTTCCATTGCACAAAATTCCATCACAGAAAATGTAATGTTCGTGTGCATTGGAGAAGGTTGGAGCTGAACTTTGCACATCAGCAGTCGTAAAGGCCCAATGTATCAGCCCCCTTCACAGATGTTGGTACCATATGTATTTGTGGCATTTTTAGCCTATGGGAACAATTTTTTTTTCGTGGCACTATCAGATATTATGGGACTTTTAAGTGCAGTAAGCTAAATGCATTGAGAGATGGTCCTGGTGCAGTTGTACTTGCAGTTCAATATGATTCACATGCAATTGCTCTGAAAATTCCAGTTTGTACAACCATACTGTGGGAACCCTGGAACTACCTCCTGGTTTGGAGGTGGAAGTAGCTTCAGAAATACTGCCACTGTAAGGAATTTGTGTATTCTCTCCATGTTTGCCTGGATTCCTTCTGGGTGTCTGGGTTTCTTCCCACATTTCAAAAACATACAGGCAGGCTAATAGACTCCTCCTATTTGCAATAGGGACCTTAGGGCAGTAAAGTACTGGGGCAGTAAATTATATATAATCTATTTTGTGCTATATAAAAAAAGAATGTATAGTGTATAGGTATTGGGAACTATTATACAGAACGCTTGGGTTTTCTGTTTCTGGATAAGGGGGTATTACTGTTATAAATAGAACCTTGCCTTTCTAAGCATAAAAAAAGTTCAGGCATTTTTTTTACTATTTTTTTACTATTGACATGGATTTGTAATTTTATTATCACAGTATAGTCTTATTATTACAAAGGAAAAACAATCTAGTCAAAAAATAAAATAAAAATTGTTTGTTGAAATAACCACATTTTAGGGTCTTCTGGATAAAGGTTTATGAACAATACATCCTATACCTTTAATGGATGCATTATTTCCTTTTGTTGCAGATAAAACATGAGGGGTTTTGTTGGGGAATTACCAATAATAAAAGATTTTGCTATGAGCTAATGGGTATGCAAATATATTTCAGATCTTGTGTTTCATGATCCAAAAGTGAATGTTTGGTTATAAGCCTAGCCTCCTCACTGACCAGGGAGATAGCAAGCTGTACACAAATGTGGCACTAGATGTGGGAAATGGTCCCAGTCATTGTGCCTCGGGCAGGAAAATACACATTGAAGGCTCCTGTAAGTAACTCTCATGGATATTTGTGTTTGTGTTTGTTCTCACATTATGAGCATCACACACCCTTTCAGATACGCTGTTCCCCTATTATTTATATGTTATCTGTTTTTTGGGCCTCAGGCAAAAAGGTGGATCTTTAAGGTCAGTCCCTTCCACTGAGGAATGAATAGTTAGCGTCCTGGCTATCTGAGTGACATAGATCAGACACAGCACCACAGAGAAATGCACCTCCATAGAGGTGTCTAGTGACCATTTATTCTGTGTATAGATATATATATATATATATATATATATATATATATATATATATATATATATATATATATATATATATATATATATATATATATATATATATATATATATACTGCCATCTCAAAATGTGCAGATCTCTATTATAGATAGAACCCTTCAGTTTATAACATCAACATTAAGAAAGAATGGTGTGCTAACACTTTAGTTTCAGTATCTTATGTCTATTTTATGTCATCGGCTCTTCATCTGAGATCATCAGTCTGTAATGCATAGGTGCAAACCTTTAGCACTGCCTGCACAGAACAATTAGGCTTGGCAGATCAATGAACTGTGGTGCATACATGTAAGCTATAAGTACAGGTATGGGACCTGTTATCCAGAATGCTCGGGACCTAGGGCTTTCCGGATAACCGATCTTTCTGTAATTTGACTTTATAACTTGTCTCCTAGAAAATCATGTAAACATTAAATAAACCCATAGGCTGGTTTTGCTTCTAATAAGAATTAATTATATCTTCGTTTGGATCAAATACAAGCTACTGTTTTATTATTAAAGAGAAAAAATTTAAAATTTGGATAAAATGGAGCCTATGGGAGATGGCCTTTTGGTTATTGGGAACTTTCTGGATAACGGGTTTCCGGATAATGGATTCTTTACCTGTATATGAATTGCTCTATACATATGTATACATTGCATACTGTGCAGTATTGCATTTATACATGGAACTGTCATGTTGCATTGGAGACTGACTGGTTGCTTCTCTCATTAGCAAAACGTCATATTTTTTAGTTTCTCTTTAAAGCTGTGATCTCAGTCTCAAAGTGATCAGCACATTTTTTAGCTTGAGCAGCTGAGTTTCGGTTGCCCCAGGCTTTAGCCTGGGAGACTATTATAGTGAGTACCCAAGACAGCCCCCTCAGTGAATGCCCAGTCAGGATTTGCATTCTCGCACTCCTTAGTTCCACAAGTTGTTTGTTGTAAATAAAGATCCCTATGTGTCCTGATGCTAGAGCTTTTGAAGTCAGCTCAGCTGTGATATCCCTGTGTTTGTTGTCTTGTGAAATGCATAAATCACCTAAAGGGAACACATATTTACCACTTTCTCCTGCGTATCTCTGTTTTCCCTGTATTTGTTCATCACTGTTGACAACTTGAACGTTTTCCAGCTTTCCACATTTTATAAGTACAGTATGTAATTTCGCACCTGAGCTCATCATAAAAATGTGTACCGAAAAGTGTGTAATCAGCATATTTTCTGCTTTGCAAGATTTTTTTTCCTCCAGATTTGTCCAAAGCACATCTCTTTATATAAGGAGATAAAGATAAAATACTGATGCAGAAATGATACACAATGCAAGGCTTGAATGCAGACTTTTACTACAATACAACTCTAATGAATATACATAAACTGCTGTATTACTTATTGCTACACAAGTTGGCACACATACATGCATTTGAGCATTGATAACAGTCTGGATATAATAGGGACTTTTATGCATCTGTCATTGCACTCCCATCTTAGATCCAAGTCATCTAGCTATGTCTGTATATTTCAGAGCGGTTTAAGCCTTCCTCACAAAAGCTTTTCACATACTGACAAAACAGTCCAATAAAAGTGGGTGATTTTTTTTTTTTATAAAGTTTTCTTTGCTCTGACTAGTCTCCCCTTCCCTAAATGAAATGAAAAGCTAGAACATCGGCCTACATGGGGCAAGAAGGCCAGCATGAATTACTTGTTGCAGTAATACTCATTGTTCTGAACACATACATAATGCATCAAAAATGTTGGATAAGGAAAATCAGTTGTGCAAGCAAGTTGTATGATTCCACAGGGATACGCACTACACTTACACATACACTGGAGTTTGGTAAGAGGAAGTTGTAGTTCTGGGTAACCACATAGTTCCAGGTAACTGCATAGCCCCTGATTGATTTGGGGTAGGGGAGAACTCATTTTGCTGTAATGCTTCTACAGTTCTGAGCAGATATAAAGTGTGCAATGGATTATGCATATTTGGAAAGCTCTTGCCTAGAAAGCTGTAAATTAAGGGAGTCCATTTTAAGCAAACAATTAAAAAAAAGTTCAACCTTAATTCCCTTTGCTCTGTAATAATTAAACTGTACCTTGAACTTAATTTTTACCGAAATAGCTTAAATCCATATTGGCGGCTTCAAAAACTCAGTTTAGAAGCACATTTATCAATGGGTGAAAAATCCCATAGGAATAAATTGAACATGGGTGAGTTTTCATTTACCAAACTCTAAACTCACATAATTGATAAATCTGCCCCTTGACGTTTAAAGGATTTTAAGGAGATGTAAGGTACGGAGATTGAAATTACAGAAAGATCTTTTATCCATAAACCCCAGGTCCCAAGCATTTTGGATAATAGATCCCATACCTGTATTTATATTTACCTGATGCTTCATAATTTCTGTCCTGTTAAGCTTTCATATGATTTAACAGACTTTTCTAGGTTTTCAATAATTTACTTTGGAAATTTTGGGAAGATTTAGTCCAGCAAGACATAAGGACAGGTATCTGCTTGCTTTTCCTTAATTCAATTCAAATACCAGTGGGTAGCAAAATAAAATGGCTACTAGGGTAATTATTATAATATTAAAGACCAGCACCATAAATGCGTGGCTTATTCTGGATATAGTGACAGATAATATACATAAAAAGGTCCAACATCCTTCCAATTTTGCACATGTCCCTATTTGCAGTTTGCATTATTATGTAGTGATAAGGTTGTCTACATTAAATTAAAATTACAGCCGCTTTGCATTAAATCCTTTGTCAATATCCTTTATTAATATTGCATATGTACCACTCAGTAGACTAGCATTCTAATGCACGGTGCATATATTATTCCCAGTTAAGGTGTACAATATCATTTAAGCCATGGATGTGTTACAGTCACTTCAGTAATTGCAAAAAAACTGAAAGCCATAATGTGAGTCCCATGCCTCTTTGCCTCTTTGTAATTCAAGTTGCACACCAATGTGCTATATACAGAAGCCCCTCTGCCTTTTTCTATGTCTGTCTTTTGTAAAAAGTGGTAAGGAATTTTAACTACCTAATGAGGTGGGTGAGGCTACTGAGATCAGGGGCCAGGTGGAACCTTTGACAGAATGGGTAGGTAAAAAGGAAATCACTCCGCCCCTTCATGCCTAAATCCAGGTGTGTATATAAACTGAGTTATTCCATGAATGATGTGATAGACAGGAAAACTGAGAAACTTCATGATTAGTGTTGTCTCTTTATTACAAGCCGTGTCTCATTGGGGTCTTACAGGGGGGTGCACAGAAAATCCTGGAGCCAGAAAAGAGGACAGCATCTCTGATTAACCTCACTGCAAAGATGTTGTATCTGGAAAACAATGCTCAGGCTCAGTATAGTGAGGTAAGCGTTAATTCTCTTTCCAAAAGTTTTGAGAGTCAAACTGAACTATTGGTAGCAAGAAATTGGGGTCACCTTCCTAAAAACAGCGGAAGTAAAATACTTAAATATCCAAGAAGCAAATACTGTATAACCATTTAAACCATTTACTTTGTAACGCGCATATAAGATGTATGATCATATTAATAGTATCTGTATTTGTTTCCAGGTGCATGAATTTGGCAATTCTTCTTGATGTATGATGTTCAGTGTCTCCTTTTATATGTCATGTAGCAGCAGATGTGTTTGAGTAAAAACTCTTCTAGGAAACATCACTGCATCTTTAGTTGTAGATTAGCATAGCCTATTGCAAGTACATGCCTGCAGCTGGTACATTTATATAAAGTGATGAACATTACATAGCTTTTCAATAAAATTAGTTTTTGTGGATATTATTTAAATAGCTATCTTGTGTCTAAAAAATCCTGCAGACTCTTTATTGTCATTCGTCGGAACAGCCAAGTTTTTCACCATCACACATAAGAATGTGAAGCTTTCAGTGGTCAGAAAGCTTTTAAGGAGATGTTGTTACCTGAGAAGGTTTGTCACCTGAGGAGTTTATTTTCTTAGCTGTGTAAAGCAAACAATTGCCTTTCTGAGCAAAAAAACATTTGATAAGAACATTATCAGACAAATCTGTTCCTTGACTTACTGTATGTTTTATTCCTTTGGAACATATCCAAACATTTATATAAAGTTATTACTGTTGACTTTATTAGTTCAGTAAGAAGATGGGAAAAAGATTAGATGTAGAGGTCAGTTTTTTTTTGTACTGTGAGCCAAACTCTAGATTCTATTTACACAGCTACTGGTTGTCCCTATGGTCTGCAAATAGCACTAGAAATGGGTTCTATCACTTACAATACGATGGCAGCACTTCAATAATTCCATGTAATCAATATGGCAACCATTGCCTGCTCAATATAGGTTACATTTCTGTGCATTTACTGTAAATATGCTGCCTGTGCCTTTCATCAGATCACCAGAAGGCCAGGCTTCAGTTCCCATACATTAACCAAATCATGCTAAATGTTATGGCATCTGTTTATCATGGTGTAAAATGTAAACTTCATATTATTTCACCACATTTATTCGCTGGACAATTGACCTGTTCCTTAATAAAAGGTGTATAGGAATGTATAAAAAGTTTTTGAAGAAATGGCAGTGAAATGGCAAAAAATGTATTTATGGAAATGATTCTAAACTAAAAACAATTTAAAAAAGGAGAACATGGAAAATATTGTGAACAAATTTGACAAAATGTTGCTGAAACAGGCAATTTACAGTTCCGTGGATTGGCAAAATATATCTAGTAACAGACTTTGTGACATTTGTACAATGCCAATGTGCTGTAAAGTCTTGTTTTTGGGAGGGAAAAAAAGAAACAGGCAAAGTTGGAGAAAAAAGTAGAGGAGAAAATGATGAAAATTGTGTTTTTGTACTTTTATAAATAGGCCCCTATATGTATATATTTTATTAGATATAGAATCTATTTCCTACATGAATAAATTGGATTGCTTTACATATGTTGAATCATATGTTAAATCATTTGAAAGTTACAATACAGGCGTAAAAAAATCTTCCATGTTTTTCTGAAAGTATGGTCCAAAGTTGCTACACAGTAACTTCAGACAAGCTGCCATGGCCCCACTGTTGGTGTCATTAAAGTCTATGAATATTTTATATACTCTGGTATGGCAGCACCTACTGATGGTCTTTCTGTAGAATAACCTATTCCTATTTTCTGAACACTTATAATAGGTATATAAATACACTGTAGAAATGGAAGGCCTTTGCCTTCCTGCAAAACAGTATTAAACTCTGTAGCCAAATTCATCATACATATTGTACTGTACACAAAGTGACCCATGACAGGGGTTCACAATAAACATTAACAGACAGTCCTTCTCTTTGTATTGTAAATAGAATCTGGGGATGTGGGACTTTTTATTTCAACCTTATTCATGCAGTATTTTTGGAGTATTGGAGAAAGACTCTTGCTTGTACCAGGGACAGGTACCATAAATGGAGCAGTAAAGCTTAAAACCACAGAATGAAGCTGCAGAAAAATATTAGCCTCGCACAATAAGAACCTCTCCTGTTTTATAAATGATATTTTTCCATGATTTCAATAAGAAGTGCCAACACTAAATGAATTGAGAGTTGGACCTTACTCACTTATACTATTGTATTCCTTATTGTGCCTCGTGGGACTCATCCAAGGTTAACAATAGACCATTCATGCATAAAACTGCAGTGCTGTTTATCACAAGTTGCCGGCTTAATCACTCTGGAGTGTCGCAAGGAACGTGCTCCTTGTTTGCAAACTTGCTCTTGATTGCTGAACAAACAGGTTATGGTTAGTCAAAAGGTGGCAACTATCAACCAAAGTAAAAACATACACCCAGAACTGTGCTCCCATATCTCACTTGACAAGTAGGGCACTTCCCATTGTTGTACAGTTGTTATAATACCGTGTAGGGGTGCTGCAAGTGAGGTCAGGGGTGTCACAAGTCTTCCAATGCCAACTGCGGTGCTATAGCTTGCATTAGGCCTGTTTTAGTTTAAAGCCACAGGCAAAGAATGGAATGGATGTGTAGCAAATGTGTGGTCCTCGCTGTATAATTTCCCTGGCTAATAATACCTACAGGGTGGAGGCTGGGAGTTATACAACACAAATGGGGGTTCATTATTAGTTTAACATCTGTCCATAGGTGGTAGATTTTTGAAGGCTTAATACTGCAAGGCATGGCAACAGAAGGGCTAATGGCATACCTTCAGCAAACACCCCTAGTATTACTAATCATTCCAAATCCTATGCAACCTACTACTCGCACTGTTGTATTATTCTTTTTATATAATAGTATGATCCTGGGGAACTCTTAGCACTGTTTGCCATAGCACTCCAACTATTATTAAAATATTTTTATTTAACAGATTTTGGGCACAGAACATGATTTGTGTCCAAAATCTAAATAAAGACATTTTAATAGATATTTGTCAATGACCAAAAACCTAAATTCAGATCTACAGTCTTTACTTTGTCAAATCTATATTACTACTTTGTTGCCTGAGGTGCTATGTCATCTGATGACTAGCCTGCAGCTATGAGGAGCTGTTCCAGACTACTCCTCTGTGCAGTCAAATAGTATGCCTTACACATATGCAATAGAAAAGTACATAGTGATTTCCCCTCATGACTGATAATTTTTGAGGCAAAATCGCATAGTCACAAATGTTTCCCTGTTTGGGCAAAGAGGGGCTGGGTATTGAAACAGTTGAAGAACAAACACTGGATAATCTAATCTTATTATTAATACTATAGCACACTTTTTGGTATCTTAATGGCAGGCTCAATGGCCAAAAGAATGGATAGGGAATGGCTAAATGCTGTTGTTCCAAAGTGGCAGATTGTTGTAAGTGGCAGATAGTAGTAAAGTTGGAGCTACGGCTCCATTCATTTTCTTATCTGCACCAACCCGCAAGGTGCATCATTAATTGAAATTATTATTTTGGAAAATTCAAAGGGGAACTATCGCGAAAATGAAACGTTTATATATGCTTCCTCACAGTGAAGTAAGAAACATTCTAAATACAATCAATTGAATATTCTACATTGTTTCTGAAATAATAAAGTTTATATTCACGGTTCCTCTTTCAGCATCTGTTTCAATTCCTTCTGTCTTCATGCAGCAGTTGAGTGTCAGAGGAATGATCCAATGTATCTTATAGGGGGGCTCCCTTTCCTAGCAGATATATCTAGCTCACTTTAATAACTGATTCCAGTACAAACAAAATCTAAAAAATAATTGCCTTTTGCAAAAAATCTGCATGTAGAGGGACAGGATTTCAGGGGATTTTAACAGAGTGATATATTCCAGGTGCGAGTGCACTCTGATTTAGTGTTTTATATTTTGTTTTCCAATGTAGTGTCTACTGGTAAGACTTGTTTAAAAAAGTAGCAGTACCTTTGTGTATAATATAAGATGCCTCTATAGTGGCAAAGCAATGCTTTAATTGTCACATCCTGCCATTTGTTTCCCCCCAGCACATTGTCAGGTTGCTGTTTATCCACTAAGCTTTGGCTTTAATGTCTTCTAGAGCAGATCCTGGGGGAGATTATGTATGTGGGAGGGTGTCTCAGGGTGAATTCATCTGCAGCTTTCAAAGAGTTTCCTTTTAATTCTTTGGCCAGTTATGGGAAATGCTTGTAAAGCCAAATTGCAGGTGGGACATGCCTGGAAAGCTTTCATCTCATTTCTCCTTTTTATTTTGTATCTTGTTTGCTTTTCATGATGCTTCATTGCAGTGCTGTAAAAGTCCTAAATATAAGTACATTCATAATGCTGTGGAGCATTTCAGCGGAAGCAAGGAAACAATGTTTTCCATTTTTAGCTGTCTGAATGTAATGCTGTAAACACCATTTTTCTAAATGGCAAATGGCACCTTAAATTATACCTGGGGACCATCAACAATGAATATAAAATGTCTGTGGGTGTGATGAGTGATCGACAACACAGCTTTAAAAAAAAAAAAAAAATGTCACCAGTGTTAAAGGTGACTTGTTGCTTCATTGTTGTTTAAGTTAAAACTTTCAGTTGTGCCCTACAGGGACATTTCTGTGCTATGGAATGTGTATGAAAGTCTGGTCTTTGCCCTTTAAATTCCACCCTTCGGGGCAGAGATCTGCACCACAACCACATTCACAACAGATAACAACTGGCTCTGCCTGTAAATTGATCTGATCAGCTTTCTGCTGGGAATGTTTTGGCAGCATACATGTCTGCTTTAAGTAATGGGGTATATTTTAGTTGGCCTATCTTTCATTTTATAACCATTTACAATGATGATTTCATTCGGTACTATTATCGATTTATTTATGGTAACTAAATCTTTTAAAAATGAAAAAGCTTAGATGAACATCATTCTTTTTGGTATCGTTTACATACTAAGAGGCAAATAATTAAAGTTAAAAAAACATAAGTTATAAATAAACCTTCCTGGTTATTGGCTTTTTTAACTCACATTATATCTCCTTTAATAAGTGGGTGCAGCTGTGCACCTGTACACTATTTAAGCATTTTTCAGTAGATGATGGGTTACTGAGATCCAGACAGACAGACAGTCTGTTTGTTCTGTTATAAGATCTTTTGCTCTTGAATTTGCTCACCTTTTTCAGACTTCCTCCCCCCAATACTCTGTCTGTCTTGTTGACATTTCTTTTGTTCAGCAAGCAACGTGAGAGCGTCTGATGCTGGCCTTCTCTCACTGGGCATCAGTTTTGTCTGGTATAGAGGCGTTCCAGCCAACCTGTTACAAACACTATGAAATCTAATAGCCAGGAATTTCTTCTAGGAATCTTCTAAATTTTTGAGCTTTTGAATTTTCCTTCTTCACAGTACAGAGCACTGGGATGATTGTTAATTTTGCCACCATTTATGTGATCTATGGAATTTCAGCAACGCAGATATTGTTTTTGTATCAGTATCCAGGGCTGGCATCAGGGTACTATTCATATTGATAAGAATAGTCAAAGACTTGCTTACCTGACCACAGTTAATAAAGAAAATTAAAGCTTGTCCTGCCATAAAAATTGTGTTATTGCCGTGCTTATAAAGTAAAATGGCACTTGACTCATGGCACTTGTAAACCATAGCCACTAATAGGCAATTAGCTGTTAATGATCAAGTGGCAGTTAATATAATGTAATGAATGAAAGTAGGTTGCTAAACTGACAAAATATTGGACCCATTATATTAGGCCCTAATATAATTATATTAGGCCCAAATATTGGCCCTAATATAATAAAAAAAATAGACTTCAATAGAGTTTTCACAGTGAATTGCATCTCAAATTGAATCTCTTAAATAGAAATAAATCTTTTGAATTGCATAAATCTTTTTCTCACTGAATTGAATTTGACCCTGTTTCACTTTTTATGTATGAGGGTGCAGTACCATCATACAGTAGCTAAAGGGGGGTTCATAGAAACGATTACACAAGTCGAAGAATAAACAGTTATTGCAGGGTATAAGATTCTATGCCCTCAAATGCCTCTCTGTGCTTTGGGAAGTTTATTGCATGCCCCACTAGGGACATGAAGAACATATGAATCATGCCTCATCTGAATGCGGATTCACTTTTATTGTCAGGCAATTCAAGCTTTTAATCTACAGTAAAGCTTAACTTAAATATTTTGTACATGTTGTACTCTGTGGAATAATAATACCTTTTAAATCAAGTAGACAACTAATCTCTTCCCCGGTGACAAAGGGAGCTTTGGCAGAGAAAGGCTGCAGAGAAGCTAGAAGATCATGTCATGTTTGAGATTCAATTTTAGATGCAATTCAATTCAGAAAAAATGATCTCACTGTTTATCATGTGAAAACTCTATTGAAGTCTATGGGAAAAAATGGAACTGCTTCTCCTTAAATTGAATCTCGACCATGAGTTTTCACTTGATAAATCGAGGGAGAACTTTTTCTCACTGAATTGAATCTGGACTATTGTGTTTTTAATTTTCAAAATCACATCTAGGAGCACAGAATTCTCACATCATGCAATATTAAATTATATATTTGCACTGGTGTTAGTTGTGAAATAAACATGATTTTCCTTTTTGAGTGCAGTCGTGAACAGGAAAAATCAAAGTCTAGCACTGCAGAGGCCTGTTCTTCAGGTTTGCTTTGTAGTTGATTTATTAATTATGGCTTTCGTTTTTATCCCATGCTTTGTAAAAACACTGCAGCTGACTTGCTTATGTGTATACTAAACACAATGCATAGCTTTTCAGATAGTTAGGAAGATGTGTGCAGTGGTCGCATGGACCACTCATTTAGTTGGAATCTTCCATTGCTGGAGAAGTACAAATGTCAGACACAAAGGACTATATATAGTGAATAAAGTACCCCCTCTTGTAAAATATAAGGATATTATAAGTTAGCGAAGAGTTTCATGACCATATAAAAACTGTGTTTTTATACAGGTCATGGAACTCCAAAGTAACTGCTAATATCCTCATATTTTGCAACTGGGGGTACTTTATTTATTATAATACACAAATTTCAGTGAGTCATGTGACAGAAATGACATCAGAACTCACCGTTTATAACTGATGACATCAGAACTCACTGTTTATAAGGATATCATTTACAAGATATTCATGGCTTTTGTGTATTATAATATTATATACATGAATAATGTAGGCTGGAGTTTTAAGTGTTGTGACATCTTTAATTTGATTTGAGTTGGGATAATTGAGATATCTTAATTTCAGAATTATTATTCTGCTCAGCAAATAAATGTAATCCATATCCGAAAGTTTTCCAAGAAATGTTTCATATTTCCCTGAAGCCAGTGCAATGGAATAAGCTTTACAATTAATCCGAAATTATTTTTATCTGAAGCATTTTTCTTTCAAAAATGATTCTAAACAGCAGGAAAATATTTATATATTGTACAAAATATTGCATATATGTTGCATAAATGCACATTGTGATCTCAAAGCTGTATAATTTACTCTAGTTTGTATTGTGAGCTACTTAATTTATGCAAAATGTGGCAGTGTAATAACAGGTTTAATTTTTGCTCCAGGTCTAGTAACCCATAGCAACAAGATGTTTAGATTCAAACAGCAGGCCAATTAAAACACCTAGTGATTGATTAGTGTTTTTTTTTTTACTAGACTGGGATCAAGATCTGCACTTTATAATAAATTACTCTATATTATCTTCTACCAGTAATTCGATTTTTTTTAAATCTTCCTCTTTTGTATTTTACAGCCGCAATATACTAACTTGGGGCTCCTGAATAGTATGGAACAGCAGATCCAGAATGGTTCCTCTTCAACAAGTCCTTATGCCAATGACCATGCTCAAAACAGTGTCACCGCACCATCACCATATGCCCAGCCAAGCTCTACCTTTGATGCTCTTTCCCCTTCTCCAGCCATCCCATCTAACACCGATTATCCTGGACCTCACAGCTTTGACGTATCATTTCAGCAGTCCAGCACAGCAAAGTCAGCCACCTGGACGGTAAGCAGAACGAGAAAGTTTTATTCATGCAATTTGCAGTTGATGTCAACTTTAAACTTCTACTGTATTTCAAATGCAATTAAGCATACGTTTCAATATTTTAATTTCTTCTTTAATTAAAGAAGGTGAATTATCGCCGTAAAAGAACATTATTATGCTTCTTCAGCTTCTGCACAAGACTTGAGAAAAAGTGCCTTGTCCTTACAGAGCTTGGGATTTTGGATTTTATTTGAAATGTTTATGTATATTTGAATATATTTATTTATATAGCACTTCATGTGTACAAAGCACTTTATAATTCTCTGTTCACATTGATGTAACCATTTTGAACTGAACTTGGATTCCAATTCAGATTTAGTAGGGGCATTAGTACACCTGCCATTTTTATTGTTTAACATTATAGGTAGATTGGTTTAAGTAACCCCTTCACACCCTCTAAGCACTGCATTTTATTGCCCAGTGATCCTTTGCGTTTGTATTCTCCTTTAACCACAGAATTTAGTTTATTTTTGTTAATTTAGTGCATTATGATCTCAGAATATTTCTAATATAATAGCTTATTTTGTCATTTTACTTTACATTAAACTACTTCCTTGTGTTCTATTTGCCTAACTATTTTTCTTGCAATATTGTAAGACATTAGGGCTCATTTGCTAACATATGTGCTACATTGCACAATTGCAAGTGCAATTTCTTTAAATTAGTTTAGGAAATGAAAGTCTCGTTGTTGAAATCCGCCACTGGTGCATTTTAACATCTGACTTAGTAACTCAGTCTGTTTGACTTTTTTTCCCCCGCTATGCACAATAACACATACAGCCCAATTAATGTGATTAAAGTATATATATCATATATATTAATGCAGACTTGCCATTGCAGGCAAGTAGACCTTCTGAAGGGCTTGCATTTTGATAGTACAGGTATGGGACCTGTAATCCAGAATGCTCAGGACCTGAGGTTTTCCAGATAACAGATCTTTCTGTGATTTCTATCTTCATACCTTAAGTCTACTAGAAAATCATTTAAACATTAAATAAACCCAATAGGCTTCCAATAAGGATTTATTCTATCTTAGTTTGGATCAAGGTTTTATTATTACAGAGAAAAAGGAAATCATTTTCAAAAATTTTTATTATTTGGATAGAATGGGGTCTATGGGAGACGGCCATTCCGTAATTCTGAGTTTTCTGGGAAATGGGTTTTCGAGATAATGGACCCTATACCTGTACTACAATGCAGTGAAATTTGGACAAACATGTAATCAGTGCTGAATGATTTATTTTGCTCTGTATTGTGAGATCCTGCCACCCCAGAAATTCCCATGTACTACATTTACATCTCCTCCCCACTGTTATTAGTGACACATCTGTGAAATTGCTACACCTCGAATTGTTCTGCTTTCACAGATTAAAGCCACCCGCCCTCTGTATAGAGGTTAAACTTCTTCCACTTTTTATTTATCTTAAAACATGTCTTATAATCAGATGTGAGTAGCTCAACCTGTTCGCCATGGATGGATCCTAAATATGTGATGTAATTTGTCATTTGTGAGTGAGTAATAGATTAAAAGCGATGCAGTAAGACACCATGCTGTCTTGCAAATTTTGGAGCTACATATTTAAAATGAGTCTCTGTCTTGCAGTTAATGTGCTTGACTAGAGCTTTCTTTAACTTGAACATGGTTTTTTTATATTTTGGGTTCAAAAACCTGTTCTTGTACAACTTTTGGTCAGGGCTCCTCTTACCGATGAACATGGCTACAAATATTAAAAACATTGTGATAGAGGTAATTTCTAAGAATATTTAATCCAACAAATTGATGTCCATTCTAAATGTCACCCTAATGGGATTTAAAGGATAAGTAAAGCATAACTAAAGAAATAGGCTAGACATGTTATACATTAAGTTTTGAGCTTCTGTACCAGCCCAAGGCAACCACAATGCTTTAGCAGTAAAGATCTGTGTCTCCAAAGATGCCCCAGTAGCTCCCCATCTTTTTTTCTGCTGATTAACTGCACATGCTCTGTGCTGTTGTCACTTACTGATCTTAGGGGATGACTCAAATATACAGTAAACATAGAACAGAAATGTCACAATATAAAGCTGATTAGAAATTAATACAGATAATTACTGTGTGGCAGCACAGAAACCAGTGCAATTAGCATCAGCTTATATTACAGGCCAACCTCGTTTTCTGCTTGATAATTTGCGTGAACCCCTAAGCTTAGCTTCTTAACAGCTGCTCAGAGCCCACTGAGCATGTATCACAGACAATTTCCAAGATGGTGACCCCCTGTGACAAGTTTGAAGTCCTGGATCATTGCTGCTACTGAGAAGATGGAACTTTAGGCTGGTGCAATAAGTGCAGTATATAAAATATATAATTTTGGCCATATTCATTTTTAAGGGTTAGTTTTTCTTTAAGGCCAAGCTTCCAGGAGAGCAAATATATTCTGCCTAAATCTCAACCTAATTGATTTTCAGTATATAAATCAACAAAAATGATAGTCAAAGTGTTCAGTCCATGCAACTTTCACTAGGAATTGGTGCACAACCCAAATATATCAAATGAAGGGATGTCTAATTGTTCCCTTGTCAAGCCATAAATATAAAATACTTAATTATCATGTCAATTTACCTTGCATGCTGCAATCAATCAAATTACCTTGTATGCTGCATCAACTGCATACTCCAAAATATATCACCTGTTCCTTGTATTTCCTGGATGTTTTTTTTTTTAGTAAAGAAAATAACATGGCTGGTAATAAATTAACAAGGGTTCACCATCTTGGAAACTGTTACCACTTTGTGATCTACATTCAGTAAACTTACTTGCTACATTAAAGTAGTAATTGTTATTCATAACAAAAAAAAACAAGAGCCAGTCACTTTTCTATTGAAACTTTTCTATGGAAATCACCTCTGGATGACTGCATTGGGTCATAGACATAGTGCTTGCACTGCAAGTGGTTTGATCATTGGTCTCGCGGCTCCGCCTGAGTTGCCCCCACCCTAATCAGGAAATTATCCACTTGGGGATTTTGTCAAACAAGCAAATCTTCCCATGCATTAATTCATACCACATGATCATAGTGAAAAGCAGAGGAACAGAAGAAACGTTTGATAGGTGGAGGTGTAGCAGTAGATTAATCCACAAGACAATACTGCTGATAAATAATCCATGAAGGCTCACAGAGTTTGGCTACATCACTAAATTTTGAGGCGCTCGTGTAATCCTATGTTCACTGATTATTATAACAAGCTATATACATAGGGAGATGCAATTTTTTCCAGCAGAGAGTATAATGGGAAATTACTGCCAGGTTTTTCTCAGGTCTGTCACTCAGCTTTTTGCAGACACTCAGCAGTGATAAGGGCCCTGAACTTCAGAAAGTAGTCCATCTGGCGGCAGCTTATCTTTCCCAACCTCAATCCTCAAATTCTAGCATAAAAGAATAATTTGTATTTGTTTGCTTTTAACCAGTCTATTGAACTTAAACCTAAATGACAATTTATAGAAAAAAGCGATTTCCAATACTTATTAAGGGTGACCGTGACTAGATGACACCATCTTGTACCAGACTGTAGAGTCAGTCTTGTATTGCTCCCTAAAATCCTTTTTTTTTAAATTTTTTAGTGATATTCTTGGATGAAACCATGCATAGCTTAATTTTCTGCCTATCTGGTTAGTCCATGTGTCTACTTGGCCTGCCCAAATTGATAGCAAAATGATATGCATTATCAACACATAAGAGCAACTCAATCTATGCACCAATGGGCCTTATCAGTCAACCTGGTATCATCAAAAACTATTTTTTTTTTTAACATGTCCCGGATCTTTACTGGTAGTGAACCATTTTCAGGGGATTTTTACAGAAAAGCTGTTGATATAAAACAAGCTGAGTGTTCATTAAATATAATTGCCATGTACTCACACATACCCCACCCTATTTCATGAGAGCAAATGCAATAGAAGCCTGGATTAAATTTGCTTTCAGCGTATAAAAATTAATTCACCGTGTGAAGAGGTACAATAAGCACATTCCAGTGCCTGTGGCAGTCTTACTAGATTCAGCCTCAGAAGAATCCAGCCAAGTAAAGAGTGCAGACATAACAAAAAATATGCAGTGCTGCTCCAGCATCTGCTAAAAGTCCCAATTTAGTGGATTACATGAAGTAATAGAAGGAAGGATTTAGGAGGGTTTCAATCCCTCTCAATACATGAGTAAGAAAATAAGGAACACTTTATTTTGTCTATTTCAGAACTAAATAAGAAGTAGTTTCCCCCCCCTTCTTTCATGTCAATTCAGAAGCAAAAATTGTCCATGGCATACAGGTGATTAGAAATGGAGGCCCATGCATTTACCTTGCCATATAACTCCAGTCCATGGTCCAATTGGCAGAGCAATTTATAGGCTGTAACTCATGATACTGCCTAATGAATGACAGGCACAAACAAAAATATGTACATAAGCATTCTTTCCTTCTGTAATGTGTATGGATAGTCTGCAACAGAGCCGGGCCAACGCAGCCAGTTGCCCTAGGCAACCTGGCCGGCCATGGCGCAGGCTTAGTGCGTGCTCAATTGCGCATGCGTGAAACTACGCACCAGCGATCGTGCGCAGCGATCATGTGCAGAAGCGCATTCAAACTAAACTTACCAGCGGCAGTCAGGGAGACACGGGACCGGACATGGGGTAGGCGACAGAGCAGGTATGTGCCTGGTGCCCCCTCAGCTTTGCACCCTAGGCACGTGCCTACTCTGCCTACCCCTGTTCCGGCCCTGGTGACAATTATGTTCTGCTCACCCTCCAGCTTTTTTGGACGACAAGACCCAGCATGCTCAGGGAAAAGTTGGGCTACCTTGTCTTTCCTGATAATACCAACCCTGTGTACAGTCATTTGGGGCAGTTTAAACATTTAACTTGGGTCCAAATCACATTACATGCTAAATTGCACCATTATGAGCATTAAACTCACAGGCCAAATAATCATATGCAAGCGAAGCATTGTGGGCATGCCTTTCCAGATCAGCCAGTCTTTCCTCTTTCAATCAGTGAACTCCTATATGATTATATCACATGCAAATCATTAATGTCACTCACAGTGATCTTGTAATGGAGGCCATTCCCCAAGATGCTCACTGGGTTTGAGGGAATCCCTGAGTGCTTAAAGGCCCCCATACACGGGCCGATAAAAGCTGCCGATAACAGACTGAGTCGGCAGCTTATTGGTCTGATGGGCGTCTCCAATCGATATCTGTCTGAAAGTTGGTCAGGTGCCGATCGGGCAGGGTAAAATATCCCGTCGGATCGTGACCGCGTCTGTTCGTTGATGCGGTCCCACAATCCAACCACCCGTATTGCCTCCATTCTGATCCGATTGTTGGGTCCTAGGGCCCATGATTGGATCAGCTCGATATCGCCCACCTAAATGTGGGCATATCGGGGAGAGATCTCCTTGTCTATGGCCATTTTAAGACAAGGTTGATATACAGACCTATGATATACTGGGGCACTTTTACTAAAGAGCGAATTGCAGAGCAAAATGAAGACAGAGATGTAACTTCATTGTATTATTTCACCAGTCAGAAACTGGCGACATAGATTCTGGTGAAAAGGGTAACAAATTGAAATTTTCACACTTTGATAAATTAGCGGATTCGCTGGTGTCGTGTATTGCTCTTCTTTTAGTAAATAGGTGATGTTGCTGCAAATTGTCTTTTTAGCGAAAATTCATAAGAAAAACACAATTCACTCTTTAGTAAATGTGCCCCACTGATGTAGTTGCACGAAGTCTGGCAGAGACTCCGAAGCAAAATAAGTAATTGTGCTCCACTGTGTTCTGCGATTTGTGTGGACAAATGAAAAATTGTAATTACTTTATGGCTGATCACGTTTCCTTGTGTGCATACACTAAGCCTATTGACCCACAACTAGTGTAAACATTTCATAATCTCTAGAGTGTAAAACTCAATCAACTGTAGCACGCATTTCTAAGGCAAGTGTATGTCAGCTCTTCATACAGCCTGCAAGGTTTTGGGTTCCTGCAGTGAGGAATTTTATTCCATTATTAATAGAGCCACTCCTTAGTTCAGCTACAGGCGAAGAAGAAATGATGTGTTTTAGAGATGAATGTTCTTGTACAAGACAAGACGTAGCTTGCAGGAGAACATCTGCAGCTAGCCCATTCTGTATAAGATGGGGCCAAGACTTGTTTATATCCTGAAGCTTGTCATAGCATGTTTAAAGCAACAGAAATGTCTGAATTTACAGAAACAAAAAGAAAAAATAATACATTGCCTATTGATATACAGGTATAAATATGTGTTAAAAACCACCATTCATTTATGACACATCCAGCTGATCCAGTTGTACTTATTTATTTTTTTTGGACATATAAGTAAGATTGGTTATTTTATCTTCTACTACATAAAGATGAACTATGGGATATTTAGACAACTGATACCACAAAGGGTCATTTATCAAGGAAATGCAAGGCAAAATAGAGGTGCAGATGAGATATTTTCCTCCTGGTTTTTTTTTATAAACTTTTTTTAAGCATATTAGGTTTTTATTTTGCTTCTATTGTTCCAGTTTAGTTAATAGGAATGTCTTGGGCTTGGTACTCAATATTGTTCTCCCAGCTCTCTTTGCCTAAGGAACATGCCAGCCCACTCATTTGCTTTTGATTTGGTCCCTTTTGCTGTCTAGACAGAATTAGAGAAGCAGAACAGGGAGTTTAAAAAGCTGTCACCTGATTGCTATGGAAGTGGATTGCCACCAAACCATTCTTTCATATTTGCTCTGCTGAGCCCCCCTCCCAATGCTTGAGGTGTCACACAAGGAATTGTCCTTTATATTTTTCCCTCACTGGAAATGTTTTATTTAACAGCTATAAGGATGTACTCAAGAGAAATAAAGGCAGGACCACACCCACTATGGTGATTGGCATGTGATAGATCTTGAAATTCTAGGGGCGGTAAACATTTAAATGAACTTCAAGACCTATAGGTCACACAGCTTCACTATACTGTGTCTCATTACATGGTTGCTAATTGGAGATTTTGTGTGTTTTGACTGCTGCACTTTTCTGCTAGGTCTAAATATAATAATGCATAAGCAATATCTAAAGACACTTTGCCGTTCCTCTTCATTTATTATACTTTTATACTTATATATTAATGCTTTAATTAAGTCTGAAATATTTAATACTATCTTGATGCAAGAGGGTGTGAGTCCAAAAAAAGAAAAAGAATTTTTAAATGCAATTTGTCTTTAATACTCAAGGTGTCATTTCAAGGTGAATTGACTCTTTAAAACTGCTCAGACTGTACCTTGATGATATAATCGTTTAAAATGGATTTGCTCTTCTGCAAGTGAAGTCCATAGACAGTATACAAACACATTGACCCTATTACTGCTGCTTTGTGTGACATAGAACATCAGTAGAGACTGAGACCCACAAAAGAAAATGCTAAAAGTGCACACTGTGTGCATATCCTTTATACTGTATATCTTAGATAAAACCCACTACAATTATTTCATAAACCTGATCTGGTAACTAGATGCTACTGAAAATATTAAAATGTGGTGCCTGTCAGGGTGTGGCATGTAGTGTGTTACATGTACAGAATACTAATCATAAGTAGGCATGGGTGTGGGCACACACTTTCACTCCAGTTCAGAATTAAGCACATGGAGATACGCAAGACCCTAGCTGCTAATTTTTGGAAGCCCTGAAAATCTTTTTATATCTGTACAAAGTAAAGCTTATGCCGCTTCTTCTACATTAGGGTCTATTGTACCACTGTGGACATCTGTTAAGTGCCACGTAAGTGACTGTGGCAACACGTAAAACACATGCAAAAACAAATACTGTACATTTGCACCTAAGTTAAATAAACTGGATGTACAGCAATATGCTCTCCCCCAGTATTATTATATCAGAACATGAAGGCAGTGCAACCAGCTTTTCATTATTACACACATATTGTAGATTGTAGCCCTGCAGGCTCCCGCCATTCACCTGCCTGACCTTCATCACAGCCCCCAGCATCTTCTGTACGAATTGTTAATCCCTTGTATTTGCAATATCTTCTGATCAAGCTGCACTATACACAGGCATCGGATACTAATGATGGAAAATATGAACTAAATACTGTAGTAGTCCTGCATCATAAATTCAAAAAACAGTGGCGTTTGGAAATTGAATAATTGTTCCCTGTGGATCATGTTTTTTTCCTAAATGTGTTGTATGTACCTATACAGATATATATGTGTGTATAATGTATGTGAGTATGCATGTGAATGTTTGCAGATGAGACAGGTTTTGGAAGTTTGAAGGCATGACGATGCTTGTAAAATATGCAGCAGACAAGACCAGAGGCGCCGCAAAGCTTGATTACAGTACAGAGCGCAGTTGAGACTTGCTTTTCCACTGTGCCCTGCAGCATTATGTAGAAATGGGGACGCTACAACTCGTTCCAAAATTCAACTTGATCAGACCTGCCCTGTCTTATGTTGGGAAAAAAAAATGTTTGAAGTAAACAGGGAAATTACTCACCTTAATGATCTGTTTTACCGGCAATGATAATACTGTGATACAATCGATTTCATATGGTGATAAATTATATCATGTAATATAGTGATGGCTTGATTCGCCCCCACAAAATGTGCAAGGTCATAGCTATGGGGAATTCCTTACTGGCACATACACTTATGCAAACTCCATATTTTATCACTTTACCCTTCCTGGTTCCCTTCATCTTTTCTTCCCAATCTATTTAAAAGAAGGAACCCAGAGATGTACTTAGTGGTGTGTGCAATGAGAGCAACTTCCCAAGACCCTGTGGTCCAAAAAAAACAACTGTTTTAGGTGGGAAGAGTGAGAGGGAGCATGATAGTGACAATAAAACCTGGCAACTTTTTATCAGTATTTCCCCAAATATCATCATTGAGGTGCAGTTAAAGTGCAGTTCCCAAGGTGTTCTAGGATATAGTTCAGCATCAACTGGAAAGCCATACGTTGAATATAAAACAGCACAGCTCCAAAATGGCTGTTTTAGCACCAGACCTGGTTATAAATAAAGATGGCTCACAATAAGACCATCTTTTCTCAATATAATTAGGGTGCAGGAGACATTAAATATATGTCACATGTTGCGTGTTATAAAAATACAAGTCGGTTTCTTCATAGGTTTAGATTATACTCACACATTAAAAAGATGGGGAAAGCAACCCATTTTTTCAGGGTTATTCTTTCCTACCTATATAATATATACCTAGAGTACATTACATACCTGGCATCATTTAAAGTATGTATTTGCATTGCCCGTGATTGCTTATTAGTCTCTTCCCATAATGCTTTATTTTGCTGCCGTTTTTGGAAGTTGAAACATATGGCCTTAAGGCACAGAATCTTACCTGGACATAGAGCAATGGAAAGCTGTTTGTTTGTTTTTTAATAATCCAAGGTTCTGTAAATACCAAAGACTTAAATGTTCTTTCTGTAATGCCTTTTGCATTCCTATCTAAGTCAATAGTGTTTTAAAAGGAAATGACCTATAATCCACTGATTGCATTATAAGACTTCTGTTAGTAGACTCTCGTGGAATGCTGTAACACCTTTATTACTATAATACCTGCCCTAGGTATTGGGAGATTGTTCATTAAAACTACAACATTTTCCATGATATTAACAATTTCTAATTGTTATAATTTTCTAAATAGTTTTGAATGCGATTATTATACCAATTAAGACACTACATTACTGTGTGTATCTTAATCCTGCAAAAAAACATATATTTCAATGCTGCTTCAGTGGTTGCTGGACTCCAGCGAAGTCTAACAACATTAGTGAGCTATAGGCTGGATAGTTCTATTTCAGAAGAAGAAGCCTCACAAACCAGTTCAGCCAGTCACTGAAAATCAGGGACAAATGGGATCCTTTGCATTATGGGCCTCCTTTATATATGAATGCACAGCTTTTTAGTTAATGTTTCTGACACTGACTATAATATTACAATCACGCCATAGGGATTTTCAACATGCCAGGGTTCAGTGCCCCCATGTCATTAATTGATATCACATACACTTTATACATTATATAAACTAAATCACTAGGATCTGTTTGTGGCAGCTGCTTCATTAAAGTGACTATTATCCTGTACGGTTATATTGGCTCCTACAACTCATTATAGCCATACATCTTCAATTTACACCTACTAATTCTGTACTCTCAAATCAACACTAATTTTGAATTGTACCAAGTCTTCGTTTGGCTCAGTGTTGCTGTGTTTATGGCAAATTACAAGGTGGCTGTATACCACTTTTTTAGCTCTCTGTTTAGCTTCATTTTTTGGAAATTAAAATTCCTATTCTTATGGCACTGAAAGAAATCCGTGCAGTTTTTGCCAGTGCAAAATCACCCTAAGGTGATAAATGTTGGTAATACAGAGTATTTCAAATGTAAAATATATAGTGTATTTTTGCCTTGTGTGTTTTTGCATTTTTATGTGTTTAGTGAATCAGTACTTTTTTACTTTCTTGTTTTTTTGCTGAAGAACTGTGAAACTATCTTTTTCCCAAGGTTATATGGTTGGGTATTTTGGGAGTAGTATTTTTCCCACACATCTGCTCTTTAAGAAACCTATCATTATCCTCAACCTGTACTCACCAAGAAATTGATGGGCAGCGAATGCAGTGGGTGCTAAATGCATGTCTGACAGTGATGTTTGAGGCAATCCAGACAATACTGACTCATTTTCACACACCAGACTTAGAACAACTCTACCCCAAAGCCAACCATTATAAGAAGGACCAGAACACTAACAATAGCATACTACAAGTCGCTTTTATGGAGAGTCTGTAAAATAATTACATATATCATGAGAATTTTCTTTAAACTTAGTGACCCATATTTAAAAGAGATTAGAATGACTTTTAAGATAAAATATATTGAAATTAACAGTTCTTGCTCTATTGATAGATAGTGTAAGGATTTGATTTAATAACTGCTATATCCTATAAAATGTTACACGGTATTTTGCCTAAACATTAAACATTTATTTGACAGCAACATTTAATTATCAATAAACTGCAAAGTTAAAATTTATTTAGACACATTTTACTGTTATGTCTCCAAAATTAATAGCTGCTTTTGGAGGTGCATTCATGTAAATTGCTAATGACATATTATATAGTAGTGTACACAAAGTGCCAAGGAGAAGCTTCTATTGCTTCAAATTCTGCTCTGACGATTTATGCATAATGATACCACATATATATTATATAACTCTTATAAGGGTAAGTTCGCACTGGGAGATCCGGGGAGATTGGGGTGAATTTGACCCGTTTCGTTTCGCCAAAAATTAGCCTCAGGCAAAATGTCGCTGACACCCATTAAAGTCTGTGGTCGACAAAATGTTTTTGACACGTGGCAAATCTTTTTTTTTTCCCGCATGACCCAATACAAGTCTATGGGCATAATTTCTGCAGCGAAACAAGGAGAAATAATTCTCCCATCCCTATTAATCACCTCTTATTTGGGGCGACTAATCCCCCTAACTGCTTCCCCCTGTCTTCCGCCTGCTAGAATGAAAAAATGGCAGCAGCATGGCACTCGCGGCGCTTTGTTTTCCAAAGTCGCCCAAAGTTGCCTCACGAGGAAACTTCGAGCGACTTCGGAAAACGAAGTGCCGCAAGTGCCATGCCACGGGTGTTTTTTCATCCTAGGAGGCGGAAGACAGGGGGAAGCAGTTCGGGGGGATTAGTCGCCCCAAAGAAGAGGTGACTAGTCGCCGGGCGACTAAATCTCCCCGAATCTCCCAGTGTGACCTTACCCTAATACACAAAGATGATCCTGTAAATGATATCCTTATAATGATGATGCAGCCGTTATAATGCAATGCAAGTTGTGGCTATTTGAGGGAACAATCAAATAAGTATAAAGTAATAAGGATTACACTGTTTGTTAGGTTGGCCTGTCGTTTTACTGTTAAGTGGCAACATAACTGCAAAATGAATTGTAATTGTCACTCCCTGATTTCAAGAGAATGCCATTTATATTGTTACTATCCCCTTTAGTCATGTGACAGCTCAAATGAGTTCTACTGTAAAGTTAACTGTATACTGTGTATTCTCATCATTATTTTCCTTGCATATTCTCACCAATTCTATTCCTTTCACCATCTCACTGCACACATTTTAGTCACTAGTGTGTGTGTGTGTGTGCGTGCGCGCGCGCACCTTATATTATTTCTTCTCTTCTAAATTGTTCTCTACTCCTGTCCATTACTGAATCTCCTATGGCGTATACATCGTACATCACTGTTTTATATCAGATCTTTTTCTTTATTACAATATAATATACACGCTTGTTCAACAAAAAGGTGCAAGATATTTCAATATCATCTGCGCCCACAGCATGAACTGAATAAGATATTAATGCTCATTATGTTACATATATGTATTCTGAATTAAAACTGGCCAGACAGTGGCAATTTCCCCATGTAATCTGATTGGCTCCCTTTGTTAGAGCAAAACATAATTTAGTCAGCTGATCCGACTGCATAGGAGGCAGGTGGGAGATGTATCACCTCTAAATTCAGGTTTGGTTGATTTTCTCCCCTACCCAGTCTTTATGTATGTAAGTAACCTTATTTTCAAGTCAGAGAGTTCAGCTGTGGGATCACACAACTGTCACAACTGTCCCCTGAGGGAACCACACTGGGCCATTGTCAGCAAGTTAGTAGAAAACAAATTGTTTAGCTACTGTATATCAGTCCTCCTGTAGAAAAACAGCAGCATGCTTAAATCTTTCTCTATCTCCCCATGCAAGAAAGGGGTAATGAATATGTTTTTATGTGTGACAACAAAGAGTGCAATGAACTATTTGGAAGAGTGTAGTAATTCCCAGTACCATAACATCTGGTCAGATATGCAGTGGTATCCTATAATGGTATATTCGTTTTATGTCGTCTTTATGTTTTTTCTGTAATAACTAAGTGTCTCCCAAGAGATTATTCTTGTAAAGTTTCCCTTGTCTCTGTTTGTTTAGCTAGTTGGCAGTGATGTGACATGCTGAGCCCCTTGTATTATGGAGAAGGAGTGGGGTGCTTTCTGGCTTCTTGGGAGACGCACATTCCTCCTGCTTAATGGACTGGATGGGCTGCCTTTTAAAAGAGGGTTTTTTTTTTCCTTTCTTATTTCTGTCCCTTTATGTAGCCTAGAGGCATAAATGGAAAAGAAGCTAAAGAAATACGCAGTTCCCTCCCTTCAACCTTTTTTTCCTTTTAATTTCTATGTAAACTGAACTATGTTTGACTAGGGGTGGTTGTCAGTTTTTCTTATTATTCTGCCTTTTCATTTATTCTAGGGCAGCGTGGCTGGAACGTGTCCCAGAGCCTCAGGGTGGGGCAAAACCCCCAGGGCATCCAGCCAGGCAGGAGGTGTTGCAATTACAGGCACACGACAGCCCCCTCCCTTTCTCTTACTCTGGTACTTGGGTGCACAAGAGAACATGGCACTTTAGATGGAGTTTTTGACCTCAGCTCCTATAATATATTAAGCAGATATACTGTAGATGTAGCACTTTCAGCAGTGATACCTATACAGACATGACAGAAGAACTGTATTTCTGTAAGAACATTCTAAAAATGTTATTATTTTAACAATAGAGTGTAACTCAATAAAAGCTTGACTGTTACTTCCATTGCCCCAGTTTTCAAGAATAATGCTTAACATTTTAGTGATAAATAAACCAGGTTTAAGCAGACTGGTCAATTGCACCATTCTCTAACTGTCTCGTGATTTAACTTTGCAAGGACACTACCTTGTACATCTGCCTCCATATAAAATTGCTCCACTAAATATCAAGGTCAGTAATCTATGAGATTTTAGTTGGGGAGATGTATTAAGCATTATATTTCAACACCAGTTATTACATGGATGATTCAAGACAAGGTAGACTATGAAATGAAATAAAGAGTGCACCAAGTACATTAAAGTAAGCTTAGCTTTCAGCACAGTTGATTTCCATGGAACACGCTGTGCTAAAATATCTGCAGAGCAGACAACAGCAGTTTACGTTTGTTCAAACCATGGCTTGGGGTTATGGTATTTCATTCTTTCAGCTGAGCTAAGTGTATTATGTAGAGCAGAGAGCTGGATTGCATGAGCATTTTGCCTGCAGGGGCCACAGAATGAGTGGGACACACAGAACAGGGTGGGGCCAGTCTACAATCTTGAAGGCATTTTGGGAGTGGGACCTCACCTGGCTGATGTCAACACCTCTGGGTGCGGCCAGGTTGCCAGGATGGAATGTGCCGCTCCCAGCACTGGCTGCCCAGGTAATTAATCTCTTTTGAGTGACAGGTGGCAGCAGGCAGCTTATAAAAGTGAAGTGGAATTGAATAGAACAAGATGTTAAACCATACAAACACCTCACCATCCTTATCGTAGTTACATTGTAGCACTTCCATGGTCCTGTATTTATGTATCTCAAGTGATGAATGTAGGTAGAATTATCAGTGCCACAATCCAAGCATATATACCACTTACTTCGTTTAAAACGCACTATACAACCGTTAATAGCTTTAGTTTAGATTGTATTTACTGTGATTATTAATCAAGCTTCAATCTAACTCTCTATATACTGTCTACAATTGGATGACCTTGAGTCTGAACATCTTCCTCTCCTAACCTTTCTTTTAATTAACATTTTCAGGTATTTTATTTTAAATGGTCAGGAGTAAAAGTTAAGTTTTATTCTCATCCTAGTGGGATCTCAGACTGAGACAGTGGCAGTGCAAGCTATGGGACATACTTTTTCTTTTTTTGATCTATATAACATGTTACCCAGCACCCCAAGAATTTGTGCTTATATCTCAATCAATGGAAGGTGCTACCTATTACTCCTCTGACATTTGTAGTACTTTGTCAGCTTGTCCCACATTGAAAAATGGGCTCAGAGCAGAGTAAACTTCACCTAATATGACTGCAACTGCCCATGTAATACAAAAAAAGTATATTCTATTCTATTCTAGCCAGGAATCCTTTTTATCTGCATGCTTGCATACTGCTGTAAAGTCAAATTGTGCATTCTCATTCACACATCATTTAATGTGGCCAACTCCTCATTCAAAATTAGTAAAGTTGATAAAGAAAAAGGCATGTGAAGTTGTGAAGTTTCTTCATGACACTGTGAATGACTTGAGCAGGCTTTTTGACAATTCTTATTGAACGTATGATACAGCACACACCTGTATTATATCCTTATAATAATTATATGCTTAACACATTTGTATTTTGTTTATGTTCTGATTATCTTAATTTTTATGCATTTTGACATCTAAAACATATTGAATGTTCCTTTTCACCCTTACTTGCTGACTTCATAATAACATGTTTTAAACTGCTTGACCATCAATAATAATGCACTGCCAAATGAAATTTATAAGGCAGAAAGGTCTTGTCCAAGGTGTTGTTGAATTACATCTCCTTCAATAAGTGCAATAAAAATATATCCTTGTTATAATCCTTATACTTTACTGTTATCAGTGAAGAGTCCAGATTTCTTTTGCCCATGTCCAGTGCTGTCCCACTGCTGCTCCCCCACCCTCCCAACTCCACCACTACTGCTTTTATACGTACGGCTCAGTATCAGTCTACTCAGCCACGGTGACTTCTAATATCGTTATAAATTATAGTAGTATGTTATCTTCTATATATTCATAATTCCCTGACTAGCTAATCTACTATATATTTGCAAGACCAGGAAGACCAGCTTTTATTCACCTTCCATATCCGCCTTTGTGCACAAACGTTTTTAAATGAATAAGGCTAATGGAAATATATACAAAGACAGGTGTCTGGTGTTGGAGATTGGCATGCAGGCTCATTGTAATGGGCATTCATAAACCAAGATGCCAAGAGTCTGTAATACAGTATGTCAACTAAGGCAGGTGGTCAGGGGAGTATCATATACACTGGAATGTTCTTTCTAAACATGTTGTTATTAAAGTGTCTGAGTCTACTGTTGTTCTTCTAAGTCACCTACCCGAAGACTGCTTATTTAAACATGACATTATTAAGGAACCAGAAAAAGGGAGTTGAATGGTGATTGCAGGCTTGGTAACTCGACACTCTATTGAGGTAACAGAAATACTGGATATCGCTTGCAAAATATCATTCCCCGGGCTACATATTTTTTTTCAACTATTTGTTCTTTCTACAACACAATGCAGTTGGATAGGAGCTGGTTATGGTATTTGTGTGTCGTTTTTGTTTGTTTTGTGTGAGACCAGGTGTAGCACAACCTTCTTTGGAATGACTGAGTGGACTAATTATTTCTCACAGGGTCTATTAACCCTCTGGGGTTAAGCTGAACTTCATAGTTTTCTACACATGGGGGGTTATTTACTAAACTCCGAATGCAAAAATCCCGAAAAATTATAAAATCGAATTTTTAAAAAATCACAAATTTTTCAGCATTTATTAAACCCCGAGGATGCAAAAGTCCAAATTAGAAAATCCGGCATCTCAGACCTGTCGAAGTCAATGGGAGAAGTCCCAATGATTTTTTGATGTGCGCTGGGTTTCGTGCAATACCCCGGGGTTTTCCGACAAAAAAGCATGAGAGTTTTTGGGTGAAATTTTTTCCCGCAAAGCAGATTTTCGGGAAAATGTAATAACAAATAAGTGTAAAAAAACCCGAGCGGATTTGATTAGAGTTTGTTGCAGAAAATGTTGAGATAAAATCGTACTTTGATAAATAACCCCAATAATCTCTTTTATATTTTATATTTGAGGCAGAGAATATCTGGGAATTGGAAATATTGTGCATTCCATGTTTCTGTCAGTTTTTATCCATTAACAAATATAGTTAAATTTTGTACATACAAAGCAGACAGCCTGGAACACCTCTTTTAATCCTTTTGGTGCCAGAAACATCTCTTGAATTTTTTTATGCAGACCTGATCTCAAGAGCATAACCTAGTCTTTTATGGTAGACTACTTTTTCCAAAAAAATCACTGATAGGGAACAATGAAATGTACTTTCCACTCTAAGTCACTATTTCATTAGTTAAAAAAGTATCTTATGCCATGTCTCTTGCCATATTCTGAGCAGGAGAGTAGAGGTTAATAGAAGCTATGTATTTTATTTACATTTTTATTCTTTCAACATTTTAAGCTGTCCATTACGGGTTCTTTTTTTTTTAATTTCACAATGCATAAAAGGTAAAAACGAAATAAAAGGTGTTTCACAACTCGTAGTCTGAAAAAGAATTTATCTTTTGGCTGCATTTCCTGTATCCGCAGGCTATTTGAAACGATTGTGCTTTAATCCTTTGCCTGAGGCCACGTAGGTCTCATTGCACAATGTTTTCCAGTATATTTTAGAAGTGTTTGTGTCTGACATTTAAACTGCAGCTGTGACTGTTATACTGTTAATGTGTAGTGTATTCTTAACATATTTTCACATTAGTGCAAGAAACACAATCATTAATTGCTTTTTCTCTCTCATTATATTTACATTATGGAGGTTATTTTATATGTATACACATACACTTGGTTATAAGAAGGTTGCTTTACATTTAACGGTATTTGAAAGTATATACATATATAAACTCTATTAGCTACTAATGGAGTCTAGGCAGTAACATGGAGCTACCTCTGCAGCAAAACTGCAATTGGGCCAGTTCAGGCTAGAGGCTATTTGTATTAACTGTGTATAATGTATTTATATACACGGTTTCTCTGCATATTGTTTGGCTTTGTTTTTAAATTATGTTTTTTGTTGTTGCTAGATGATTATTCAGACTTCTAACTATGTATCTCCATTTTCAGTATTCCACAGATCTAAAGAAGCTCTACTGTCAGATTGCCAAAACATGCCCAATCCAAATCAAAGTAATGACGCCTCCACCACAAGGAGCTGTAGTTCGAGCCATGCCTGTATACAAGAAAGCAGAACATGTCACAGAGGTTGTGAAGCGTTGTCCGAATCATGAGCTGAGCCGAGAATTTAATGAGGGTACGGGCAGGATTTTTAAGTCTAAAAATATATAACCTTATCTTTCTGTCCTTGAGATTTCCTATATTTTTCTTTTGTTGGCTGTTATCAAAACATCTGGTTTCTTTCTCTAGAGTAGAACAGGGCCAGGCATTGTAACCAAGAATTTCTGCATGTTGTGCAATGCACAATCATAAGTGAGGAACATAACTGATATAGGACTGATACATGGAATGGACTTAAAATCCAAGAGCATGGTACAGTACATGAAGAAATGTACTTTTCTCAAACCAAGAAGCCTAGTTATAGAAACAAGTCATTTTTATTTGGATTGATTCATCTCTGTAATAATAAGACAGCACCGTGTACTTGAACTTAAGTAATCAACCACAAAAACCATGTTGACGAATAGAGTATTACAGATCACAAACCTATAGAAAGGACACCTTACCCTACCAATCCGCAGTAAATAATTGCACCGTTTAACGTGATAACATAATATTAAAGTAACCGACTGAACCTTTTTTATGTGGGCTTATCTCTGTGTTTCTTTTCATTTTTGTTCAGGACAAATTGCTCCCCCAAGTCATCTGATCAGAGTGGAGGGAAATAACCATGCCCAATATGTGGAAGATCCAATTACTGGAAGACAAAGTGTTCTGGTACCATATGAACCCCCACAGGTGAGTTTATGTTATGGAATACTTGCATTTCACATTTTCACATCATCCTATGATACTTTTAACTGCCTACTAACTGTTTATTATATATATTATATATATCATGTATTAAATACACTTTATGCTGAAGAATTCCAAACTGGCCTTAGATAATGGAATACTTGACTTCAGTTTTCTTAATGTCTCTCATATTTTAAGATACATACCTTAAGGGGTCTGGTTTTTGTTTTCTGGGAAAACTCGAATTTTTGGGGGAAAAAAACTCAAATTTTTAGAGATTTAGTATACCTCAAAGCTTCTAAAAATCAGAATCTGAAAATAATACAGCTAAAACCATGTACAAGTCAATGGCAGCTGTCCATTTTACAATTTGAAGAGGTTGTGTTTGAAATATTTTATTTGGTTTTCACAATAAACCATAAAAATCAATATGATAACAAATAATATGCAGAATAAGAAGACTAATACAATGACATATTATACAGAATGTATAACTTACAATGAAGTAATATGTAAAATAAAATAGAAACTAACAAGAACTAACTATTACTAACTAAGCCAGTGCACACACTGAAGAGGTTGTTATCTGCTCTGGGTCTCGTACGATAATCTAAAAAATTCAGGGTTTTCAGACGACAACTCGAAAAGTAATTAGTAATGGGCGAATTTGTCCCGTTTCGCCATGAATTTTGTGAATTTCCAGGGAAATTCTCGAAATGACGATTTTGATGCAGGCGTCAAAATGGTCGCCGGCGTTAAAGTAAATGGGCAATGGGCATTAAAGTCAAACGGGCAAATTCACTGCAAATTCATGCCTGCTGAATAAATTCAGCCATTACTACTCAAAAATCTTGAGTTGAACTTTTGCGAGGAAAGAAAGACACAAATGTTTGAGCATTTCTCTTATATTTAAATCCAGCATACAATTTTTTTGATAAATAAAACCAAAATCTTTTCGACAGGTGGGTACGGAATTCACAACAGTCTTATACAACTTTATGTGCAACAGCAGCTGTGTTGGAGGGATGAATCGGAGACCTATACTCATCATAGTTACACTTGAAACAAGAGAGTGAGTATCCTGCTTTTTCCAGTTATGTGTCACTGTAATATTTTGTTGATGACTGCAAAAGTAGAAAGCTAATGAAAATACACTGCTGATTCTCCTTTCAGTGGTCAGGTGCTGGGTCGGAGGTGTTTTGAGGCTCGTATATGCGCTTGCCCAGGCAGAGACCGCAAGGCAGATGAGGATAGCATCAGAAAACAGCAAGTTTCAGATGGTACAAAGAACGGAGAAGGTATGCTTATTTATAAAGAACTGAGACTGGCAAAACACTGTCTTTAAAAAAAGAGTTATACTAAGATGAGAATGGAAGCTCTCCAAGATTGAAACCTTTTTTGTTTTCAATTAAGTTAATTAACTAAAGAACTGAAACAGCTGAAGAGCTTACCATGTATACACACACAACGTTTGTGTTTGTGCTTATATATAGTAGAGAACTTAGATTGTAAGCTGTAGGGCAGGGGCTATTGCGGCTAGTGAATCATCCCTGTAACATTGGGGCTGTATAAATAAAGGATTCTGATAATATTTATCATAAATATCCAGTTAACTAAAAAGGTAAGGGGATAGAATTGTAATTATTTTCATTTGTTTTCCCAGCTTTTCGACAAAGTACGCATGGCATTCAGGTGACTTCAATTAAAAAACGTCGATCTCCAGATGATGAAGTTCTGTACTTGCCAGTAAGTTCCATATAATTTTAAGCTAAAAATATTATTTTGCTGCTGCATATAAACACAGTACTCTTCACTTATAATTTGCTTGAATGCAAACTAGTATTTATTGAGCCCCACAGTAAACTGTTTTTAATCCCCACAATCCTAAAATGTTTAAACACATTTATTGAAACTGCACATCAGTCAGGACCCCCAAAATTTACTGGCCTCATTTACTCCGATATTTTTCTTCCATGTCCATCTGTAGATGTAATTTATTTGTTGTTATTTTAAAGTTGTCATGTTTTCATACTGAAGATTTTACTTCTTCATTTAAGCTTGCTCCCCACATTTTCCATGTATAGGTAAAAGGCAGAGAAATTTATGAAATGTTGCTAAAGATCAAAGAATCATTGGAGCTCATGCAATTCATTCCCCAACACACAATTGAGAGCTACAGGCAGCAGCAACAGCATTTGATATCGAAGCAGTGAGTATAATCATTCATTTTTTCCTGTTAAACTAAGAGGAAGTGTTGAAAAGGAAGATTTGGGGGGGGGTTTTTTGCATGTGCACCCCAATAATGATGTCATTGCATTGGTTTGAAACTAATATCAGAATAAGCATGCATGTTCTTTTTGTTTGTTGCATTTTTTCAAAATTTCTAAATGTTAAGTGGTAGGATATAAACTTGTACCCCCAAATACTAGGCTAAAGATTTCTAGTTAGAAGGCAGGTGCTTAGAATGTATTGTTTAATTTCCAGAAAACTGTGGTAACACAGAAACATTAATCTATTCTCTTAAAACTGACCCTAAAAAGGGATCTTTAGTATTAGTTCTTATGATTTTGGTTGTTGTAAAGCGAAAAGCAGTCATGAAACTATTTTCAATGGGATTAAACGTAATAGTGAATATGAGCAGAAAGCCAATTCTTTAAAGGGAAAGTATCACTGGAAAACAAATGTCAGTAACAAAGAGTGATTCCCAGAATTTGTGCCAAATGATCTCAGTGATGCTTTCTCGTTAAAAAAGAGAGGACCCTGGGTTAGCATTATTTCTTTCATTCTTGGCATTAAAACTTTTAATACGTGACATTAAATTGCTCAGGGACAGAAGCCTACAGAGCAACATGAATGGCCCACGAAACACAGGGAGGAGTGACACTTTCTCCATACAACATTGGCAAAAAAGAATGCAGAACAGCCCAAACTACATGGAACAAACTTTAAAGCATTCTCCAATAGATCAAGATCTCAGAGATGAAACTTACCTAAATGAACGGTACCCACTTCCATACCATCTTTTAACTCCTCTTAGAGAATAGAGTGCAAGTGGCCCATGTAAGCCTTGTTACTCCTGCTGGACACTGCAATATATTTTATGAGCTGATGAATTCTTTAGTAAAGATGGAATATTTAATCTTTCTGGGCAGCACTGCCAGTGTCTTCACCACCTGCAGACATATGTTTTGAAATAATTTATATATTTTTATAATGTCTAAAACTAAGCCATAAAAATGCAGGGGGAAACTTTGTATTTGTTTATACATTGGGTAAAATAGAGACTGTGATTGGCCTCCCTTATTGCTTTGCATTTTCCCCATAACGTGTTATTGTGTACAGAAAGTCTTTTTTCAGAAGGTGGGCTAAGGTGGTTTTGCCAGGGGATGCCATCTGAACAATATACATATTTCTTTGGCAAAAAAATGTGATGAGATATTTCTAAATAACGAAATAAAATAATAGTGTAAACAATGGGTTGTGTGAAAATGAACAGCCATTAATATACTGTTTTGGGAAGTTAAACTATCGTGTATAGAGTGTGCAGCTTAGCTTATTTTATATTTCCTTATCAATATAACACAAGATTGTAGTTAGGGGGTGGGCAGTTAAATTGATTGCTAAGAGGAGAAGCAGGCCTGTGCAGTTTTGGGTTGCCAGATGCCACAATAGTGTGTCCACACTAAAAAATGGATCCTTTTTATAAGGAATTAATGATTGCCTGAATGTATCATTCTATGTGTAGTTATCTTAAGTTTCCCTTAATGGGTCTAACTGCTACCAAAAAAACCCTACAAAATAGCATAGATCATGAGCATCACCATGGTTAGATTTTGGTCATCAAGCCAATGTCCTTGGAAGCCTTAGTCAGACCCTAAACTGTTGTGGTGCCATATAACACTCAATCCAGCTAATCTGGGGCTTGTCCATGACTAGAATTGAAGATCGGCAGTTTATCTTCTACCAAACACAAATGAGTGTCACAGAGTCAACACAGTCTCCAGCTATTATTTTGCTTGCAAGTCTGATAAATTCATATACATATATTCTTGGAGTTATGCAGCATATAGATTCTTAGGTTTATGGAGCTCTTAAATGAAGTCTCTTTAACTAAAATTAAAATATATATTGTGATTAAATTAAAGAAATTAGTTGTTTTAGATTATTAAAGTATCAGGATTATTTTTCTATCAAGTACTGTTTTTTTACAAACATCCAACACATTTTATTTCAAAGCCAGATTATTTTTCAAGGAGAGAATGGTGGAACATACCTTTACAGTTCACAGAAACTATTCAAGCACTTAGTTATGATTCACTTCTACTGCATGAAACTACAAGGGATTTAAGATTCAGGAATACTAGCCTTTAGCTGAAAATGTTCTTTTCGCTCTTAAAACCCTTGATTTTCCAGTTTAATCCTTCTTCACTGTTAGTGGCCTTGTATCTACCAGTTGCTCTTGAGTTAATTTCAGACCCCACCAATTCTAGTCATTCTTCTTAAAATGAGCAGGACATCGGGAATACTACATGTAGTAGTGTCTATCTGTTAAGATTGCACTACACACTTCTTTTTTTACTGCTGATGAGAAAAAACAAAGTCTATAGTGTGCACTTTACTAAATGTTACAATATATTACACGGTTTGATGCGTGTTTAAAATCACTACTGGTTTGGTTGAACAAGAGTGTAACTGAGAACTTGGATTGTAGGTATTAATTATATTTTACAATACAAGTTGGTAGAAAGACCTCATGTTATACCAAAATGAAACATTTTTTGACCCTAGCAAGACAATCATAGTGTAGGTAAAAATGACACAGGAGTTCCCAAACATTTGAGCAATCAGAAGAAAATCAAAGTGCAGGACAAATCCACAGCAGTATTCTTTGACTGCAAAAATGTATTGGGAACGTGAAGATAACATTTGAGCATACTGCAGTAATTTTAGACTTAATCCAAGGGATTCACATCACCGTGCATGGGGGAGGCATTGTAATTTTAATGCACATCATCTAATGCTGACAGTTCTTTCAAAGGTGTCAGTGGACTGCATATTTTCTTTCGCTATCTTTCTTTCATGTCTCTCATGTTGCATGTCTGATTTCCTCTAATGTTCTTCCCTTTGTTTTTTACTCTAACCCCCGCACCTCTGTGATCACAGTGTGGCTGCTCAGATTTCAGCTCACCCACAACGATAGCAAAGCCAGCATCTTGCAATGTACCATTAAGGTGTTTGAGGTTAAAATACTCCAGGAAGTCTGCCATTATATGAAAGTCTGTAGACTGGTTAGTGGTTTGTATGTATGTGGCATTTAAAGGAAGGAGTGCAACATCAATTACAATTTATTGGAAAAGCTTCATGCAGTTACAGGGCTTTAGATATTTATATCTATTGTATGCATATTGAATTTTTAAACATGAACAATCTCCTATGGCAATTGCAACAGTTCTGTGGGTTATTGTGTCTAGAGCAGTTTCCTATTCTGTTCAAAAGAATATGACATCATAAGTTTATTTCCCAAAAAATACTGGTTTCTGCCAAAAAAATAGGAAAAAAGCAAATTCAAATATCTCTCAGCTTTTTAAATGATATAGATAGATGATAGATAGATGATAGATAGATAGATGATAGATAGATAGATAGATAGATAGATAGATGATAGATAGATAGATGATAGATAGATAGATAGATAGATAGATAGATAGATAGATAGATAGATAGATAGATAGATGATTAATAATGCATGTCACGTGGTGACATAAGTTAAAAGCATGACCCTGAAGGACAACTCATGGAATACAAAGTAGTAGGCAGTATGCAACATATGAATTGGTACAAGAACCAAAAATAAGTATGCATGAGAGAGATAGCTCATAAGTAGGTTAAGAGAAGAAAAATACAATAACTATTACTGTATTATAATATAAAATATATTTTCCAGTCATCTGAATGGCGGGTTTGGATGATATTATGCTTGGCTTGCACTTCATTTTCACTCCAGGCATTAGGATTGTTTTGTTACAGAAGATATATCAAGATGGAAAAGTAGAGGAAGCATTAGATTTCACTTTGAGCATGAGGCTTGTCCTGTATTCACTGAATTGGCTCCGATTTCAGGAAATTACAGAGCTGGCACGTGTTGTAGTTCCAACATTGAAAGCCTTTGTTTTTGGATCTTTGTGGTACACTTGCTCCCTCACGTCCAATTTCCCAGAAAGGCACGATTGTATGATTGTTTGCTCTGCGGGTGCCAATTATCTACTATAACTAAGTGACAGTAAGGTCAGTGACTACACATAGCAAAGCAACTAAATTGTGATACAGGGTGGTTTTAATGAGCATCAGATCATAAAGGATTTGCAGACTCCAGAAAGAGCTGAATATGTCCAGTTATCAGAAATGATAAGGACAAACAAATGAGAAAGTATTTAATCAATACATAACCTTTGTTACCCTCTCTGAAAGCCACACTCTGATCAAAAAGGCGCCCTTGAACTGCATCTTTTATGGTCTTCATCTCTTCTTCTTTTCTTCTCTGGTTTATTTTTCCGCAGTCTCCTAACGACCTGCTTCGGGGAGGAACTCATGGAACCCAAGGGAGATCTTCTGAAAGACAAAGATACCTTCTTAAAACATTCCACAATCCCCAGCCATTCAATGTATCCATAAACACTATGCCACTTTTAGACTGTGCCACTTTGATCAACTTTGATGGACGCCATTTTAAAGCTTTGTGAGGCCTCATCAATGCTTTAGCTGTGGCATGCTAGGAAATGCTAGCATTTATCTAGAGATGTTGGTGCCTTGTAAAGCACCTGCATTTCCAAACAATGTCCACAAAGGTCCATAAAAGCCACCATGCTGCAATATTGCTTGTTTTGTGTGCAACTGCCACTGGCTCCATCTTCAAGCCATGCTCCAAGCCTTTTTTTTTTGCTGTTTTTTGTTAAAAGTTGAAAAGATACCTCAAATTTTTACATAGTGGCTGCAGGCAAAGCAGAAGTGCATCAATCAATCGCAACCACATTTTCTCTGACAATATTAATTGATGAAAAAAGTTTGAGGATTGATATGTTGTTTTACTGCTATATATCTATATATATATATATATATATATATATATATATATGTAGCATTTCCTGAAGGGACTCAAGCATGGATCTGTTGTTTTGATACAATCCAGTGCCTTTTTGCTTCTCATCAATATTTGGAACATTTCTGTGATTTCTGTTTTTGTGTTGGGGCAATTGCTATGCTGGTTTTGAGCTGGACTCAGTGTTAACATATTTTTTTAAGAAATGTTATGATGCATATTGAAATGATGTTACAAATATCAGTCACTGGAGAAACAAATCCGGTAGCTGAGGCTTACAAAATGCTGGTCATGTGAGAATGTAAAGATTCATTATATAGTAGTTGGCTGCTGGACAGATGTAAATGAAATACTTTTTCTATGTGCATTGCTTTGGCTTAGTCTATTTAATGTGTTGTTGGGTATTTTATGCCATTGAACCCGTTAATATCCCTTTGGTTACTGCAGTTTATTAGGATATATGTACTGCATAATGTCATCATCCGTTACTATAAACTTTTATAGACCCCCTCCCCTCAAATACTAAGGGTCTAAGTGACATTAAAAAAATAATAAAAAACAATATAATACTAAATGCCAAGACAGTACTTAAATGCAAGCAGTATACTAGATATAAGTTGAAAAGACACATATATAATGAGGCTGTAGGTATATTTCTGACAATTTGTATAGGTAAGAAATCCATTATCCAAATCTATAGATACCCATTATCTAGAAATCTCCAAATTACAGGAAAGACATCTCCCATAAACTCCATTTTAAGCATATAATTCTGATTTCCTTACATGCATGTCTATATTTGCCAAAACACCCATACTGAATACATTTAATGGTAAAATGATTTTTAGCAGACTTAAGATATGGTAAGATCCATATACCTATAATTATACATATGCTAGGGCTTCTATTCATTATTTCAGTTGTCATAGCCATGGAGTGAAGGACAGTGTGGAAGAAATTGCACAAACAGCTTCATATGAAAAGTATATTCTGTATATATTGGCGAATAAAAAATACAAGGGTTAGCAATTAGCCCAGTCACTGATAATCACTGATATCCTGAGTAGACGTTATAGACACTGACTGCTCTTAGACATAATCACTGGTAAACATTAAGGAGACTTTGCTTTTAATCTATTACATTAGCAATAAAATAATGCCTTTCTATATACTAACCCACAGTTTTAGCCACCAGCAATGGCTGGTTTTGAGTTTTCCTTTTAGTTTCAAATCAGTCAGAAAGGAATTTAGAATCAGTTGGGTATTTACCTTAGAAAAATGTTGTCATGCTAAATATACAAATGTGGAGTCTGCCAATTTGCCTGGGGATTCCCCTGGCCCCCTCCTGAAGTGCTTGTTTCGAGTGGCTGCATGTTCAACTGACAATAAATATTTATATAAGTTTATATCTTATTTGTGTTCCTGTTCATTTCTTATTGTGTTTCCTTGTTGGTGGGGCTCGTTCTGCGGTGATAACAAAGTTGGAAAACTATGTCCATTACAAGATAGTGAGAGCAAGGAGGGCATGTGCCTTTTGTCTTGTTCAGCTTTTAGGTTTATATCTTCCCAATGATTTCCTATTCATAGGTGGTGTCACAGGGTTGTATATTCACCCCTCCTGCCATTGCAGTAGATGATAAACAATAATTCTAGGGATGCTTGTTATGTGACATTTCCAAGCTCATTAATTATTACTTGGAACTGGGGAAAAGTACAAAGTGTTACAGAGAAAAGGTTAAGTGTGAGGCCCAAAAAGAGGCAGATGTCTAAACCATCCACTTTCCATGGTGCCCTAGGGGACTGCCGACCCCTCATTACTTTCTAAATTCTTCTGCGGGAAAATAACAATAAATAACTTTTCCACATGTGTTTTCCACATCTTTCAGTGAATGAAACATTAAAAAACAAGCAAATATTCAATATCCTCCTTCTCTGTAAAACGAAATCGTTTACACGTGAGAGGTATCGCCATGAATGGCAATATAAATACAAAGTCAGAATCTGTTTATTAATCAATGAATTGATTAATTCATCTTAAAATGCAGATCTTAATATAATTAGAAAACAGAGGGGAAGTTAAACGTACACTGGAAGAATGATGTTGCTTAAAATGATTATTATTGGCAGGAGAAATTGCTGGTGAAAAGTTTAAAAACCTCAAATCAACTCCTGCAGTATCTAGCATGTGCATTGTTCTTTTAAAAAGAGACAAAACATTTAAAAAAAACCCAGACCAAGGTTTTAAATGGACAATACATAAATCACAGACAAATCCTTCCACAATATATTCCTGGCTTTTCAGAGCTGCTGTCAACAGCAGAGTTCAACGTACCATTTTATTTCTTTCCCCATAATCAAAACACCAGTAAAGTGAGTCTGGAATCTGAGGGGTGTAATTTAAGCTTTTGGCCCTGCAGTGATTCAGGTAAACAAGCCTGAGGGTACACGCTCATCACCTCCTCCACTTGGCTTTCTGCCTTATTCCTTGAGGGTAGTGTGTGATCTTATCTGGTCACATACCTGCCCAGAAGATGTGTGAAATGATACGGGAATCATAGAGGAAAGGTGCTGAGTACAATAACGCGTGGGTGTGTGTTTGTGAGAGTGGTATATATATATATATATATATACCAGTCTGTATATTATTGTATGTGTGTATGTATATATATATATATATATATATATATATATATATATATATATATATATATATATATATATATATATGTTTATGTGTGTGAATGTATTAATACATAAAGTGCATTGTACAACTGGGGTTTTTTTGTAACATTTTTTACCCTGCTAACTTTTTCTAAGAGGAGTAAGGAAACCTTTTTTTTTTTTAGCAGATGATTTATTTCATATCTCCTTGTGCCCAATATATTATCAGGCCTTCCCTGGATAACAACACATCTTATATAAAAGAATGGATTCATATATAGAATTCTCTGTGATGTAAGCAAAGCTGTTATTTTAGTGTGGCGGTCAAATTTGACTAAGTGGAAAAAATACACAAATAAAAAATAAAGCAAGGGGGTCCAGTCCATTGGCATTCCAGCTGGGACTTTAGAAAGTAAATTTATTTCTCAGCTGAAACGAACATTTACACTTAAAATGTCAAACTTGTGTTCTTTAAGCAGCTGTAAACTCCCTGTCTCATAACCAGCTCTGGAATAGACGGTGAATTTAATATCTTTGCTCTATTGGGATACATAAAACTAGAGGCATTCTGCAAAATGAAAGCAGTTATTAAGACAAATCACAAAACTCTATATAATTGACATCTCATCACATTTCTTTAATGTAACTGTTTTAGGTACATATATTTTCCACGAACACATCAAGGGTTATCTATGAAATCTGTATGAGTTGAGTTAAATGCAGTTGCTGTCCCATTATATAATGTATTTGCCTTGTAGATTATTATAACAAAAATCTTTAAATAAGATAAACTTGCCTAATCATCCATTCTCTTATTGTATCATTGTAGATCTTCATTGCCAGTGCAGTCTTCCTTTGGGTCTGTGTCCCCACCTCTCGGCAAGATGAACAGCATGAACAAGCTGCCCTCCGTCAGTCAGCTAATGAATCCACAGCAGAGGAATTCGCTCACCCCAAATGCCATGTCTGATGGAATGGGTGCAAATAGTAAGTAGTGCACTTAGATAACTAGCAACACACAGCACTTCACAGAATAAAGCCTTGGGCAATTTTATGATATAGAAACATATTCAATTAAAGGAAAATGGGCAGCTCTGGAAACCTTGGTTTGAGTTTTAATATTGATTTGTTTCCATTTCTAGTTCCAATGATGAGCACCCACATGCCAATGACCAATGATCTTAATGGACTCAGCCCCTCTCAAACACTGCCTCCAACATTATCCTTGCCATCCACATCACATTGCACTCCTCCTCCTCCATACCCCTCTGACTGCAGCATTGCCAGGTAACTATCCAGTGGGTGCCAAACTTTCTCTGATTTAACAATGTCTCCTTTTAAATTCTGTGAAATGAATTTGTGTCCCATGGGAGTGTTAGGGGAAAGGAAATATAATTCTAAAACTATTTTATTGCCTAAATCAAAGTGAGACATTATTTAGTAGAATCCACCATTCTAAATGATAGATTTTGCAAGATATCTCCATTATTTAGGAGAATCCACCATTCTAAATTATAAGTTTTGCAAGATATCTCCATTATTTAATAGAATCCACCATTCTAAATTATAGGTTTTGCAAGATATCTCCATTATTTAATAGAATCCACCATTCTAAATTATAGGTTTTGCAAGATATCTCAGTCATCACATGCAACTGTGGCAACTCTAGTCATTTGCATTTGTGCAACTGACTGAGAACAACAGCTGTGTCAGGTTAATATAGAGAAAGTGGTATGTGGATTTCTGTGAAACCATAATACCATGGTTACCACCATGAACATCCCCATCAACAAATCTATGCTTTGAGAAGACTCTAGGATGCATTCTGTTACCAGGTCATTGCTTATATGCTGATTTACCAGACAAATGAACACAAAAGAAAACAGTTTCTAGCACCTGCAACAATTTATATGTTGGGTTCTGTCAATTCATGGAAACATTTCTGAAATATTTGTTCCAAAGACTTGTAATTGTAGTAGTGTTGGTGTCCGTTCAGCTGAGCAGGGTTGTCTTTTTTTAATGATTAGAATTGCCTGCTGAATCTTTCAATACTCTCCACCAGGGATCTTCAAATCGTGGCCCTGCTGTTGTTGCTGAATTGTGGGTGGGTACTGGGAGATGAAAACCAACAACAGACAGAGAGCCTTTGAATATCCCTGATATACACATAAAACATATAAGCATATTACTAGTTGCCAAAAGAGAATAAAGTAGTTAACATGCATTGACAATGAATAGTAAGGGGCTGTATTTTGCACCCCTTTACAGTCACCTGGGCTTGGATTCAACCCCCTCCCCTAATCAATTTGTGCATGCGTATGGACAAGTAAAAGAAAGACGTGAGGTGAGATAACACTGGTTTTACCTCTACAACCACAGTCCTTTACTCAGTCTGTTTTTGGGAATGCTAGGGGTTATTACAGGATCTTAAATCTTGGGATAGCACCAGTAATGGGAATCTGATAAACTCCTACTTCTTTCCCTGCCATTCAAGCTAATCTACCAATTAGCATTTTGAATATTTAAAAGTCATTACATTTGTCAGAATATCAGACCCAGTAACACGTATTTCTCTATGCTTATTTTTGGGCCATCAATTAATAGCTTGAAGCTGTCAATTATATAGATACAGTACACTTCCAAATTACATTACTCTATGACAGGTATGGGATCTATTATCTGGAAATTCGTTACCCAGAAGCTCTGAATTATGGAAAAGCCATCTCCCATAGTTTCAATTTTATCCAAATAATACCAAATTTAAAAAATGATTTCCAATTTCTCCATAATAATAAAACAGCACCTTGTACTTGATACAAACAATGATATAATTAAACCTTATTGGAAGCAAAACCAGCCTATTGGGTTACTGTAATGCTTTTATGATTTTCTAGTAGCATCCATATGAAGATCAAAATTATGGAAAGATTTGTTATCTGGAAAACCCCAGGTCCAGAGCATTCTGGATAATAGATCCCATACCTGTTCCTGTAATAGTGGGATAAAGTGCTACAACAACGTCCTCCAAGTAGTAAAAGGTTTAAAACACATAATACTAATTAGCATTATCATTATCAGCCATCTTGCTGACTTTTGGAGTGCTGTCTATCTGTCACTACTGTTATAGGGGTTTATTTAATATGACTTAAATTATTGTTGTATTAACCCTTTCATTTTCTCTCTGTTTAGTTTTTTAGCGAGATTGGGATGTTCATCTTGTCTGGATTACTTCACTACCCAGGGCCTGAACACCATTTATCAGATTGAAAATTACTCCATTGAGGTGAGAAGAGCAACATGCTCCTACTCTAGAACCTACTCAGCCAACTTTTTTAGCCTACCTTGCCCCTCCATTGCCCTGTGCTATACTCAGGTCTTTACAAAAAGAAGATGGTAGTTTTCATTGGCTTCTTTATTCTATTTGGAATTACTTTTCTATATACAGTAGGTTCATTGTTTCTTCAACTAAGTATCCTTATATTATGGGTGTCATATAAGGATGGTCATTGTAACAGGACAACACAGAAATTTGCCGAACACAAAAGGCTAGTGTAGCGGGAATATCCCCTGCATGTTTATTTAGTCATGTGATGTAACATTTCGGGGGCGTGCCCCTTCCTCAGACATGCAGAAGCACTCCCCCGAAACGTTACATCACATGACTAAATAAACGTGCAGGGGATATCCCCGCTACACTAGCCTTTTGTGTTCGGCAAATTTCTGTGTTGATATTATTGGGAGAGCTGCCGACCCCTCCAGCCAACACTAGGCAATTATCACCAGGAGAGAACCTAGGGGAAATAGGAATTTTTTGCTGCATTGTAACAGGCCAACACATCAAGTAACCCATCCATTTTTCTACCTTACAAGGACTTAGCATCCCTGAAGATCCCAGATCAGTTTCGGCATGCAATCTGGAAAGGTCTCATGGAGCACCGGCAGATCCATGACTTTACGTCCCCTTCTCACTTGCTTCGCAGCACTAGCAGTGCGTCCACAGTAAGCGTAGGCTCCAATGAGCCCCGCGGGGAAAGAGTCATTGATGCTGTACGATTCACATTAAGGCAAACCATCTCGTTCCCCCCAAGAGATGACTGGAATGACTTCAATTTCGACTTGGACACCCGCAGAAATAAGCATCAACGTATTAAGGAAGAGGGTGAATGAACATCTCATGTCTCTCTCTCTCTCTCTTTATATATATATATATATTAACTAAATGCATAAAGTAGGTGACCTTCACTGAAGTAGATTGAGGTGACCCACTATTATATGATGAATAGACCATAGTACTAAATGAGAATGCAATTGCTTGGTATTTTGGCTATTCTCTAAGCTACTCTCCATTCAGTTTGTTTGAGCCAAATCCAAAAGAACTATTTCTGTACAGGTGTGCCCATTAAAACAGCCCAGAACTGAGTAGTCAATACATTACAGCAGGATTGTCCTTTGCAGTGGGTAGCTTGAATAAAATACAGAGAATATTTGTGTAGGTGCATATCCGAGAGCACTTGAATTTTGTATGTTTATGGTTTTAATGAGTGATAAGTGCCCTACAACCCAGAAAGCACTTTAACAGTCCTACAAAGACGTCTTTTCAAGTGTTTCTCACCTGCCTTCCTGCCATTAGTCAGATGTGATACCTTTTCATTTTACAACTGCACAGGAAGTAATTTCTGTATTGAGAAAAACCACAAATGGGATGTATTAACCCGCTGGAGTATAGTCTACTGACACATTTCATCATTGGCGCTGTCTCTGCTGGAAAGTCCATGGCTTAGCAGTGCCCACATTGTGGGGCTTCCTAAGGAGCATAGCTTGTAGAACTATTTGGGTAACATTTGGGGAAATGCTTGTTATCTTTGCTAGATTCTCTTTGAATCCCCATATAGAGGAGTTAGTGAGGATACCACAATATTGTAATATGTCTGTAAACTTGCTACTAGCCAACGGGAGCCCTGACCAATTGTTGGTCAACAAAGAGGGTCTTAAACCCAAAGAGCTTGAATTTCAGATACATATAGGGCAGCAGGGGTAGAATGGCAAATTTCAACTTAATGCCCCACTTGCTGGTTCGAGGCCGTTTACCCCTGCACTAGGCACAGATAATAAAATTTATGGATAGCTATTTAGCCAAGCATGTCTATAGGATGCTCTCATATGTTTCAGTAACTTCATTTTACTTCATTCTCTTTGAGACCCTTACTGTGACTGCTAGTGGAAAGTGGCACATTGTACAGATCCTTCTGTTTAAATGCTAAATAGCAAAATGTAACTGCCTATTGTAGCCGCTTGAAGTTCTTTTTCATTATGATTAAGTTTGTCATTTTAGAAAGCCAAATCTTGTTTATTTACACAATGACTACACTGCCAACCACTTCAAAGGGAATCCCTCAGTTCTATACTTCTACAAATTGTACAGTGTATAAATATATAAATATATATTATATGTATAATTATGATTCTGATATATTGTTTTGGATTTATTTTGAATTAAAAACATTTTTTTTGGGGGGGGGATAGCAGGTTATCCAATATCAAAAAACAAATATGCAATGTAAATGCTAGGTGGCAAAGCAGTAAAACTGATTCCATATGTCCTAGATTTCAAAAATCTCACTGCCTGTAAAAGCTAAATTGTTTGTGTCCCTTGCAGGTCTATTCATAGGAGAATTGTATGTAAATCATCACTGCCGTATCAAGGGATATCTACTTTATTTCATGCATGGCCCATCAGGGGGGGTTTATATACATCCCTCCAGCAGCCCTCTTGCTACAGCTGAATTGCTCCTTGGAGGAATGCTGGAAGTGGCAGTTGAGCAATGGCTGGAGGGCTGAAGGTTGGAAATCACAACTAATGATTATTTATCCTTAATTTTTGGATTTGGATTTTGAATATTGAATCCCCCAATATGCAGCCTAATACCAAACCTAATCTGAACGCTCTTCAAATTTGAAAAACATTTACAAGTTGCATAACTTGTGAACACAAATTGTATTGGTCATTTTTCATGACTTTAAGGGTTTGGATTTTAATTCAGATACACATGTAGGAGTTGGACAAAGCCAAATCCATCAAAAGTGTTGGGATTTAGACAAACCCTGCATTCCTCATTTTTATTTGTATTTTTAGCATTGCTGACGCCAAGTGTTCTTTTTGCCCTAAACTGTATTTAAACCAACCCTTGCTGGTCTGCAGTGAAATGTCTCTTAAGACTGTACTTGTATTTCATTCATTATGTATAAGCTGTCTATATGCTGTGAAATATAGACTTTCTGTTCTATTAATCATGCTTTTCCTGCATACTGATTTTAATTTTCTACGAAAAACTGGAAATATAAAAACAATCCGCACTGGCAGCAACCAGAGGTAATTAACTATTTGTAATGTACATATTTGTTTTGTATGTTGTCAGGAAATACAATTTATTCCAGAAAAATAAAATAAATATAAAGAAGAATATTGTGACAAATGTTGTTATTTCCATCTATAAACCGTGTCTACCTTTGGTGTAGTGTGTGGTGCTCTGGGAGAAAAATGATCAGACTTTACAAAATGAAATAAACCAAAATGCCATGTATGTTTGCTTCTATAAAGGAGATATACAGTACATGTAAAGTTTACCAAAGGTATGTCACCATGCGGTCCCAACACGAAAAACCCCAGTCCAAAGGTTGCCAAAAATTGGAAAACTCAAAGTAGGTGAAGAAGATCCGCAATTAATAAATGCAGTAGCAAGGTAATAGTAAAATTGAAAAAGTATGGATCAGGACATGTATAGCCTAACACGTTTCATGCCAAATGGGCACTTAGTTAGGCAAAATGGTATTTTTTGGTTTATTTAATGTCTAAATAAATTTTAGGTAGACTTAAGGGGTTATTTATTAAAGGGATTCTGTCATGATTTTTGAGTTTTATGCTGTAGTTTTTATATATAAATGACACTGTTTACACTGCATATAATTCACTTTACCATATAAAATTTCATTCCTGAACCAGCAAAGGTAATGGTCATGTGCTTTCAGAAAGAGCCAGCACTTCATGATGGAACTGCTTTCTGGCAGGCTGTTGTTTCTCCTACTCAATGTAAATGAATGTGTTGCAGTGGGACCTGGATTTTTACTATTGAGTATTGTTCTTAGATCTACCAGGGAACTGTTATCTTGTGCTAGGGAACTGTTATCTGGTTACCTTCCTATTTTTCTGTTGTTTGGCTGCTGGGGGGGGGGAGTAGAGCAGTAAAGAGTGACTGAAGTTTATCAGAGCACAAGTCACTTGGGGCAGCTGGGAAACTGCAAATATGTCTAGCGACTCTAGCCCCATGTCAGATATCAAATTTAAATATTAAATATATAAATCTTTTTGCTCTTTTGAAAAACGGATTTCAGTGCAGAATTCTGCTGGAGTAGCACTATTAACTGTTTTGAAAAAATTAGTAACTGGTTAGCGCAGACGCACACTCTCCACTGCCCTTTCTGGTTGATCGCACGGTGCTCAGTAATGTAGGCTTCGGCTACCTCCCTGGATTCAAAAAGAACAAATTTACAGGCACACAAGGCAAACCTTGTGTGCCGTTAAATTTGTTCTTGTTCACGACAGTATCCATTTAAAGTCTGAAAAGTTCAAGTTTTTTTTACTATAAAATCAGAATTTTTAGTGGGGGGAAAAAAATCAAATTTTTCAAGATTTATTATAACCCGAGGATGGAAAAAGTCTGAGTCCGGAAATCCGGCATCTCAGACCTGCCAAGGTTGTATATAAGTGAATGGGAGAGGTCCCTATCCTAAGTTTCTGTGGTCTTCACTGGAATTAGCCCCAAAATCCATTTATTTCTGGCTTTAGAGAGAAAAATCCTGAAAAATTCTGGCTTTTCGAAATAAAGACACAAAAAATTTTACGATTCAGGTTTTTGATGGTTTTATCAAGTTTTTCCACAATCCGATTAAATCCTGTTTTTAATAATATATAAAGTTAAATCATGGATTCTAGTTTGGTCGGACTTTTAAAAACAGATAAATTGGCATTTTTGACAAATAAGCCCCCTAATATATGGAGATCTAATTACAGAAAGATCCCTTATCTGGAAAATCCCAGATCCTGAGCATTTTGGATAATATATATCATACCTGTAATATTAAATATACTTATGGCCAATTATGAAATGTCATGACTCTCAAGAATAAATTATTTTCACATTATAATAATTATTATGAATTCACTAAAACTACATTTACAGGTATAAGTATCATTCTTCCACAGTGCAATCACTAATTGTAACTATGTTCAAAAAACTGACTTTACTCCTCTTTTACTATACAGTTTCTGTCTTTGTTTCATATAATGCCTTATATGGACAATTTTGTACATATTTGGTGAAAATTCTGGTGATAATCTTTAGTAAACCTTGCAAGACAATTTACGTAGTATGAAAGCTGTAATAGGCACTTTAGTAAACCTGCTCTTTTTTCTGGCGCAGGTCATTATTGCTGCTTAGAGCACCTTAATAGCAGATGCCTAAGCCATGGTTTTTGGTGAAGTGGGTAAGACAGGGAATAGTGGGATGACTAATCACAGCCAATGTAGTGAGTAACTGCCAGTGTCAATATACAGTAGTTAAGAAGTACAACTTGGGTACTTGGCATGTACCTAAAGGTATGGGACCTGTTATCCAGAATGCTCGGGACCTGGGGCTTTCCGGATAACAGATCTTTCTGTAATTTGGATCTTCATACCTTGTCTACTAGAGAATCATGTAAACATTAAATAAATCCAATAGGATGGTTTTGCTTCCAATAAGGATTAATTATATCTTCGTTTGGATCAAGTGCAAGGTGCTATTTTATTATTACAGTGAAAAAGGAAATTATTTTAAGAAATGTGGATTATTTGGATAAAATGGAGTCTATGGGAGACAAGCATCCCATAATTTGGAGCTTTCTGGATAACGGGTTTCCAGATAATGTATCCCAGACCTGTACTGCCAATACTACAATACATTATACTAGCTGACTTAGTATACACACGCCACCAGATTTTACATCCAAAATGCATTGTGCCTAAACTGTGTAAATCAGTTTGTCAAGTATTTATTTTAATACTGATGCTCAGGAAACCCTGTGTGGGAAATACTGTGAAGTAATAAAAAGATAAATGGCAAATGTATTCCCACTTTTCCCACACTCATTGCTAAACAATCACCTTAGCATTTATAGGGGTGCGGTGTGTATTTCAAAGCATTGCTCTCGATACCCCTGCACCTGTGTCCAAAAGGTGCTTTTAATGTCGTAATTATATACCCTTCCCCCTATGATCTGCTGTTACATTTTGTTTATACTCATCATCAACTTAAATATTTTGTTTTAAGAACTCAAGATATATATTTAACCCTTGTGTAAGTGTGGCCATACATGGGCAGATTTTAGATACCAATTCAGGTCCTTTAGATTGTTTCAGCAGCTTATCTGCCCATGTGTGGGGCCCTCCCATGCGTCACCCAACTGATATCTCTTGTCAGATATTGATTGTAATCCAATTGTTTTTCCCTAGACCCAACGATCAAATTAACCCCTGATATTGACATTTGTTTGGTGACCAAATTTTTTTTTGGGCAAATTAATGATGCAATTAAGCGAAAAAATCTACCAATGGCGTAATGTGGAATTTTGCTGCAAGTCTATGCATGGTGAAAAATTTTGCTCATCGCTAATCAGCCTGGACAAATATTCTGGTTGATAATATGTAGACATGCTGTATATTTAGAACTAAACCTAGTCATCATGGTTTAAAAGGGTCAGATTTCATTGTCCCCCCAAGCCAAAGAAAGTGGATTGTCACCCAGATGATAAAACTATAGTATATGTATGTGATGAATAAAGATATGGATGGCCATACATGCATACATGTGATCACACTTGGTTTATAACAGTAGTATAGCTGTTAGACCCTGCATTTCATTTGGTTGTTCAAGACATTTGTGCTTTCAGGAAGTGGCGTAACTATAGAGGAAGCCGACCTCGGGGTTGAGGAGGCCAGGGGAAAAGGGGGGCTCTCTTGCCTGGAAACTTGTGGGGCCCCTGCAACAAGAAGATGTTCACACACAAGAGCGTACGCACGTCAATGAGTCCAGATGAGGGTCCACACCAGTGTGCTCATGCCACTGCATGGGTTGGGTAAGTTGCTGCATGTGCCGGGCCCCTCTGAAGTTTATTCACGGGGGGCCAGGTTGGTATGCCGCTGCTTTCAGGTATAGTTGCCACCTCCACCCCTACATGCCTTCTGCATGGCAAACCAACAGGTAATAAAGCATCAGTCAGGGTTCCAAATAGCCATTAATATACATCTTAATGAACTAGTCTTTAGCCATCCAGGACAGGGATTTCTTGTACCTGCTTTGAAATGATTGGGGTGGTAAGTGTACCTGCAGGGAGCTCCACATCTACCAATAACTGTCAATCATTTTCAGGTGACACATGTCCAGATTTGCCAGTCATTGCTACATGTGATCACCATCTGCTGTTAATGTTACAGTATGCGTTTCCAGTTGGATTATGTGCATTTTAGCTATACTTTATCTTTCTGCATTTTTCATCTATTACTGCCATCTAGTGGTACAGTTAGGAGTGAGCTGCATTACAGCAGTACAAAATGTACCTGATTTCTTCTCAAAAGCTTTGTCAAACACAGTAACCTCCACTCCCTGAGTGTGTGGATCTTCACTGCAGTTCAAACGTCTAAACCCAGAGCATTAACAGTTGATTATGCAGACTTTCCAGTCGGGAAAGAGGGTGAGGCTAAGATTTAATAGCTCAGAACCTCACATCAGCCTATTGTGTTACAAGCTTACTATATTTGCAACACCCCGGCCTCAGGCTGAGTTCACTTTAGTTCACTATAAAATAAAGCTACCATTTTCCTATAGCAAAGGATAATATCTAACTCCCATCTTGCCACTCAAAGTCCCAAGCAAAGCTTTATGTAGATTGGATGTCTGTGTGCTGGTCAGGGCCAGAACAAGGGTAGGCAGAGTAGGCACCCACCTAGGACGCAATCAATGGAGGGCACACTTTTAAGGGGAATTTTCTTTTTTTTTAAAACCAGGTTAGATTGGCCTTTAATAGTTTTGCAATCACCTACATATTATAATAGCTGCTGAAGAGTCTCTGGCAAAACAAGTTTTACAGAAATGTCAACCACAGGCTACTTTATCGGAGTAATATCTTCTTAACTACAGGTTGCCTCCTTAAAACTTGCTCTTTTAAAGAGGCTTTCCAACTCGGAATGGCATTACCACTCCCGTCAAGCAATGTTCCCTCTAATTCTTTCTTGGCTTTCTCAGAAATTCTTCTGTGTGCACATTTAAAAGTTGTGTGTGCATTTCTTAAAAACTGTGTGCTCAGGTCAGAATAAATGCAAAGTTTAGTTTTCACTCACAATTTGTGTATGCACGCACAAGCACACAGCTTAGAGGTAACATTGCTGCCAAGTGTCCTACAAATTGTTCAACAGTCGCACTTAAGTAGGTAAGAGTTTCATACACTTGTACTGGAAGGCTTGAATATCATCAAAATGTGAAGCTGAGAAGTGACCTTCCCCAATTTTTTACATGATAATCTTACAGCCATGTTACATCTAGTTTGTTATGTCCCAGGGTGTGACTTACACCCATTCTGCCATTTCCAAGTCTATTTGTGATACCATAGGGCATGGCCATGACTCCGCTTGCTTTTTTTCTCCCATCAGCCAATCATAATTAGAGACACAGAGCCTGGCAGGAGACACAACATAATATTTGTAGGTGATGGGGTTGTGTTAATCTCATGTTATTCTCTAGCAGGGGCAAAAACAGGCTGAAATTGATGCATTGTATTAATGACTATGGCAACTTGCACACTCTGGGCTGGGATGTTAGAAACATTGTATGACCTCCATTCAATATATGGTTGGGAACACACAATCTCCTGACTATCTCCGGAATTTATTACCTTTCAGTGCAAACACAGGAGCTGATACAAACATATACACCACATAGTCTGGCCTTGCTTAGCATCCCTCCAAACTGTCCTGATCTGCGCAGGAAAGTCCTGATTTTAACAGCTCAGTCCACAGTCCTGGTTTCTTACTGAAATATACTGCATTTCTCTCTGATCTCCTGCACTGAGGACAGAAAAAACTCTCAACACCTGCACTTAGATATAATTGTAACTAATAGGATAATCAAGTATCGTGGGTGACTTGCAGCTTAAAGGGAAATGTCACCTTCATAAGCAAAACTGAAATAACACATAAAATACAGCCCTAAAACTGCCAGAAATGTATTCAACATGCCAAGTTTTGTAAAACAAATGTGATATTTAGACGGTATGATCACAAAAAAAACTTTTTATCCCTCTTTCCATTCTTCAAATGTTAGGAGGTAGGAATAGAACTGCTTCTATTTCTAGCCTAAACAAAAACAGGTTGGTGTAATGGGTTTGACTGTAATCACACTACTAAAGTTGTACGCACAAAAAACTTTCAGAAAATCCTTACCATATATTAGAGATAAGCAACGTGTGACCTCCAGCTAATCTAGAGCCTCTCCCCACACTGTTTTTCCCTAAATGTTTTTAAGCATAAAAGCACAATAAAAATATTTATAAAGTATATATATATATATATATACATACAGTAAGTCTTTCAGCGTGGGTGCTAACTACTTCACTGCAAGCTACTGCCAGGGTCAACAGCGACCTAGGCTCTACAGTTTGGCTACAGGCAAATCTGATGCACATCCATTATTATTAAACCCATATCTTGGCCATATCCATTTAATGAAAGCCCCAACAAACTTTGACTTCAGGTTTAGTATTCCCAAATATGACAATATTAGCAGGCCAATGTATCGTTTGCAGTATTTTTCCTAAGCCGCAAATGTTCTGTATCAATTTGTTCTGTATTGTAAAAGAAAAAAATCAAATATTTCAAACTAGTATTCCCATAAGTAAGCCTGAGGAATTGCCAGGGGTACATTTTTATAGTTTGAAACTGCACAGTCATACCCTGCTGTTTAGTAAACCAACCCCTAAATCATTCAGATAAGATTTGACACTCTGCAACCTTATTTTTAAAAAAATATATTTGTGAGAACAAAACCAGTAAGCAGTTCTGAGCAGAATACTCTCCCGGGCATAAACTGGTTTCTATGCATTGTTAAGCAGTGTAAGTATCCATCTAACCTATCTGTAACCTTGATATAATGATAAGAAAGATCATTATCAAGTGTGAGGGACATACTGGATGGACCGGATCGCTGGATGGGGAATAATTAGTTTATTTGAGTCTATGTGAAAGAAGATGAAAGCAGGGGAATACATAGGAAAGTAAACACTTCATCCAAATCCAATTGCCAAGTTTCTAAGAATTGGCTATTCTATAACATACTAAGTGTAGGGACACACTGGGCGATTTGGGGAGATTTAGTCGCCTGGCGACTAATCGCCGCGACTTTCCACGACCAATCTTCCCCGAATGCCTCCCCTCGCTCTGCGCCTGACTAAAATTAAAAATCGCCTGCGCTAATCACACGCGGCGATTCGTTTTCCGAAGTCGCCCGAAGTTTCCTCGTGAGGCAACTTCGGGCGATTTCGGAAAACGAATCGCCGCGTGTGATTAGCGCAGGCGATTTTTCATTTTAGCCAGGCGCAGAGCGAGGGGAGGCATTCGGGGAGAAAAGTCGCGGCGATTAGTCGCCAGGCGACTAAATCTCCCCAAATCGCCCAGTGTGTCCCAGCCCTAAAAGTTAACTTAAAGGTAACGTACCCGTTTAATCTCCTGTTCCAGATCCCATTTGTAAGCCTCTGGTTGCGGCAGGACAGGGACAATGGCCGCATTAACATCGTTGTTGGAGTCATGGCAAGTCTCACAGTGTTTGGTGTACAACCAATATATACTGAAAATACTGCATGAAGCTGTCAGCTGACCCCAGCCATAGGCATATTTTATATTTATCCCTTAAAAAAGTAGGTTATTTGTAGTGATGGGTGAATCTTTTCCGAAATTGAAGTCAATGGGCGTCAAAATAATTTAAACCCGTGACAACTTTGACGCAAGCATTTTTATATATATTTTGTCCATATGCATTAAAGTCAATGGGTGTCCGGATAATTTTGACGCGCAACAATTTTATACGTGGGACTACTCTGATGCAACAACAATTTTTTTTCTTCTTTCGCCGAATACAGACCTATTCGATCGAAAACGGACCTATTCGGCCAAAAAAAAAAAAAACTTTGACTTAATTTCGGTTGATCTTTTTGAAGTTTTTCAAATTCGAAATTCGACCCTTGATAAATCTGCCCCTAAATGTGGAGTATTCTGATAATTAAACAAAAATAAGCACAGTCTCTGCTCTGCAGTCGTACCATTTGACTCACTGGCAACTGAGTGTCTGAATTTACTGTGACAGTTGCTTAGAGAGAATCACGCATATTCAGTGTCGGACTGGCCCACCGGGATACTAGGAAAACCCCCAGTGGGCCCAGGTGTCAGTGGGCCCTAGGGTTGCCACCTTTTGCTAGATTTTTTACCGGCTGGTGGGGGGCGGGTACAAAAAGGGGCGTGTGTGACGTCAAAGGGGCGTGGTTGTGCGTAAAAGGGTAAAATACCGGCCGGGTGGCAACCCTAGTCAGCCCTCATGCTGCAAAACATATTGGTCATTGCCTATTTCTATGAGAACAAAAAGGCTAAATAGATGAAATAATTGATTATAGTATGTAAAGAAAACAGACTAGGAGAATAGAAGTTGATTGAGCAGATGAAGAATATTGTTACTGAGAGTGGCCCCTGGTCTAAGGTTTTAGAGTGGGCCCCTGGTCTATGGTTTTTGGGTGGGCCCCTGGTGTCCCAGTTCAACACTGCGCATATTCAACACCTGTTCCAGATTTTTGTGAAAGGTAGCTGGAGTTTGTTTCATATTGAATATTTTAGCCCAATTCAGCTTTATGTGCTTCAACCAATTTCTAACCAAAAGGGTAGGCCTGTCACCCTTCACATCCACTAAGGGCAATGTAAATGGCTGACTGGCATGTGACTGGCACTAGGATCACTCCAAGTATAAAAGGGTGGAGCCCAAAAGTGGGATTTGTAAATATGGGCAGACTTTTATTTTTGCCTACATTGCCAGTTTCTTGGACTCCCCTAACAAAAATATCTGCTTCCTATGAAAACAGCCCTACCCTTTGGGCTCCCTGAACAAACATAATTGCCTCCCTTGTCATTTGTACTTCTGCTAAACGATGTGATGGAAACAAACAAGAAAAGATTATTTGATAGAGAGCCCCTAGGGTAGGCGTTTTGAGAATATATTTCCATTCTCATTTTCCCACACTCATCTGGCTGCTGGATGAGAAGGAAGTAAAATTCATTTTTATTAACCTGCTCTTCTTGAAACTGGTTTCTATTATTGCAACAATGCATAAACAGCATTTGCAGAAGGATGATGTTACTGTTCCTGTCTCATAGTTCAGTTAGTGGGAAAAGCAAGTGTAAGTATAAGCGCCAAGGAGTGTATAGCAGACATGTACACAAGCTGGCTGGCTGGCAATGGGGAAAAAGGGACAAGAAGTTATAGGAACCCCTAATGAATGATGTGTGAAGTGTTTTAACAGACATTTGTGGGTAGAACTAGAGTTAAGTGTGTTTGACCCAAGAAAGTGCCCTTACGATGTTTATTCCTGCCGTTGATCCTACATTGTTCCACTGCAGCCCATTGTGTTGTACTGATTAAGGTGCATGTGAGATGTGTTCCTTCTGCAGTCGGCACTTGCAAGTGCATGTAAAAGATTGGGCTGTGTTTCTTCTTGGGATCCCCTGAGGTGGAACACATGAAGGATCAACCACAGGAGGGCAGAGGAAGAAACACCAGTTCCTAATGCTGTTTTATTATATATATATAATTTTTAACATATATAATTAAAAACATTTTGGGCTTGCTGTTCATACATTCCATGTAAATAGCACTAGGAATAACATGGAGGGGGTGGATGAATCATTGAATCATAGTGAGACTATTCTATCTTTGTTGTATCTTACATTACTGCCAGTGTAAGCAAAAAAAGGTGATAATACAATTGCCATGCTCATTTGCAAATTGGCACAGGATTAAATGATGCCACCTACACATATAAGGGATTACTTTACAGCTAAATGGTTCTAAAATTTCTACTGTACAGCAAATTATATTTGTGCCCAAACTGGAAATTGTTTACTGAAGTGCTAATCTTGTAAATTTGCATTGTTGGATATCACATTGATTTTCCATAGAATATATTATTTTACTTACTTAGCAGGAAGGGTAAGAAGACATATTGTTATGCTAATTATTCCAGCAATATTATGAGCTATATTATGATATGCTAAAGGGGAACAATATTTTAGGGTTTCATGTATGATAAGTGCTTCATTTGAAAAATATAACAGTAAAAGGATGAACAGAATTGCTGTCTCCAATAATTGCAGAATTGCTGTCTCCAATAATCCCTAGAAAGTATGAGAAGGGTAGAGAAGTATTAGAACTGAAGAGTGAATGTAGGGGATGCAAAATGTCAATGTTTTGCTCATGGTGAATATTTTGAGAATCCCATATACTACAGTTTAGAAATTAAACGTTAGCTTAGGCATAATAATGGGAAGAAATGCAGGAATGTATTTTTAATTGCAATAATGTGTTATGTTCTCCAACAGCCACTAGATGGCAGATGTCACACTTCATTCTCTATCTCAGACTCCTACAGTACATGGGCTGTACAAATACACCTAAAAAAACCTTGATTAATTTAGCAAGAACCACAGCCTCTGTAAATCATTTTGTTCTCTACAGTTTTAATCATTAGTCATCACTATTAATTGTGCATGTAATAATTTAAGTGCATAATACCATTCAACATTCGCTTTGTTTGCATTCGGTTTTAAAGGGGTTGTTCGCCTTTGGGTTTACTTTTAGTATGATGTACAGTAGAGAGTAATATTCTGATTTGCAATTGGTTTCCTTTTTTATTAATTGTGGTTTTTGAATTATTTAGCTTTTTATTTAGCTTTTTATTTAGCAGCTCTCCAGTTTGTAGTTTTAGAAAACTGGTTGCTATGGTCCAAATTACCCTAACCATGCATTGATTTGAATAAGAAACTGGAATATGAATAGATGAGGACCTGAATAGAAAGAGGAGTAATACAAAGTAGTAGTAATAAAAAGACCCAATAACAAAAAATGTCTACATTTACAGAGCATTTGTTTTTAGATGGGGTCAGTGACCCCTATTTGAAAGGTGGAAAGGTTTAGAAGAAAAATGCAAATCATTAAAAAAACTATAAAAAATAAATAATTAAGTGGCTTAGAATTGGTCATTCTATAACATGCTTACACTGTTCAACCTGCAGCTGGTTGAAAAAAAGCTAACCCAGCTATGGGTTACAGCCCAGATGCAAATTTAGCCAGAGTTTATAAATGAGCCCCCCCTACCTGCCTGAAAAGAGCTTAGCCACTAATATGTTACTTTTATTACTTATTTAGGATGCCATATCCAGTGTTACTTGAATTTGTATCAGTCATTAACATCTGTATTGTTAAGATAATATGAAGCCTTAGACTGTCATCTCCATTTTAGATGGACTGATATGAATGAAGTAATCTCTCTATAAGCTCTAAGAAATATGGCAAAATATAAAGAATAATATTATAATACACCAGAGCCATAATTATCCTTTAAATTGGTGATTTCATCGGTTATAATCAGAGCTTATTGATGTCATTTCTGATGTCATTTCTGTCACATGACTTATTGTACCCCTGTTGCAAAATATTATATATAAAAGGTGCTAAGTGATGTCATCAGTAATAATTGGTGCTAGGTGAACTTGTGTATTAAAATAAATAATGTGCCTTTAGAGAGCCTCTTGGACACTTAGCTCTTACGGGGGAATGTAATAAAAATCGGTAACGGAAAAACTATTCGCAATGCGAAAAGTAATGCCTTTGCACGAACAAATTTAGCTTTGAGCGAATTTAAAATAGCTTTTGCGAACCCAGAAGCTGTTGCGAACCCGGAAGCTGTTTAGCGACCACTTAAGACAGTGGAAGACCGTTTGCGAATTAGAATTCGCAATGCGCAATAAAAATTCGCAATGCGCAATAAAAATTCACAATGCAATAACAGTTTAAGGAACAATATTACATTGCTAGTTGTGGATTTTTAGTCTTATTGGTGCGAATTGTTTTTCTCTTTGCGACTTTAATTACATTCCCTCCTAATCTTTAATGTAACTGTATTTTGTATTAACTTGTATTATCGTAATGACCCTATTGTACTAATTTACTGTTCTGTTATACAGCACTGCAGTGTCGGACTGGGCCACTGGGCACCGGGAAAAAACCCGGTGGGCCCCTGACCCTTATGGGCCCCCAGCCGGCCCAGCCCCCCTCTCCCGATCTCCGAGATCCCAAAGTAAAATTGTGGCGGAGTTAGCGCATGCACGCTGGCGCTCGTGTGTGGACACTGACATTCACTCATGCGTGCGCAGGGGGGGCCTGGAGGTTAGTAACCCGATGGGTCCCCCAATGTCCAGTCCAATGCTGCAGCACTACATACATAAGAAGCGCTACATAAATAAAAATATACATACATTCAAACCCCTGTTGTAAAATATGATGCTATTATAACAAGTCACCTCAGAGTTTCATGACCTGTATAAAAGGTCTAAATTACAGTAGGGAATAAATGATTCACTATAGTATATGCTATACCACAAAATAGATATGGGTTATTAGGGTGCATTCAGATGCCTTAAAGTAGGCTCAAGATACTGGACCTAATCTTATAAATAAGAAAAAATGCATTATTTATATAACCAGACAGTGTAACTGATTTTTTATTATAAATGGTGTGCCCCTATAGGGAAACTTTGGGCAAGGAAAGTTATCTGGAAATAGCCTTACACTAATATTTTTCTATATCTTTCTGGAGTTTAAAGCAATGAGAAACAATGGGAGGGGACGTAATGTATAAGGAAAGGTAAAATGGTAAATGTCTTTCCTCATTCACACTAACCAAACTGATGAGAAGGGCCCTGCTTCTTGTAGCTAACCTTAATAGACAAAACAGTTCAGTTGGCAACAAAGTATGGCACTTTCATTTTGGTCCCCGTCCCCTGGTGCAGACACTGTTTCTGGCTTCCAGCACATGAGCTGCTCTGTTCCTACTGCCCAGGCTCCAGGTTGGAGATCAGCGCTGAGGAGCCAAACATTACATCAGTCAACCCCACTGCATTTTGAATTCAGGAAGAAATAAATTGTGCCATGTTCTGGCCTGTTTTGGAAAGCCCACAGGTTTTTATTAATTAAAAATATTTCTGAGATCCTAATTGAGCAGTTAGAAAAACTTTCAAAGCTTAAAGGACAAGGAAAGGCAAAACAATAAAATCTCATTTTTACATTCTTTAATGAAAAAGAAACCTATCTCCAATATACTTTAATTAAAAAATGTGTACAGTTTTTATAAGAAACCTGACTGTATGCAGTGAAATTCTCCCTTCATTTACTGCTGTGGATAGGAATTTTCAGATGGTCCCAGGGAAACAATCATACTTATGAACAGCAGGGGGAGCCCCCGCCTTAATTCCCAGCCATGCAGAACTCAAGCAGCTTTGTTTATGACGATCCCTAAGCAGCCCAGACCACACTGAGCATGTGCAGGGTCAGGCCAAGATGTATAACAAAGTTACAAGATGTCAGCCCCTAGTGGCCAACTTTGAAAGCATAAATCATTTGTTTGATTAGGCTTGTGGTGCAGTAAGTTCATGTTTATGTTTAGTATACAAAATACAGCATTTCTAGCCTTATTCTATTTTAGACTTTCCTTGTCCTTTAAGGATAATATCCAGGCCCATGTTATGATTGCACTGTGTGAAAGAGGATGGTAAGTTGGGGTTTCCTTTCCATGCTGAGTCCCCTTCAAAGGGAGCAACTACCAAAAGTAGCCCTATCAAAATCAGAAGTCCCCTCAGACAACTCAACTCAGAGAAGAAATACAGGGCAGCATCATTAAAAAACCAATATTGCTTGTACATCCTGATAATAAAACCCCTTCTCATTTTTAATACTGTATTTCTAACTTCATCTAACTGCACCTCTTATTTTTAATAGAAACAATATGAACATCCATATAAAGAACAGAACAACACAGAAGAATGAAAATGGAGATTATATTACAAGCAGCTCAATCAATTATGTCAAGCACATTAATTATACTAAGCTCATTAATCATATTTAATAAGCACATTCATCATACCAATCACGTTAAAAACATTCATTATACCCAGCAAATTAATCATATTTAGCACACTCATTTAATCAAATTAGGTTGGCTTTACTATTAACAGGTATGGGACCTGATATCCAGAATGCTCTGAACCTGAGGTTTTTCAGATAAAGTAAAATTTTAATCTTCATACCTTGAAAGACTACTAAAGATAATTTGCACATTAAATAAACCCAATTGGATTGTTTCGCCTCCACTATGGATTCGTGCAGCTTAGTTAAAGGAACAGTAACACCAAAAAAATTAAAAGTTTTAAAGTAATGAAAATATCATGTGCTGTTGCCCTGCACTGGTGAAACTGATCTGGTTGCTTCAGAAACACTACTATAGTTCATATAAACAAGCTGCTGTGTAGCAATAGCGGAAACTGAAAAAAAGGCTAAATGGCACAGTATGAATAGTGGATAACAGATAACACCATTATGTTCTACAGAGGTTATCTGCTATCTGCTGTGTAACTTGAGCTTTTTCTCCTTTGAATGGCTGCCCCTATTGCTACACAACAGCTTATTTATATAAACAATAGTAGTGTTTCTGAAGCAAACACATCAGTTTTATCAGTGCAGGACAACACTACATTATATTTGTATTACTTTAAAACACTTAAATTTTTTGATGTTACTGTTCCTTTAACTAAGCTGCATGAATCCATAGTGGAGGCGAAACAATCCAATTGGGTTTATTTAATGTGTAAATGATCTTATTTTCGTTACTGTTCCTTTAACATCAAATGCAAGGTACTGTTCTATTGTTACAAACAAAAAGGAAATTAGAATTCTTTAAGTTAAAATGGACTCAATGGGATATGGTCTTCCTATTATTCAGAACTTTCTGGATAACAGGTTTTCAAATAGGGTTGCCACCTGTCCGGTTTTGACCCTGACAGCCTAGTTTTTGAAGGGCAAATTTAGGAGATTGACATACGCCACATCATAGCGCTGCCCCCAATGTCACATCTCGCCTTTGCTACATCACGTCCCACCCCTGCTACATTACGTTCCCGCCTCCCTGCCTGGAGTTAGTCGGGAGGAAGGTGGCAACCCTATTTCCGGATAATGGATCACCTACCTGTACTACCAATAAACCAATATCAGTTTATATTTGGACTTGTGTCCTTATTGTGTATCTCTGTTGTATGTTGCTTCCCTACTGTAGTGCGTAGTGTGTGGTGTTGAGTAAGTTACAGGATGTTACAGCACCTAAAACCTGCAGAGCTTTTTATTTTGTGTCGGGGAAATAAGCTGAGGTAATCGAATGAAGAAATCAGGTAAGAGTTTATGAACTCTTGTGTGTTTTAGTAGCCAAATGATACAGCCCAAATGCTCAAGCATTTTTAAATTGCCAACTTAGAGACCCATTTATGAAAATTCGGATGTGTCATTTTTTCTACTGTGTTTTTGTACTGACAATCTAAAAAACACAAATGTTGGATTTTTTATTTATTAAAAAATCGAAAAACAAAAAACTTGAATTAATAAAATCGTGGAAAAAAGAAACACCTCAAATTTGTGTTTTAGCCATCATTTTTAGCAAGTTTACAAGCTCAAAAAAAACTCAAAAGACTTGCATTTTAAATGGTATTTAGTTTTTAATAATTTTATGCCATTATAACTTGTCTTTCATCTGCATAAAATTTGCTGTCATACTGTTATTATTTGTTTATCATGAAAATCAAATCAAATATTTTCAAAATAAATAAAGACTTGCATTAAATAAATAATTTAAAAAAGTTTTATATTTTTTTAAATATTTTTTTAATTATATAAATTATTTACATTTTGCCTGTGACTGTTCCCATTGATTTTTACATTACCTATTTGCTGTGATTTATGTAAACTGATGCAAAATATCACATTGAATTTTTTGTGTGTTTTTGTCCACATTTTTCTCTTTTTGCAAAAAATGAAAATCTAATCACCTAAAAGTGACTAGATGCAGGTTCTGAAGGGAGAGGGGAAATCTGGAAAGCTTTATTGAAAAGGAAAAAATTTGCTGTCATGGTAAAAAATATTGAAAAAAAATTAGCCCTGTAAGTATTGTTTTTTTTTTTTTTTTTTAATTTGCTGAAGCATTTGCTGAGCATCATCTTAGCCAATGCCTGGAAGGTGATTTTGTGTGCAGGCAATGTGCCTTTACTTTTACACAAGAGCCCACAACCCATCTCTATATGGGCCACACAAGGAAAAAGTCTCAGGTAAAGATTAATGTTTCATGAGAAACACCCAGAAGAATATCTGTGCCCACAGAAAATTACAGAAAACAAAGGGAATTCAAATTTAACATTTAAAAGATGTCCCGGTCCTGGTAGACTGTAGACTATAGACTAATCTATTAAAGCAGCCCTGATAATCATGTAAGTATCTCATGCGTTAACTTGATCATGGCTGCTCCCACTCACACTGATATACAGGAATAAGGTATGTAAAAAAACAAGAGCAGAAAAAATACGAGGGACACGGGTTTAAAGGAATAATCCATGTTCTTTTTCAGAATTGTTTTCAGCTCAATTAAATTACAATTTATATGAAAATAAAACCATTCTAATAATATTATTAATAATTAATAAATACTTTGATAAATATCCCTGTTACAGCTCATCTCTGGGGTTAATATTCATATCTACCCCACCACCCTGACTACTTTGGTCCAGTGTCCTTATCACCTCATCAGCCTGCAGTCGCTCCTGAAAACAAAAGAAATACAGCGTGTTAGTTTTCATGTTCCTGTGTTATCAACCAACCATCTACATGACCAAAATTCCAGACCCCAATACACTGCTTCTTACTGTGCTGCTTGACTTCTTGTCAACCTTTTTGGACTTTACCCTGCAAGTGACTTTATTAGAAAGCTATGCCATCATAACATAAATGGTTCTGACTTGGAAGAAAGGGGTCCCATCCATCCTACAAACAGTTCATGGCTAGACATACAGAAATGCCAAGCTAAAGTTGGTCATATATGGAAATAGTAATTCCTCTCAAGTTTACACTCTCATTCGAGAAGTGCCTACAGAACTAACTCTCCATTGATGCTCTTGGGGCATGAAAGGAACTAAATGACTTACCAACTCTCTATATACTGGGTCTAAAGTAAACCACAGAGCCACTGCACATCTTTGCCCTCTGGTTACAGCCTTCACCCCATGGGGATTCTCTCCTCCTGAAGAGAAGCCAACCAAACGGCCACACTTAGGCTTTATGGATGCCTATAACACAAAGTGTATTTATCACACAACAGACAATACAGAAGCTCTAAAAATCACTTCAGGAACTGCAGCATTATTCAGTAGTACAAGTTTCTTGCACTACAATAGAAATTATTGCTATATATTAAGGTCAGACCATTCAGCTAGTGGTAAAAGACCACATTGCTCATTTACAGATGATGGGACAGGGTGCAAAGTGCAAAAAACAGGAGCAAATCACCATGTTCCTGTAAGGCACTTTCCATAAAAGCAGCTGGTAAGTACCAGGCTGCTGTGCACCCGCCAGATGATGAGTAAATAAGCACTAAACAGCATGATTTTGCACCCTTTAGTGGTCTAGAATATGCAACTGGGGTATTAATAAATAATTCCTAATGTATGCTTAACTGGTATGGCTCAAACCCATGTTACATTTATACATGGAAACAAGGGCCTGCGGAACACTGGGGGTGTATGTTGCCCTGATGCGGCAAACCCTGTTGGCCCTGACACCCCAGTCCAATACTACATATAAATAAAAGAATAACATTTTAAAAAGAATAACATTTTAAAAAGAATAACATTTTAAAAAAATGTTTAGTATCTTAGTCTATTCTGTTTGTATGAGTCTAGCCTGACTAGAGAGGCACAAAAAAAAAAAGAAACAGACTTACTGTGATGGTTTTTGCATCCATTTCTGTAAACACAAATTCTCCGCCATCAAAATCCCCATTAAGATACAGGAGAGCACTGGAAGGAACAATGAGGAGGAAACACACTGAGCCCCATAAAAACACACATAAAGGGATGCAATTTGGAGATAAAAGGAGGCTGGGTTCGATGGGCAGCATTGTGCACAGTTTGTTATAAGAGTCGAGCTTTCTGTTTAGAGAACATCAATTTTCTTCCAACTGCAGAAGACACGATGTGCACATTATATTGATGTATGTTTTGGACAATACATGGGAAAGTCACATTGTGTTGCAAATGTAAGCAAGGGATTGATGAAGAAGCATGCAGAGGCATTGTGGGAATAGGATTCTGCTTTCTGCAATACCATACACAAATTACTTTTAAAATCAATGAAAAAGCTTGGATATGGGAAAATTGCTTAGAAATTTTCTTTCAAAATGTCTGTGCAGAATTTCAGGTTTTTTTTCATTATTTGTACAGCATTTATAACAACTAGAATATTCACCGAAGACATGCACCTTTCCAGTATTGTGAGCCGCTCAAAAAACTACCTGCAGCAATTGAACTGGTGGGCCTACAAACACTCTATGCAAGGATAATGGTATCCCAGAGCTTTTAGTTGAAATACAACTCCCAACATCCTCTGGTTAGGGCAGGGCACATAGAGCAGATTGTTTTGCAGTCCCATTGACAGGCATGGCTTCAACCTGTGAGGAGATTCCACTCCGTGTGCCCTTAGGATAATGCAGGTCAGTGTTTCCTACCTGTAATCTCTGAAAGTATAGGCTGGAGACTCCTTCCAACATTCATTCGCCTCTGGATCCAAAAGGCAGTTATCAGCATGAATTGGATGGCTTAGGTCATTTCTGTTATCCTGCTGTCCTGCAGATGTGAAAAATATGGCATTTTATCTTTCCTAACAATAGTTTGTTTGCCTGTTTTTTGTAAAAGCTGTTAAATTACACCCACAACTCCTATGAGGAAACAAAGGAAATAATTCTATAAACAGTTGTATACAGTCTATAACTTGGCAACCAATAACCTTGGGGGTCAGGACTCTTAATTAGTGATGGGCGAATAAATTGGCCTGGCACGAATTCGCAGCGAATTTTGCAGCCGGCGAAAAAATTCTTGAATCTCCTGCAAAAATTCAATGGTGTCAAGATTTTTTGGACGCGGGTCCGAAAAGTCATTAGCGTCAAAATCGGCGCGTGTCTGCACTATCCGGACTTTAACACCAGTGTCAGCTTGGATGCCGGCAGCAATTTCTGATTTTCAAAATTTTTTGTGGAAATGACAGATTTTCACTATTTTTTGTGAAAATGTCAGATTTTTACAATTTTTTTGTGAAAATGTCAGAATTTCGCAATTTTTTCAAGAAATTATCAGATTTGATGATTTTGGGAGAAATTAACCATCACTACTCGGTTCAGCTATGGAAGTTATTAAAATACAGGTTACTTTCCCATCTGCTTTCAGCCTCTAGCAAGAGTAAAGCCTGATACAAATATTGCTGTGTGCTATGCCCCAAAATAGCACAGTTATATTCTGTCACCTAATCTCTCCTTTATATACAATAAACAGCTATTCAGAATATACCCAGGCAGCAAAAGGGCTGAGTGTAGTGCAACAGGTATTGGGGTGGTACCCCTTGGCTGATATATATATACTACAGTATATACACTTGGGGATTTATCAAGGGTTGAATTGAAAATTTGAATTTCAAATTCAAATTGAAAATTTGAATTTTGAATTCGAATTTTTGAGGTTTTTTTTGTCCGAAACTGTCAAATTAGACCAGGGAATTGGTCAAAATTGATTCGAGTTTTTTTTAAAAAAATTCTAATTTGATATTATCTCACTCTGGCCCTTTAAGAACTTGAAATCGACTATTAGCCGCCTAAAACCTGCCGAATTGCTGTTTTAGACAATGGGAGGAGTCCTGGTATCAATTTGGAGTTGCAACCTTCCTGACATTCGAGTTTTTTTTCGGAGAAAAAACTCAAATTCGAGTTTTCGGTCGATCTTATTCAACCAAGTTTTACAAATTTGTTTATATTTTTTTTAAAAATTTCGGTTGAATTTCATATTTATGGGAGTTTTTAAAAAACTCAAATGAATTCAAAACTCAACCCTTGATTAATGTGCCTCTTTGTGTTAAATCATTTGATAAAAAAAAACTCCACCCAAATAATGAAAGAAGTGACGTTTGGCATAATGAAATAATTAATTCTAAGCAAATTTACAACATTTTCAGTGGTTTTAGGGTTATTTATAAATGGAGTTGCAATCTAAAGCAGTAATTGCCTCTTCTTTTTGTGCTCTCCTGTTTTAAATTATTAAAACAATGGAGTAAAAGTCAGCTGCCTGCCATGCCAAGATTTCAATTCCCAGTATGCCCATTGCTTCAAACTTCAGACCCAGCAGTGAAGAGAAGCGAAACAAAATGACAAGTACTGTTTTCAATAACAATTATAATTACAAATAACATTGAAACCATTGAAAATGAATGAATGTATAATGGAAAGTTACTTAAAATTCTTTCTTCATGATGCAAAAAAAAAAAAACTTGGGTAGCATTCCCCTATAATTCTTTATCATTTTGATGTATCTATCCTTTGTGTGTTTGCAATCCGGTACAGTATGGGCTCCATTATTCAGAAAACCATTATCCAGAGATCTCTGAATTACAGCAAGGCCATCTACCATTGAGTCCATTTTAATCTAACAATTCAACATGTTAAAATTTATTTTTCTCTGTAATAATAAAACAGTACCTTGTACTTGATCTTAACTAAGATAAGAATGATCCTTATTGGGGGCAAAACAATCATATTGGGTTTTTTTAATGTTTAAATGATTTTTCAGTAGATTTTAAATATGGAGATCCAAATTACGGAGAGATCCCTTCTCCAGCAAACCCCAGGTCCCAAGCTTTCTGGATAATAGATCCCATACCTGTACTGAGTTACTTCCCACCACATCTATAGGAAAGCTAATCCATTGTTATCTGCCTTACTGTACTCCATAGCTACATCTTCATCTCTTTGCTTTATATCTAACTACATAAATGTTTACTTAAAATGAGACCAGTCATATTGTAAAAATCAATAAAAAACATAAAAACTGTACCCCTGTCAGTAAAGTATTTGGGGTGCAGTGAATGAAGCAATAACAGCACTTACCCTGGAGAGCAGTCCTGCACACTAGGTGTGTATAGGAGAAATAAAGGGTGGTATTCAGCATGAAGTAGGACTGCACAATCCTTCGGGCTTTTTCACTCACATCATAAAATAGACGAGCACTCTTCATGGGTACACGACCTTCATAACCATACTAATTCAACAAAGAAAATAAAAGGTATACGAACAAGTCATTTAATAATACGCTCATCTCAGAACTTTTATAGTTCCTTCTTTTTAGTTACTGGTTTCTGTAAACTTACATAGTTTAAAACCCTGATATTGCCTTTTGGCAATACAAGTAGAAATAAGAAACTCTAAATAAGGAAGTTAATATTTTAAAGGCCAAATTTACCTATGGTCGAATATCGAGGGTTAATTAACATTCGATATTCGACTGCCGAATTAAAATCCTTCGACTTCGAATATCGAAGTCGAAGGATTTAGCGCAATTCGTTCGATCGTCATTAAATCATGATTAAATCCTTCTAATCGAACGATTCGAAGGATTTTAATCCATCGATCGAAGGATTATCCTTCGATCAAAAAATTGATAGGAAGCCTACGGGGACCTTCCCCATAGGCTAACATTGGCCTCGGTAGGTTTTAGGTGGCGAACTAGGGGGTCGAAGAAATTTTTAAAGAGACAGTACTTCGATTATCGAATGGTCGAATAGTCGAACGATTTTTAGTTCGAATCGTTCATTCGAAGTCGAAGGTCGTAGTCAAAGGTCGAAGTAGCCCATTCGATGGTCGAAGTAGCCATTCGAAATTCGAACTTTTTTTCCTCTATTCCTTCACTGGAACTAAATAAATGGGCCCCTTAAATGTACAGATAAAAACAGAATAGTGTTCCAGAGTCATATTATAATTCTGCCCGTTATGTCTCTCTAATATTTTTATGCGACCCATTATTATACCACTCATGACATTATTCTATTCTCACACCCGACATCTTAAGATGCTATTAAGAATTTTTTTGTAATAAAGTCAGCAAAGTGAATTTATTATTTGAATAAAATTTATAAAAAAAAGTAATAACTAAATTCAGTAAAGTGCACATTGAGCCGATTGGATTGTCTGCAAGTAGACTACATAAGAGATTCTCACTGACAGCTCTCACCTGACCTGTTCATAATTATTTTTGGGACTTTAAATTGAAAACATGCAGAGTATGGTCTTCCTATTCCCTATGCTAAAAACTGAATGTAACAGCATAATTACAAGTTTCATTTTATGAACTCGTTTATTGTACTGGCAGTAAGAGTGGTTGGGTTGGGCCTCAGTGCCTGCCATACAATCATTACTGAGTTTCAGATGAAGTTACAAATTCTGGGAGCAAAGGTAACGCTGGCAACTGTGGAGTGTGCACAGCAAAGGCCCAGAAATGAATGCTAGGCATAGTCTATATACAGCAGAGTGCTCTGCATTGTGTTTTGGCTTCTGAAATGGTTGTGTATTCTGGAAATGAACAAGCTGCTGAGAGTTCCACACACTCTCCTGCTCCTGAATTTCATCTGGACTAATGACAGCTGCTTAAGAATAGTAAGCTCTGCACCTTTTGTTTATTGTTGAGGCAAGATTAATTGAAGGGATACATACCGTTCCTCAGAAAAAAAGCCTCCTAAATCATTGAGCTTGCCTCCACAATAAACAGAGGGAATATTTCTTACCCTCCTTTAGTGTCTGTCACCCACTGTTTATTTATCAACATAAATAAACATTTGTACCTTCAGTGCCTTTAGAACAGTTGCACCTTCAAACTTCTCATTTGGGGTATGCGGTGACGTTTTCCCTCTGTATCCATCTCCAGCCAATGTTATCATCTGCAAAATAAACAACAAAAATAGGCAGAGTTTAGAAAAACATCCAGTGGTGCATTTCACTTAACAGATACATTGTGTCTTGTGGGCACCACCGAACATAATGCAGGTGACCAGGAACTGGAGGGGGGGTTGGTCAGCCAGCAGCCCAATCAGAAGGCTGCCTAATCCCTAAGTAATATACCATCAGTGAGGTTATTAGGCTAGCCAGAACATGGACCCCTTTTCAGTTCCAAGAAGAAAGTGATGAACCCCCTCTCACCCCACTTTTCTATTTTCTAATTTATTCTTTCTATCTAGCAGTATTTAGTAAATTATCAATGTAATTAACTGTTGTGGTATGTGACAGTTGGGCTGGAAGCAGTTGTGTCTGGATCTCGGTACGTTACTTGCCCATCACCTACTGATGACCGCCATTGGTGTTTTTACATGCCACCTAAGGTTATGCATGTAATGGCTAGGACATGGTTATGTTTTTATATTTAATAATGCTGTGACAGACCTTGACCAATAAAAAGAGAAAAGTTGTCCATATCTCTATTTTTTAGGAACTTTACAAAATGCTTATGTTATGCTTGGTGGGTTTAAATGGGTTCCCTATGCCTTTGCCACACAGTCCAAAACAAACATTAGGAAACCTACAGTGTTAAGTGCCAATGGAACAGAGCCTGCAGTCTCAGCTAATTTAGTTATTTAATCAAATAAGGCAAGAATGCTTAAAAACAACCACCTTATAGTGTGTGGGTTGGTATATGTGTCATAAGATCAACATCTCAAATGCTTCAAGTAGAACTACTGTTTTGGTTTGCTGGGAGCTGATGTTTAATCACAAGTAGGCTATGATAAGTATACAACATTTGCATATGAAGTTCTTCTTGTACCATTGCACAAACCATGAGAACTCTTTGTATGAAGTTGAGGTATTATTCCTACAAGGCTACACTGTGGAAGGGAACAAAGATGATCTATGGTCTACATCACAAAAATAATATTAGGTAAGCTATGGAGACCATACCACATATACTTTGGATGAGACATAGAGAGGTGGTAAGACAAAAACACAAAAATATATGAAGGGAATTATCAGGGTGTTCAGGTTTCTAGCTGCAGAACATGGCAAGAGCTAGCAGCCATAACAAGTAATTGGAGGGGAAAAATGAAAGGGAACATGAGGAAATACGTCTTAACAAAAAGGGAGAAGAATGCATGGAATAGCCTTCATGCAGATAAGGTAGGGAATAACCCAATAAAGGAATTCATATACAGTACACATGGGATAGCTACATAATTAAAGGATAACCCCACACCATCAATTCTAAGTAACTTTCCAATATACAATAATCCATTTTGAAAGGTTTTAAAATTGTTATCAAAAGCAACATTCATCTGCCCCTTTCTATTTTATGATCTACTGGTGCTGGAGACTCTTGAAACAATGTGGCAGAATTTTAGAACACTGATGAAGAAGAATGCAAGTGCCTATGGGATTTGGCCTTCTGGGTGGAGAACAGCTGGCTTCTTTCCACTGTTTCAAAAGACAGGGCAAGGTCTGTTTCAAACAGAACCAGGAGTGTAGAAAGAGGGAAATACTATTTTCAACTGGAAACCCATATACAAATGTGTGTTTAGAATTACATTTTCTTTCAGTAAATAAAATGTACATGGATTTCTTTTTAAAACTAGAACTAAGCGGACAAGATGGACCATCTTCGATCTGATTCTGTCAGAATTCTGTATTCTGTGTATAGCATATGGCATGCCTCAAGAAGGGGACATGTAAGGTCAGAAACTCACGTTGGCAACTCTTTGCAGATCACTACATTCCTGCTCTGATATAACATTATCCAGCTGGACTCTCTGAGTGCCGTTCAGAAAATCTGAGCTATGGACCAGTTTTACTTCATCAAATAACAGAGAACCCCCTACATGGAAGGAAACAGATAAAGCATTAGTTTCAGTACAACGTGCATGTAAAGATGCAATTACTATAGGAATTTATCAGCTCCATCAGTTTCATTGCTGGTTGAACATTTTAGGATCATGTTAACTGGAAATTTACTGTATGTTTTAGTATTAAAAAAGCTTTGGCACCTCTGAGCTGGTAAAATTCCTCTGGAGCAGAATTCTGCAGGAATATATTTATAGTCTGTCACATCCTCTAGTAACTATAATGGCTTCATGTATTTCCCCCTTCCCATACATACAGTATTTGGCAATGCAATAAAGATTTAAGAGAGATGATCACTTAGACAATATATGGGGAGAAAGGATACTGATGGGGGAGCAACTTCCTTTCCCAGAACTCTTTGTTTTATATACAGACAAGTTCTAATTAAAAAAAGAAAAGTATTTGAAATCAAATGAACATTGTACATATTGGTGACAGAGCCATCTACTGGTTAGGCGTAGATGTGTAAGTTCATATATATATATTTACCAGTGCATGCTAACAGTATATTAACAGGCCCGGATTTGTGGAGAGGTCACCAAGGCCAGGCCTAGGGCGGCAAGAATTTAGGGGGCGGCATGCGGCCCAACCGCACCCACATTGGTTCAGAAACACTGGGGGGATGCGCAGGAGATACAATAGTTTTTAATTTCCTGTGCACCATTCCCCAAAGCTCCAGTCCCTATGATGAAAATTTGAGCGAATAAAAGGGAGGCGACGGGGGTGAAAAACAACAGCGGGCCTAGGGGTGCCCGCTATGTAAATCCAGCCCTGCATATTATATGCAAATTATTTAAAAAAAAATGTAATATTTTATTGTTACTGTTCTTTTAAGCGCTGGCTAATTAAACACCTAGTAATTAATCAGATACTTTGTAAGTATGTACACATATTTTTATTTATATAGTGCTACATATGTACACAGCTATAGTCAAAATTATATATAGCAATCAAAGATTGCTTTTTGCACAGTGCCATTCTAAGTGACTTTCCAACATACAAGAATTTGAAATGTTTTTGATGTTTGCTGTTTTAAAATGTAATTGCTGTTAATAGCAGCATGTCTGGCTGTTATAAATTAAACTGCTCCTCCATCCAAAAGCTTCCAATATGAGTACAAAATTGGAATTGTTCTAACCACCAGATGGCAGCAAATTATAATCCAATGTATAGGATCCCAGAGTGTACCAGTAGGTCTATATATATATTATATATATATATATATATATACATGGGAGAAAAGGGCCATCTGCTGCCTTCCACAACTCATATGTGTGTGTACATCAACAGGACAAGGCTTTTGTTTCACGACTGCATGCCACTGGTTTAAACATTGCTTTTTTCCTATTGAACAGAGTTCTGAGTACCATGAAGCCATGCATTCCATGAGCAAGAACCACAAATAATAGCACTACAGGTGTTCCATTTTAAATGTATTATTATAGGCAAAAAAATAGCACAAGTTAATTGCGCACAACTTATTGGAGAACATCATTAAAGGGGTTGTTCACCTTTGAGTTAACTTTTAGTATGATGTAGAGAGTGGTATTCTGAGACAAATTACAATTGGGTTTCATATTTTATTATTTGTGGTTTTTGACTTATTTAATTTTTTATACAGCACCTCTCTAGTTTGCAATTTCAACAATCTGGATGCTAGGGTCTAAATTAACCTAGCAACCATGTATTGATTTGGATACGACACTGTAATATGTATAGGAGAGTTTCCGAAAAGAAAGATTAGTAATAAAAAGTAGCAATAACGATGCATTTGTAGCCTTACAGACCATTTGTTTTTAGATGGGGTCAGTGACCCCCATTTGAAAGCTGAGACAAGTCAGAAGAAGAGGTCAAATAATTACTATAAAAAATAAATAATAAGGACCAATTAAAAGTTGCTTAGAATTGGCCATTCTATAACATGCTAAAAGTTAATGGTGAACCACCTCTTTAAGGGCTTAGCTCAAAAAAAGTCCAACTTTATAACGTAAAAAGAAACCAAAACACAGGTTCATTTCCATCTTAATTATATCCTCTACAAATTGAGTTCACGAGTTTAGGAAAAGCAATTTGGATGCCCCCTGCAGTGCACACTGGGAAGTGCAAACCCAGCTTCTACTGTGGATGCAATCAGAGAGGACTATTGTACAGATTTATTATCTTATTATTGTTCTGCTCAGCTGCTGGCTCTAATATTGATGCTGCTGGGCTGATAGTTGTTTGTACCAGCACTTTCGCTCCATTTTCATTCCTGTCAGATCAGATCAGTTAAATCCAATTTTTTACCTTCCTAACAATTCTACAGAAAAAAAGCTATGACTGTTACTCACCTGTTTCATTTCAGATGTTATTATACAACTAGGATAGCTTTGAGTTGAGATGACTAAAACAAAATAAATTAGCTTTTTTAACTTTTAGAGCATGCCCTATTATTAGAAACAGTTGGTCTTTTTTATAGTTTTGTAATTATTTGCTTTACACATCTGCCTCTTTCCAGCTGTCACTGAACTTAGATGCAAAAAACAAATGCTCTGTGTGGTTACAATTGTATTGTTAGTGTTAATTTTTATTAAATAGCTTTCTATTTAGACCATCTGCAATTTCGCCTTACAGTCTCTCATTGAAACCACTGCCTGGCTGCTATGATAGAGGTCACCATAGCAACCAGCTACCTGCTGAGCTGCTGAAGATATAGATAAATAATTTAAAAACAACCAAAAATAAAAAATAAAGGCCCAGCTGCAAATTGTTTCAGTATATCCCTACATCATACTTAAAGTCAGGTAAACTACCCGTTTAATTAAAATGGCTGGGGCTTGTTATGTTATTGGCCTACATTTTTACCTGTTGAAAGATGTATTTCCTAGGATAGCAGACTATGACAGAATAATTAAAGAGTATAAGGGCCCCCACCTGTTTAAAAGAGTAAGATGCGGTTGGCTGTATTGCAACAGCAGTAACCAATTAACAAGCAGCATTTACTGGTCACTTGTTTGGAAACATACTGGTGATTGGAATAACTTTCTAGACCTGATCCAAACTTTGTCACTTTTATTACACCCTTTTTCTGCCATCAGAAATCTCTGGACTGGGCAGCTTTACAGTATAACAAGATAAGCCCTTTTGCAGTTATGGCATATTAAAAGTCAGCTGGTCTGTTACGAGTTCTGTTTGACCACCAGAATAGCACGTAGTTAGTTGGGTTTATTATTCTGCCTCTTTATAGCAGCCATGTGTTCCTGAGCTACTGTATTTAAGCAACTGATATAATCTCTTTTAGCTGAGACTACATAATTGTATAGTTTCCCTATTTATGTAGCACAAACAAAAATAAAAGCATGTGCCAAAAAGGTAAAATACTCTGCAGATTTTGGCAATTGAATATTTCACTGACTAGATGTTTATTTGTGCCACTGTTCCAGCACTGCCATTTCTTTTTCAGCTTTTTTTAAAGGTGCTCTAGGCCCAACTTTCTTTGAGCAGCCTGTCAGTAATTCCCATATGCATACATCTTCATCACGTACATATCATAAGATACCTACCTTCCCTCAGCTCTCGGTCAATCTTCTGTATTGTCTTCTTTCCGGATAACATTCCTGTGACGTCAGAAAGCTCAGTCGGAGTGCCTAATGGAAGCCTGCACTCGAAGAACAAAAAAATAAGGTCAATCTGGCACAGGTCTCGTTTTGGCAAGCTTGCAGCAAAGAAGTGGAAAACATTTATACTGTACAAGGCACAAGCCCAAATTGTCTAACAAGAAGAATTTAGATATTAAAACAGTTTACCATGAAATGGGACAATCACACTACAATATACAATGGTGATCTATGGTTCACAGTAACAATGTATAAAGGTGATGCAATTTCCCATTGCCGAAATAATAATAATTGGTAAAACACGTGGTCAGTGCAAAAATCTTTTGCTAACGTTTAGCTATTTGTGTCACTTTACTAAATAAAAACCATAGGTCTTATGGGTGAACATTCCCTGCACTAATGCTGTCGCTTCAAGCTACTGTAGGTATTAAGCTCACAGAATGGGTACACAAGTGTAGAAAGACAACAAATAAATTGGCACAAACCACTTAGGTACCACTTAAAGGAGGACTAAAGCCTAAAGTAGAATATGATTGGAAATCCTATATTTTATATAGTGAACCCAAAGGTTCACTCTCCCTATAATATTGATGATCCATGCCTTCTAAGTTGTTACAGGAGCCGTCCATCTTGGATCTTCCTAGGCCATCATTTGTCAGTGACATTGCATATGCTCAGTGTGCTGTTAGCTGCTAAGAAGCTAAATGTAGGGTTTGTCAGAAATCATCAAAACTTTAGCAGTAAGAAGGAGCTTACATTTGTCCTAAAAGCTGTTGCTACAGGGCTGATTTATAGTCATTTGTGATGCCGAATGTTCTAGTTCATATGATTCTATGTTCTATGTAATATGAATCTGAATTGACTACTAACCAGCCTTATATCGTGCATTATGTATTGAATATATTTACATTTTAGTGAGTCAGTCAGTAGGTAACAGCTGCCCAGGGCATGTGATATGAATGAAAAGAAGATGGGGGGGCTAGAGAGGCATTATTGGAGGCACAGATCTTCACTGCTAAAGGGCTGTAGCAACCTTGGTCTGACACATGAGATTTCTAACCTAATTCTTCGATGGACTTCAGTTTTCTTTAATACCATAGTTGCATTCTGGAGCATCCCCCAAGGCCTGTGCTTCCCCCATAAATACACTGCTGCCTTAATTCAATAGTACTGTATTTTCAAGAGCAGCATGTTGGCATCCCCTAGCTCGTCCATTGTTCTGACATACAAGCTAGGGAGCACCAACAGATGCAAGCTTCCTTAGGGCTGCCTTGTGCCTAGCTATGCAAGGTGCAAAATGTGGGAGATGTATTGTCCCAGGCACAGCAGATATGTACATGGACCCTAAGGGGTACATTTTTGCACCACTTTGTGATTTTGCACTAGCATCCTGGGCAAAGGTTAATGAGGCCAAACAAGACCTGGTGTGTGTGTGTGTGTGTGTGTGTGTGTGTGTTTATGACATAACTGCATAACTGCATAACCGCATATTTTTGGTCTCTCATGAATAAACAATTTTAACATACCTATATTCATCCTGTCGTTCTCCACCAGTTACCCAGAAGTCCTGTACAACAGAAAAATAAAAAAACAGGTGTTTTACATACTTAATATCTCTATCATGTGTAGATTTACAGTATACACTGTAGATGTAAACAGGCAGTACTAATAAAATCTGTGAAACAAAGAAAAAATATTTCCAAGAGCATAAATGCATTTCACTTTGCCCTGAGTCCAAGCAAAGCTAGCCTAAGTGAAGGCTGCTGATTGAAGCTTATTACAGCCGCCATGCTCCACTGAGATAATAAAAACACTTGGGCTTGAACTACTGAGTTAAATTATGCGTTGGTGTTGAGAGACCCCTTTCTCACCCTCCATTCTTTAAGGATGAGAAGCTTTCAATGTTCTTATTTGAGTTTACATAATGGAAGAATTTGACTTGTCAGTATGAGCTGTTTCAACATTCTTTAAACACTGTTTACCAAATGAGGCATGATATCTCATTCTTAAAGAGAAATTGCCACTAGAATACAACCTGGCCCTTCAGATGTTGCAAGAAACTGCTAATTGCTGTTTAAAAGTTATAGAAGCATTGGGCAATGTGGACCTGTATTTGGCAGCAGACGCATTACATTGCATTAGATGGGTAAAGAAGTTTTGGGGGCCTTAAATGACATTAAGATCTCTATACTTCAAGTGCCAGTGCAAAAAATATTTGCATGGAGGCTTGCATTCATCAAAGCCTTTATTTAAACAACTAAAAGTTTGAATTCTGCCAATACTAGCAATTCCAAATGCTGGGCCCGATCTTGGTTTGTTTCTCAGGTTTTTCATTTATATATTTTTTATATTATATAATATGAATCCCTGAAGGTACCATCTACTTTTGCAGTGCACTCAATGCGTATTTTAAATATGAGTATAGCAAGACTCTATGTGGCTATAGGTTGGTATTTACTCTTTACATGTTTAAATTCTCTAATCAAATTATGCGTCCAAATAGGGCTTTGTTACATGAATGAGAATGTTAATCAAATTCATGTTCACACCCCAGTGTGGAGTTTACAAAACTCCATACAAAAACCATAGACCCCCTTGGATAGGATATGGGTCTCAAAATTCTGTTGAAGATTGCAGGCCTCCCTTGGATGGTGCTGAAAAAAATGCTTTGAGGCCTATTTATCAACAGTCTAATTTTAGTGGTTTCAGAGGTTTTTGAAATCATGACTAAACTCAATTTCTCTAAAATGTCCAATGTCATGAAATTTATGAAAAGATCCAAATTAAAAAAGTACAAACGAAAAATAATGCTTAATGATCTGAGAAAAAAAAATACAAAAAACCTCTAAATGTCCGAATTGTTTAAAAAAAAAAGTGATTTCTATAGGACCTTGTCAACTTTTATCTGGCAAAGTTTTATATTAGAGGTTTTTGTGGTTTAATACATAAAGAGTATGAAAATATGTTTGGTTAAAAAAAATGGTAAATGATAAAACACAGTAAACATTTAACCATTTTTCATGGTCATTTGCAACTGGAGGTTGCAGGATTTGGATGAGAACTGCTCACATTAATAGAAATAGTAAATATGACCCACTGTGAAATAAAACCCATACCAAAGTGTTTCACTGGACATTGTAAAATAATAACAGAAATACAAGCTCTACCTAGAAATAGGGTATAATACACAAAAGCTATGAAAATCTTGTAAATTATATCCTTATAAACAGTGAGTTCTGATGTCATCAGTTATAAACGGTGAGTTCTGATGTCATTTCTGCCACGACTCACTGAAATTTGTGTATTATAATAAATAAAGTACCCCCAGTTGTAAAATATGAGGATATCAGAAGTTAACTCGAAATTCCATGACCTGTATAAAAAAACAGTCGGCCGTCGGCCTCGTGTTTTTATATGGTCATGAATCTCCTCGGTAACTTATAATATCCTTATATTTTACAAAAGGGGGTACTTTATTCACTATATATTACTCCTTCGAAGGATGACTTACCTCTTTATATTGCCCCTCAACATATTTGCACAGTGTTGTATATCACCTTACAAGCACCCTTTTCTAAAAAGTTTGAGACTAACGTCAACAGATTTTCTTTAATAGTTAAACTATTGTTTTTACAGAATTTCCACTTATCTTTGGTTCCTTACCGGCTCATTATATGTGAAACCCAAACCTTCGGCAGCAGATTGTACAATTTCAGACTCCAGCCTGTGGCGTCTTACAAACTGAGCAGCATCCTTCAAAAAAGACAAGAGATGCAACTGAAACCAGAGTTAACTTTTCAGTAAAACCTGTGACAATGTTATCATATTTAGATTATTGGCTGTCAAGAGTATTTTTCTGCTAGGGAAATTTGTTGTGGCAGCATCGTTTCTCATTTACACTAGAAAACTGATGGATTTCCTATGATTAGGATGCCTCAGCTTACTGCAAAATTCTCTCTTCTGCCAACTGAGATTTGTGATTTGCTTTGCTGTGGGCTTCCACATTCTGCACCTTCTACTACCTATTAGATTGAGCTCTGAATCTTAGATACACCAGTCCAACTAAATCTTTGTTTTCAAATATTGTCTTTAGAAGGCAAAACACATACTGCACTGAATGTTACCCATCACTACACATCAGACACAAAGCATTATAAAGGAAACCAGCATTACCACTTAGAAAGATATAAGCTGGAGGGAGAATTCCAATTTAAAGAGAAAGGATTATTAAAAATAAACATTCAGGGAAAAAACTTACGGATGTATTTTAAGTAGTAGGGGCATAAAACTTTTTGTAGCAGGGCCCACAACTGTAGCATGCATTTTATTTCTATAGCGCTGACTAGTTATTTTAAAAGAGCATGTTCTTTTAAACATACATGTCGACATACAGTGCCCAAGTTTCCTCCAAACCATCGGCCACAACGGCTCCACTAGGCTGCCACTAACCTTGTCCTTACACACTCCCTTCTCTTTACTTAGGTCTTGCTCCTAAAGTAAGCTACCAACAATCCGCTACCTTACTATCTTTTATGCCTAGCAAGGATCAGGTACCCACCTGATCTAGCTCTGAAGTGTCTGCCTCCCCTGTGGTTGATGTTAGGCCCAAAGAGGAAATGTACAGTTCCTGCACCCCCTTCTATAGGTTCTAGAAGGAAAGGTCCCCTACAGACCAACCTTATGGGTTGATGCCCTCTGCTGGCTGAACTGTAATACTCTCCAAACTATTTACACATGCAAAATAAAAGTTATTCAGATATTGGAAACATACACTCCCTGCAGACAGGGCCCTGATAAGAATCAAACCCAGGATCCTAGGATTTCAAGGAGGTCTACACCAATATAATGATCAAGATAAGCACTCTGACTACCATTTTTTTTTTTAATTTCAGCATCCCCTTGCACATTATATGCACTTAGCACAACAATTATGTTTTTAATCTAATAGGATTAGGTTACATAAGGATTCAAAACTGATAAAATTATGCTTTGGCACTATATTTTACAATACATTTATTTTGTTCATACTTACTTCCCGTGGCTGAATATCATCTTGATCCCGGTACTCTGGTAGCAGACTTTCATAAAAGCTCACATTTTCCAATACATCAGCATCTCCGGGGTGAAAGAGAAGATATGAATTTGCACATTCCAAAGCCTTCAGAAGATCACCTTCTAAAATGAAATTAAGTAATTCACTTATATATATATAGGAAACACAGATAAACAGAAATCATTGAGATTTAGCACATTAGAAGTTACATTGTAACTTGTACCACATTTGCTGGGTCCAGTAGCTTAAAGGAATTGTTCAGTGTAAAAATAATAACTGGGTAAATATATAGGCTGGGCAAAATAAAAAATGTTTCTAATATAGTTAGTTAGCCAAAAATGTAATGTATAAAGGCTGGAGTGATTTGATGTATAACATGTCAGTCAGAACACTACTTCCTGCTTTTCAGCTCACTTGGTTTACACTGGTTGCCCTGGCTACCAGGCAGTAACCAATCAGAGACTTGAGGGGGCCACATGGGTCATATCTGTTGCTTTTGAATCTGAGCTGAATGCGGAGGATCAATTACAAACTCACTGAACAGATATGTACCATGTGGCCCCCCTTTAAGTCGCTGACTAACTCAGAGTTATAGAGCTGAAAAGCAGGAAGTTGGATTCTGGCTGTTTTATTAGACATCCAGTCACTCCAGCCTTTATATATTACATATTTGGCTAACTAACTATATTAGAAACATTTTTTATTTTGCACAGCCTATCTATTTACCCAGTTTTTATTTTCACACTGAACTGTTCCTTTAAGCAATCAATCAGTCATTCATCACTAGACAAGCAAAAGCTACATTGACTGACTCATTCAAATGTCTTATGGGAATGGGCCAAATTTTGCCTTTATACATATTTTTGAAAGAAGCCTTCAAGCTCCAAGTTGCATAAAGAAACAAAAGCTTTAAATAAAATTGCTGCAGATATGTCTGAAAACATTTAAGAAATAACAGAAAATACCTCTGTAATAGCTGAATTGTAGGAAGTCATAATGCAGTGGAAGGAAGTTCTCAATAGGTGATAAGCGCCCAGGACGGGTGGAGAGTTCCCTCACGCACTCATGCTCACAAGCTAGGATCTGAATGTAATGATCTGTAAAAGAATAATTTAAAATAATACACATCATCCTTTTGCCATAAAAATGAAGCAGACTTTGATGATGCACACCGTTTGTGCTGTTTTAATATGCCAGGCCATTTTTCTAACTGTAATGTGATGTGTATTTTGCCATGCTGAACTTTAATGCACAGTTAAAGCTTTTGCTATCTGTGTGTAAATCACCGAATTCAAACAGATAACAAAAGCTAAGTCTGCTAGTTTAGTGTACCATATGGATGAAATTCTCTTCCATTCAGAAATCACCCAGCACAGATCAATTTAAAATCTTACTTATCATTTAGCCGCCCAGTCCTCCCCTTTTCATCCATACGGTACACTAAGCTAGCTTAATAACTAAAAAGGCCTCCATGTCGCCCAGCCCCAGCACAAAGGTGCAATCAACACAGGGAAAAAAAAAAGATTTTGAAACATGAAAGAGCACAAAATTCATTGCAAGACTTTTAATAGTTTTAATAAAGTATCTCCTTGGGGTACGTTTTACATTCATTTAGACATAAAGTGCCTTGTAATAAGGGGAATGACAGCCATTTGTCTACTGCTTAATGGAAAATATATCTTCCTAATGCCATCATGAATTTATACTAGTTTGTTACATACTTTTTTTGCATGCCATATCAGATTTTCACGCAGAGAAATGCATTTGAAGTTAAGGTCTCCCTGCAGCCTATATATTTCCTTGCACATAACACATCGCAATTAAAGCAAGTTATTTCCAGATGTTGATTTCTAAGCTTGTCAGCGGCCTCAGGTACAGCAGAAATGTATATAATAAATCAACAGCTAAATCTTACAGTCTTGCTTTGATGCATTCCATATGTCCATTGTATCTACACAGCAGGCACACGTGAAAAATGCACATTGTTTTTGGAGAATTACATGACTTTTGGCACTTTTGAGGTGTAAGAAGTCAGAAAAGAAAGAAAGATGTTGACACACTCAGCTTTGTTTTCTATTATATAATAGAAGGCTCTAGCAAAAGACACACAAGGCAAAATGTTAATATAATTCAAGAGCTTTGTACAATGTATATTGCCTGAATATAACAGAAGTACTGTAATGTAACAAAGTAATGGCGAGTAATGGTGATAATTAAATGAGAAATAAATAAGAAACAAGATAAAGTAGATTCTCGCTCAGTAGAATTATGAAATAGTAATAGCAGGGCAAATGAGGCAGAAGTTTCTGTTGGAAAAACTTAGGAAGATAATGAAAAAATGAGAGAGGCAAAAAACAATATGGAAGTGTGTGAGTTAGCATGGTAGAATATTATGAAAAATGCTATAGAAAATAATTATACCAAATCCAGTATTCCGCCAAATTCCAGCACTTTTCGCAGGGTGTGGATAAAGCCAAACCAAATCCAAATATTGAAAATCATGTGACTTTAAAGCTCTTAACAAATGAAAGTGACATTTTTTTCACAAATACATTTTTACAACTTTTTTATTTATCAAAGGTCGAATTTTCGAGCTTTGTGAGCTTTTTTAGACCTCGAATGATCTCAAATGTTTTCTAATTTAAGAAAAAACTTAAATTTAAAAAACTTGAATCAGTGTAGCTGGGATGAAAAACTCAAATACTTGAATTGATCGAGTTTTTAGAGGAAAAAAACTCGAAAATTGATCAAGTTTTAGAGTGAAACCCACCGAAAAAACTCGAACATCATGAAGGCTATTAACATCTCGAAAAATCCAAAAAATTTATTTTTGACCAAATAATACCATTGAAAACTTGAATTTTTGATAAACAACCCCCTTAATGTACAATTAAGAATTGGATTTGGCTTTTTTATATATTTAGGGTCAATGGTTGTCGCCCCATCACCTTTTTAAAACACAGTAAAACTGAAAGAGGGATTTTATTTCATTATTTATATGTAACATTAAAGATCATTAACTTTGTCAAAGCCAAATGTGTTATTGGAGGGAAGTAGAAGGGATTTTTTACATAAAAATTGTCCCTGTTCCGGATTTGGATTTGGATTTGGTTTGGCCAGGCACAAGGATTTGTCCGAATCTTGCTGAAAAAGGCTGAATACCAAATTGAATCCTGGATTTAGTGCATCCCTAGCGTTATCTCAAACCTGATTCTCAAAAAACTGTTTAATTCTGTGCTACAGACCATTCTTAAATTCCTGTCTCATACACTATGAACCCTAAGTCTAATTTCTGTTAGCTTTTCATTTTTATTTTGGCCTAAAAAAAGAAAATAAAAGGACCAATGAGGTTCCTGAAAGAATTGCGGCCGCTGCATTTCTATTTAAGTTATACATCTGTGACCGAATATTGCTGAAATGACAGCTGCCCCATTGTTTTATGTTTATTTAAATACATTTTAAAATGCTTTAAAATTCTTGCATCCTCGCAAACGAATGGGTTGTTCCATGCCAAAGGATAATTCCCATGATAAACTGAAAATTTTCTCTTTCGTTTAACAGAATGTTCCAAAGGTTTTTATAGACAGCCCACTGCCAAAAATTGTGTTAAATGCCGAAATGCAGGATAAATATTTCTCAAAGCGTATAACACATGATGATGCATGAGCCCATATACTTGTAATTGGAGCCAAATTTCTCCCCTTGGCCAGCTGGCTTGGGACGGCTGCAGTTTTGTGCTTCTGCCATTTAAGAATAATTTCGCTTATGGGAATAATGGTTTTGATTAGTAGTGTGTGGGCTCGGAATCAAGTCTAATGCTCCAGTGGCTTGGAATACACAGTGGGTAATCTAGGCAGAGCACAAAATTAGTATTGGTTCCTATTTGCGTAACGAGACAACTTTCCTCTTCATTTGCGTTTTTACATGTCTCTGTATTATAGCTCTTTTTGGTGTCTGTTTACTCTGCAATGCCAAAGGCAACAAGTCCTCTAACCAGAGAAGCCATATAAATGAAATTACTATATCTGGCACACATGCATATAAATGCTTTGCTACTATAGCACTGCCATTATAAAAATCCTTTCTTTTGGTTTACTGAACCGAGTAATTGTGAGTTTTGGCATAGCTGAAAAACAAATATTCTTCACTTGATGAGGTCATCGTTTGGAAATACTCACACTGTAAAGGAACCACATTTTTACTTCCCGTCAGAATTCCCCATTGACAAGCAGATTTATAGCTTCCAGAAATGGCTCTGCTATCATCATGCCCTGAGCACTATGTAACCTTCATAAATCTGCCTGTAACATCCATGTTTTAACTCTTTATTTGCCACCTGTTCACCACCTAATTTATGACTGATTCTGTGGTCCATATGTATCCCTGGTTTGTACTAATGGGACATTCTATCTAGAGGGATGATGATTTAAATTGTGATGAGCCAGGTCAAAAAACAAATCATTGAACACTAGGGGGCAAATTTACTTATGGTCGAATATCGAGGGTTAATTAACCCTCGATATTCGACTGCCGAATGGAAATCCTACGACTTCAAATATCGAAGTCGAAGGATTTACCACAATTCGTTTGACCGTTCGATCGAACGAATTGTGGTAAATCCTTCGACTTCGATATTCGAAGTCGAAGGATTTACCACAATTCATTTGACCTTCGATCGAACGAATTGTGGTAAATCCTTCGACTTCGATATTCGAAGTCGAAGGATTTCCATTCCATTCATCGATTTTAATTCATCGATCGAACGATTTTTTTTTCGACCAAAAAATACTTCGAAAGCCTATGGGGACCTTCCCCATAAGCTAACATTGACTTCAGTAGGTTTTAGGTGGGGAACTAGGGGGTCAAAGTTTTTTTTTAAAGAGACAGTACTTCGACTGTCGAATGGAGTAACGATTTTTAGTTCGAATCATTCGATTCGAAGTCGAAGTCGTAGTCGAAGGTCGAAGTAGCCAATTCGATGGTCGAAGTAGCCAAAAAAAACATTCGAAATTTGAAGTTTTTTTTATTCTATTCCTTCACTCGAACTAAGTAAATGGGCCCCTAGATATTATAAAGGGTACAGTGTATATGTTTAACAAAAGCAGCATATGCAGGTCTTGAATTTAAAGTGGGTCATAATACAGGTATGGGACCTATTATCCAGAATTGTTTTCCAAATAACGAATCTTTCTGAAATTTGGATCTTCATAACTTGTCTACTAGAAAAGCCTTTAAACATTCAATGAACCCAACAGACTGGTTTTGCCACCAATAACGATAAATTAAATCTAAGTTTGGATCAAGTACAAGGTACTGTTTTATTATTACAGAGAAAAAGAAATAGGAAATAGTTTATTATTGTAGGAGACGGCTTTCCCGTAGAAACAGGTTTCCGGTTAATGGATTACATACATGTAAAGTTAAATGTCACCTCCCTTTGCTAGACTTAAGTAGGCCACACACAGGCTTTTAGAAGCTTGGGTACTATTCATTGATTTGGCAGTTCACCGAATTCTAAGATATTTGATATCTATATAAAAGCCTCACTACTGCAAATAATTATTACATCATAGAAACACAAGAGTGATTCTTCATGACTGCCATCACCCTTCCCATTACACATTTTTGTGTTGCACCATCTTCACTATACAATATACTCAAAATTATGAAAAATGGTTGAAGGGCTAGTTGTTTTAACAGAGCAAAAACATTTGAACAAAGCTGCTCTGAATATGGAATGTTCATGCTCCCCCTCCCTGTTCACGGTCTTTGATTGTATAGCCAGTGCATAGGATCGGGCATTAGGTCCCCCATTCTGGCACATAAACAAGATTTTGGGATCATACAAAACTTGCCTTATTAACAGTGTCAAGAAACTTGTCCTACCTGTATGCTGTGATTGTAAATTCCAACACTAAAAAGAAGAACATTTTAATAACTAACATAATAGAGAAGGATTTGGAATTATTTCTTAGGGTGACTGAGAACTTCTGACTCTCTACTGACTATGTGCCTATATTTTTACCCCAAACAAGCACCAAGGGATACCTAAGTTATGATCAGTAATTCCAGAAATGCTTGTGCACAGAGGTGTGTGAATCAGGCGTCCAGAACACATACAGCAGTTTTTACCTGATCTGTTCAATAAACAATCTTTGTGAAGACAAAACCTGCACATCCTGCTAAGAATCGAGGCAAACTGTATTTAGCCAACTTGTGAGAACTTTCTGGAATCACTCCTGCTTCCCAAGATATCCTGTTTCGGTACTTGAACAGGTCAGGAGATGTCGTTGAATACTCATTTAATGCAAAGTAGTGTGATTACTTTAACAGCGGCAGAGGCATAGAGACAGACAAGCTCCAATTTTTTTTTGTCTTCAGCAGACTAATGAATATTACAGTTCTTTTGTGAGATTGAACAAGCTGAATTATCTAGGTACTTGGTACTTTAGATTTCTAGAAATATCTTCAAACTTCAAACACAATTGCAATTATTCCCTCCATTTCTTAAAACATATTGGGCAAATTCTGAAATGTGTATTGCTTGTTATTCCCTGAACAACACTGCAGGATATATTATCAGCAGTACCGCTGTCTCCCATGCACATGGTAAAGATTTCTTAATAAAAAAATATGTCAGTGAGTGGGATTTGAATTGTGATAACTAATATATTGCTGAAAAGGGATGAGGGATGCACTTTTGGACACTAACACACCATGACCAACATGCTCAGAAGACACTTCCTAAGGAATGTAAACATGCCGGGAAGTTCCAGTCTATAAAAAGATGACTAGAGGTAAATAGTTAGGACCACCATATGGGCTTTACCTTCAAAAAAATCCACAGTCAATCATAATATAGTCTTATTTAAATTAGTCTTATGAGTTTGGAAGATAAGAGTACATCACATATCCAGTGTTATAAGGCTGCATTGGATAAAGAGACTTTATGGCCCCACAAAGTTAAATGCTGTATTAGGAGTCCTTATTCATCCATTAGCTCTTTATATACTGTGCAAATGGTGAATCTTACCTGCAATGGTTTCATACAGAGTGGCTTTGTAGTCAATATATTCATATTCATCAAACTTCTGCGGACCCCAGCACAATGCTCTGCATTCAATATCAGCTCGAAAATAACCTTTCAAGGCCCGCTCGAACTTTTCAATGGCCAACTTGTATTGCTCTGCATCATAAAACTTCACCCCAGAATGGTAATCATCCTACAGTAACAAAGAGAAGAGAGATTCAGTTTATTTTAAAATACTGTTCTAATCACCCTCTGTTTTATTATTCTCCTAATACCATTTTTTTACCATCCTCTTATAATGCATCTCTTCATAGTCCACACTCCATAAAGAGTTAATTTGGCCCTCATGCTGCCTAGGGCAGCACATCTCCATGGTAATCTCTGGGATTAGGGGTGCAAGGGGTCACTTATGAAGAGAGAGCAATAGCCTTCTCTACAAAGATTTTACCAGAAATGGCTTTTTCCTCACTATTAAAATGGCCCCCAAATCCATTCTGTCTTATCAATGGCAATCTTGCCATTTAACTGTATACAAGCTTGTCCTTTACCCCAGTCTTGTTTCAGAGTTGCAACCCCGTGTGTATTGTCCAAAGTTCCATATAGAGAAAAATGTAACCCAGAGAGCACCAAACGTTTTACGGCATCAAAGTGCAAGACATTCCAGCAATAAATACACCATAAGATGTGTGGTGTTCCCACATTTTGGAATTTGGAATTTTGCCATTTACCTTGGCTTGCAGTGGTTTATAAACAAAATGGGAATTATTCAAATATATGCCTTTTTTATATGGGTTTCTCTGAGGAATGTTCATACTGGTTTAAATGGATGTGCCTATATTTTACCAGTAAGGTGTTGCTTTAATATATAATATAGGAGTTGAGACTTACAATAGCACTATAAGATCATGCTCAAAGTAGAAATTGATGCCAGGAGTGACAAGTGCTAAAGCAGAAGGTGACAGATGTAATGTAGATAGGTCCCCTGGCAAGATTACAGATGGCTCAGGAGCCCTGGGGGCAAATTCAATAACCTCTGTCTATTCGCCAGCGACAGCTTCGCTCACATCGCAACACTTAGCCAGGCGTAGATTTACCAGGACACTGCTAATTCACTACAATCCGAAATTGCATCCAGGGCACCGAACTCTGGCGAAGTTGCGCTAGTGTTACTGTGCCAAGCGAAGTTGCGCTAGTGTTGGCTAATTTGTAAACGGCGGGAAGTTAAAGTAGAATGGACGTATATGTTGCAGCAAATACATTACACTACACAAGCCCAGGGAAACCTTAATAAAATGAAATAGAGTTGTAATAATGCCCAACACATGTGCCCAGTATATATTTTATGTGCCATACGGTAGGAAATGTATGCGGGAGCCCAGGTACCCAAACAAAACTTTTTTTGGAACTTAGAAAATGTTTCAACTAAATATGGAAGAAGCCCTATACATTCCATTGCACTTTGCCTGGTCTGAGCTGGCGAAGGCAAGTCTGGCGGAACAGGTAACATTCAGTAAAGTGCGAAGTAGCGCTAGAGTCTATCTCCTTCGCTACAATTTTCGGTAATGTTAGTCACTTTGCCCTTTGGTAAATTTGCCCCCTGGTCTTAAAAATGTACGGAAAGAGCAAGCATTTCTTTAACCCATTTTTATCTTTTGTTTTTCAAGTATCACTGTGGATAAATACGATCAGCTAAAGATGAGTGAGAGAAATTGTTGGTCATTTTGCCTTTGCTGAGAAATTGTAAAGCCACAAATTCCCATTTAAAAAACATATATAATCATGTAAGTAAGACGAATGGCAGACAGCCAGGTACTGTAGTTAGGAGAGCTCTACTGGGGAGTAGCTAAAGATCTGCCAGAACACTAATCCATCTTGGGGGCACCATTAGTTCTTAGGTATTGTACGCACAAGGGAAACATTATTATTTTACACTATTTATTTGCTCAATGGTGCAAGTTATTTTACATCTATTTTGCTTAGATTACCCCCTGTCCGGCTATCATTTTCTTTCCTTTTAGCATGTACCATCAGTATAACCTCATGCCAGAAGAGAAATAAACCGATCCTGACTTTCTATACTTGTATTCTACGTTTACTTCCTTTCTGTACCCTTTGGCACCTCATCCACCACTCACGCTGGACTTTGTGTTGGCTCCAGCCATACTTGCATATTAATTCCCAGCTCGGTTTCTGTTTCAGATGCTTGTTTTATTATAATGAGTGACAAAAATATACAAACTGATGGATAATTTTTTCAAACTGGCTGTATATTTTGTTTTAAGGCAACTGCAAGAAACTGCTAAACACGTCTGCATCAGTAATAAGAGATTTGAGTATAACTCCGCACAACATCACATTAAATCTGCCAAAAGAACTCAGCTGCTACTCGAGCAACTGATAATAAAAAAAAAAAGATTTAGATGCGTTAACCAGAATCAGCACACTATGAAAGGCAGCTATTTCTTTCACCACTTTTTTGTCTAAACCCCAAATACCACTGTCAGGGCAACAGACTAATATCTCCAGTGCCGAATTGAGGTCTTTCCAATTCCGTCCTGATTCTAGTTTCACAAAGGCTGATTTGGGCACAAGAAACCCAAGTGGTGAAGAAGAAGTTGGAATATATATAAATAATTGCTTTGTTTCTGCATTATTTATTTTAGCTACGTAGAATAAATGTTATCAGACATACGGATGCCTTTCAACTATCTTTGTACACATTGCATTAAAAAACAAATCCTTTGTTAAATGCAGTACTTTATTATTAGTAAAGCAATCCTTTATTATTCATTGCTGCCGATTAATGCAATATCCCCATGCCATCCCATGTGCATTCTTGTGTTGAAATGTACATATGCAAAATCAAGCATAGCAGCAGTTGTTTTTTACATTCAGTCACAATAATGATTTAAAAAGGAAATGTAATTTCCAGCTGTTAAGCCAAGCACAAAAAATTCATTTTAAAAAAGGTATTTTATTATGCAAAGTTGCAGATTTGGTTAGAATTTGGGATGCTATTATATTTCACCACACTATTCTGCTCTGTCTGACGTAATGTTATATGGTCTCCTAGTTACGAACGCCCACACTGCAGTTTTGACTGTCTAAGCTCTTTCTGGATGGAATTTCTAAGGCAAAAGTGTTTAACTTAGAATAAGCACATGATAAGTGTCTACTGTTATAAATGTGCAAAATAACTCGGAGTTTACAATTAATACTCTTTTAAGGACCAGTTTTAATACAGTAAATACATTGCATGTTTATTAGATCATGAGCATATTAACCCACTTGTTTGTATAAGAAACTGTACACCCTCAATGGTGGATTTAATCATAGATTGTACATGTGGCAGAGAAATATGATTAAAGACTGCTACTGAAGCGTATTTAGTAATGAAATGCAAAAATGTTTTGGCCTCCACTGATGCATTTGCAAGATGTGTAGTACTGACTAATGCATTGTCAAACAGACAGAGACGGGCTGCAATTTGGTAATTTGTCTACAAATACTGGAATTTAAATTTGAAATAACTCAATTTGTTTTGTGCCGCTAACATTACAGGTGTCATTTACCTAGACCCCAGACAAAAGTTCAAAAGCACTTCCACCTGGGGTTTGGCTACATTCTGCACATTGTGCCAGATACAATCTTTAAAAATTTGAAGTGCAGAGTGTAGCATTGGAAGGGGCACGGCAGCCCATATGGAAGGTGGTAAGTATTGGCAAATGCGTCTACCCCTAAGATGCAAATCTGAATAGGAACTTAGGGTATGAGAACTTTGGGTATGGGAGAGCAGTGCTTATGTGGCTCACCCACCTACTGCTTATTGCTTATGAATATGCAGGCAGCACTGTAATTATCGATAGGGAGGAAAAATCAAACCTACCCTATCGAGATCTGGTCAATTTTAGTCAGATATTGGTTTGGGAGGCCCTTCAAATAAGCTGCTGAATCAAACTAAGGACCCAAAATGGCAGCTTAAATCTGCCCATGTATGGCCATGCCCAAGGTGGGTGATATTAGGCTGATCCGATCGTGGGTCCTAGGGCCCAACGATCGGTTCACAATAAAAAAAACTTTTGTGTGGTTGAAGAACAGCTCAACACCATCACATTTAATACACTGCTACTGACAAATTGTGTGAGCTAATGCCTCCCATTAATAACTGGAAAATAAAATTTAGGAGAAAAGAAGTAGGCCCACCACGTTTGAGGGCATGTGCATATTGGATTGTTGCCCTGTCTGGGGAACTGCGTGCTGTGTGTGCTTAAACATTTTTTCTATTTCTTTGTTTGTGTGATAAAAAAATCACGTGATTTTTTTGGATTGGGATTCAGTTTGGCCAGGCACTTGGATCTGGCCGAATATTCATAGATGACATTTCACCTACTGCAATAATACATACTATTTGAGCACTACTTTTTCTAATATGAGTAGGGATGTAGCGAACTGCCGATTTGGTGTTCGCGTACGCCGTTCGCGAACACCGGCAAAAAATGCGAACGTTCGCGGACAGTTCGCGAACTTCGAACACCCGCTAAAATCGTTCGATTCGAACGATCGAATGATTTTAATCATTCGATCGAAGGATTTTCATTCGAATCGAACGATCGAAGCCATTCGATCGAATGCTTTTCATTCGATCGAATGCTTACAATCGTTCGAACGAATGGAAATCGTTCGATTTTTAGCGGTCGAAGGAATTCGAATGGTCGAATGGTCGAACGACTTGTATTCGAATCGAACGCGAACTCAAAATGCGAACGTTCCCAAACGTTTGCGAACATTCGGCGGACGCGAACGGTCGAAGTTCGCGCGAACTAGTTCGCAGCAGAACAGTTCGCTACATCCCTAAATATGAGTACACCAATGGATCAGATTATGTATTATATTACATTTTTTTAAATAGGTTTTAGGACAAATATACAGTAAGACACCCAATGGTACAAATGGGTATGTCTATGCCTTTTTTCTGTTTATATACATTCTCAGATTTTTTTGGTCCTTGGGGGTTCTACTGAATCAATACTTCTTGGTATAGGAACAGATACTCCAATGCAGAAACTGTACTGCAACATTTATTCTACATTGGAGTATCTGTTCCTATACCAAGAAGTATTGAGACTATACACTTTAGTAAAGACTTAAAGTTGGGGACAGGATACTAAAGTTTCTCTGGCGCAAGCTGAGCCCTCATAAACTTTGAAGTAAAAAAGGGTTCTACTGAATGTTCTGCAGGCAAAACGTTAAATGCTACTCGGTTGGTTGTTATAGGTCACTAGATTGTCAGAATCTAATTATATAATATGCAGTTACTGAACACACTTTTTTTCATAGCCCTTAGGCTTATGCCACTTGGGGTAGGTTCTCGGTCTGGGAATAAACATAGGCCAAGAATCAGCCCCCCCTAACAGACCTGAAATCTCCAGTTTAATAAATTTGAGAATTTAAATGGCAGATAAATGGTCTGATCAGTGTTAGTTTGACAAGTGAGAAACTAGAAGCCAAATTCTCAGAGATTATTTTGCAACAGCAAAGGATTTACTCAAGTTTCTAATCAGAAGCTTGTGACTCTGTTTTATTTCAGTGTCATTTACATTAATTGTACCCAAACCATGCAGAGTCAGTCTGCTGGAAACCACTCAATACACAGAACAGAGCCAATGCACATTCTTCTTACCATGTGAGTTCTTCTCTCTCTATCAACCAGATGGGCTTCTGAATTGATTTGGTAGTTCTTCAAATTTTCCTGAATTTCCATGTGCTCTGGATTTGCCATGAAGAATGTATGGGCAGCCTCTGCAGCCTTATCCAGCTGATTTAACTGGAAAAAAAACCACATTATTTAGCTACGTAGGATGCTGGGAATTGTAGTACAACAACTGCAGGAAACCTTTGAGCACCCAAATATAATGCTTCACGTTTGCCATCTGAATGATACAAGCAGTTACCGGACTACTGGTGGTTCCTACTACTACTGTTGCTCCCTTTACAATTAGTAGTACAAGACGAAACAGCACCACCTTCTTTTTAGAAATTAAAATGCCTTTATTGGAACCCTTTAGGGCATTACAGCAACGTTTCGGGTCACACCTGACCCTTTGTCAAGATTAACTGACATTTTACAACACACCAATTTATACCCCCACCTCTCCACCTAGTGGTTGATACATAACATGTGATAGATAACATATTAACCTTTTAAATATCTAACAATGTTTCCAACATATTAACCTTTTTAAATATCCAACAATGTTTCCAATAATGCAAAAGATAACACGATTCATGTGTAGCAAATCTGTGAAAAAATACAAAATAGAGACATAAAAATTGTTAAAATATTTTATATAAAGATTGTTTTATCTAAAAATAGGTTTCAGATCATATTCTTTGTTTAAACCTAGAGGGGCTAATGTTTCGAGCTTCCTAATCCAGGAAGCCTCCTTGAATAGTAACTCTTTGAGTCTATCACCCCCTCTAAGTTTTGGTTCTACTACCTCAATGATCTGAAACCGCAATTGGTTCACATTATGTCCCAATGCATTAAAATGACCTGCAACTGCTTGCTCCTTTTTGCCGGTCCTAATCGCAGACTTATGTTCACGAATACGTTCCCGGACGGTTCTAGTTGTCTGTCCCACATACGCAAGCCCACATGGGCATTTGATAACATACACAGCGTAGGTGGAACTACAAGTAAACTGCCCGGGAATCTGAATTGGATTACCCTTCCTTGGATAGTATAAAAATTCGCCCTTTTGGACATTGGAGCAGCAGTTGCAGTCAAGACATGGAAAAGTTCCTTTTTTATTCCCATATTTCAAATCTACATTTTTCGTGCTCAAGTCAGATTTAACTAATACTGAACCTAGATTCCTCCCTTTCTTATAGGCAATAACTGGGGGTCTCTTAAAGGCTTCAATTTGAGGAAAATTGTCTTTTAAAAGAGACCAATGGCCTCTTAAAATTTTTGCTATATGTCTACTTAAGACATTGTAGCGTGTTACAAATGCTACATGATTGCCAGTTTTTTTCTCTTTCTTTTCAAACATATCAACCCTACTTTTTGTTTTCATATCAGCACATTGTTTGTTCAAGAGGTCTTTTGGATATCCCCTTACTTGAAATTTCTGACACATTTCTGATAGTCTCACTTCTGCTTTATCATCCGCCGTAACTATCCGTTTGACCCTTGTCAACTGTGATTTGGGTAGAGCCTTTTTCAGCTGCGGCGGATGAAAAGAGTTGAAATGTAGTAAAAGGTTACGATCTGTTGGTTTCACATATAAATCAGTGAGTAATCTGTTATTTTGTTTATACACAAGCGTGTCTAGAAAGGGGATCTCAGTTCGACTAGAGTTCAGTGTAAATCTGATTTGACCAAGAGAATTATTCATTTCCGAAACAAATGCCTCAAGGGTCCAATGGGGCCCCGTCCATAGCGCAATTCATCTACTTACCAAAAACTTAATAGTAATCCTGTTGGTGGGATTCAAGCGAAAATCAAGGCACTATTAGAAGAGGCCTTAAATTTACAGGTTATTGATAGCAAATTGGCGTTTTATCTACAACAACCATATCCACTGACCCCTCTCTTGTATATTTTACCTAAAATACACAAGAGGCTTGAACATCCACCTGGGAGGCCTATTGTCTCCAGTGTGGATTCTGTTTTGTCCCCCATTGCAATTTTTGTGGATAAGATAATTAGACCTTATGTAAAGGAGCATCAATCTTATATCCAAGATACCAGTGAATTTCTAAAAAAAAAGTAGAACAAATAACGGAAGATGTGAGTGAGTGGTTTTTGGTCACCCTGGATGTAGAGAGCCTCTACACCTCCATCCCACATGATGGGGGTGTAGAGGCTGTCACAGTGGAACTTCTGGGGGACCAATCCATGGATGGTGCTCAAAAAAAGTTTGTAATTCAATGTCTATCTTTATTGCTGCATAATAACTATTTTTCATTCGAGGAGGAATTCTTTATGCAAATCAAAGGTACAGCAATGGGGTCCAATGTGGCCCCCTCCTACGCAAACATATTCATGAATCAATTTGAGAAAAGATTCGTATATACGAATAATTTATATAAAAACTACTGTACGATGTGGATTCGGTACATCGATGATGTGTTTGCGCTATGGACGGGGCCCCATTGGACCCTTGAGGCATTTGTTTCGGAAATGAATAATGCTCTTGGTCAAATCAGATTTACACTGAACTCTAGTCAAACTGAGATCCCCTTTCTAGACACACTCGTGTATAAACAAAATAACAGATTACTCACTGATTTATATGTAAAAACCAACAGATCGTAACCTTTTACTACATTTCAACTCTTTTCATCCGCCGCAGCTGAAAAAGGCTCTACCCAAATCACAGTTGGTAAGGGTCAAACGGATAGTTATCATCATCATCATCATCATTTATTTATATAGCGCTGTCAAGATACGCAGTGCTTTACTGCAGTTATAGCAAACAGGGAATAAAGGGTGGCTAACAGACAAGGATTACAGAGTACAATAGGGTTTACAAACTAAAAGGTTAGGGTACAATTGAGACAAAAGGATCATATAAACACTTTGTCATTTTTGATACAGCAATGATTAATTAAGGTACAACGAATAGGCCTCATTAAACAGATGGGTCTTTAAGGAGCGCTTGAAAGTTTGGAAGGAAGGAGAAAGTCTGACAGCTTGTGGCAGAGAGTTCCAGAGAAAAGCAGAAGCCCGAGAGAAGTCTTGTAGACGAGAATGGGCAGAAGTGACCAGAGGAGAAGTGAGGCGAAGATCAGAAGCAGAGCGTAGGTTTCGTGAAGGAGTGTATTTGGAGATTAGAGATGAAATATAGGGAGGGGTTTCATTATTAAGGGCCTTGAATGTGAGTGTAAGTAATTTGAATTTGATTCTAGAAGAGATTGGGAGCCAGTGAAGGGACATACATATGGGAGCAGCTGATGTTGAGCGGCGAGCTAGATGAATGAGTCTAGCGGCCGCGTTTAGAACAGATTGGAGTTGTGAAAGGTGACTTGTTGGAATACCTGGAGGAGTAAGTTGCAGTAATCAAGGCGGGAGATGATGAGAGACTGAATCAGTGTTTTAGTTGATTCTGAACTGAGATAGGGTCGTATTCGAGCAATGTTGCGCAGTTGAATACGGCAAGATTTTGCAAGTGTTTGAATGTGTGGTGAAAAAGACAGATGAGAGTCTAAGATAACTCCTAGGCAGCGTGCCTGTGTGGTGGAATGAAAGGTGGTGTTGTTTACGGTGAGTGATATCTGAGGGACAGGGGAAGATCTTGAAGGAAATATGATGAGTTCTGTTTTAGAAAGGTTCAGTTTCAGGTGGCGCTGTGACATCCAGGAGGAGACAGCAGAGAGACAGTCTGTGACTTGGGAAAGGACAGAATTAGAAAGATCAGGAGTAGACAAGTAGAGTTGGGTGTCATCAGCATAAAGGTGATACTGAAGTCCAAATGACTGAATGAGTTTTCCTAGTGAAGTTGTATAGAGCGAGAACAGCAGGGGGCCAAGAACAGAGCCTTGAGGAACTCCAACAGAGAGTGGGAAAGTAGTAGAAGTAGAGTTAGAGAAGGAAACTTTAAAGGAACGGTCAGACAGATAAGATGTAAACCATGAAAGAGCAGTGTCCCGAATGCCAGATGAGTGTAGAATGTCAAGGAGGAGTGTGTGGTCAACTGTGTCAAAGGCTGCAGAGAGATCTAGTAGGATTAGAATGGAATAATGACCTTTAGACTTTGCCAATAGAAGATCATTGGTTACTTTGGTGAGGGCAGTTTCAGTCGAGTGTGATGGGCGGAAGCCAGATTGCAAGGGGTCGAGGAGGGAGTTGTGAGTGAGATGCTGGATCAGGCGTTTATAAACAAGCCTTTCTAGTAATTTGGAGGCGAATGGAAGAAGGGAGACCGGTCGATAGTTAGTGGGAGAGCTGGGATCAAGGGAAGGTTTTTTGAGGATAGGAGTGATTAGTGCTTGTTTGTATAATGATGGAAAGGTACCAGTAGAGAGTGAAAGATTGAATAGGTGGGTAAGTGCAGGAGAGAGTGTATCAGAGATTGGGTGGAGAAGGCGAGAGGGTATGGGGTCAAGGGAGCAGGTGGTGGGTTTTGAGCTGGCTAGAAGTTTGCTGACTTCATCTAGAGTTGCAGGGGTGAAGTGCAAAGTAGATGTGAGTGGACTGCACGTTGGTCTGAGATTGTTGTTGGACGGCGGATGATAAAGCAGAAGTGAGACTATCAGAAATGTGTCAGAAATTTCAAGTAAGGGGATATCCAAAAGACCTCTTGAACAAACAATGTGCTGATATGAAAACAAAAAGTAGGGTTGATATGTTTGAAAAGAAAGAGAAAAAAACTGGCAATCATGTAGCATTTGTAACACGCTACAATGTCTTAAGTAGACATATAGCAAAAATTTTAAGAGGCCATTGGTCTCTTTTAAAAGACAATTTTCCTCAAATTGAAGCCTATAAGAAAGGGAGGAATCTAGGTTCAGTATTAGTTAAATCTGACTTGAGCACGAAAAATGTAGATTTGAAATATGGGAATAAAAAAGGAACTTTTCCATGTCTTGACTGCAACTGCTGCTCCAATGTCCAAAAGGGCGAATTTTTATACCATCCAAGGAAGGGTAATCCAATTCAGATTCCCGGGCGGTTCACTTGTAGTTCCACCTACGCTGTGTATGTTATCAAATGCCCATGTGGGCTTGCGTATGTGGGACAGACAACTAGAACCGTCCGGGAACGTATTCGTGAACAAAAGTCTGCGATTACGACCGGCAAAAAGGAGCAGGCAGTTGCAGGTCATTTTAATGCATTGGGACATAATGTGAACCAATTGCGGTTTCAGATCATTGAGGTAGTAGAACCAAAACGTAGAGGGGGTGATAGACTCAAAGAGTTACTATTCAAGGAGGCTTCCTGGATTAGGAAGCTCGAAACATTAGCCCCTCTAGGTTTAAACAAAGAATATGATCTGAAACCTATTTTTAGATAAAACAATCTTTATATAAAATATTTTAACAATTTTTATGTCTCTATTTTGTATTTTTTCACAGATTTGCTACACATGAATCGTGTTATCTTTTGCATTATTGGAAACATTGTTGGATATTTAAAAAGGTTAATATGTTGGAAACATTGTTAGATATTTAAAAGGTTAATATGTTATCTATCACATGTTATGTATCAACCACTAGGTGGAGAGGTGGGGGTATAAATTGGTGTGTTGTAAAATGTCAGATAAGCTTGACAAAGGGTCAGGTGTGACCCGAAACGTTGCTGTAATGCCCTAGGGCATTGATTCTTGGGACCCCATGCTATTTAGAGTGGGTTATCATGATACCCCTGAAAACAATAATTAAGATCCCCTGAAAAAATGCTAAAATACTGATCTATGGTAAAATCAAATTTCTGATCCAGAGAGAATAATTATCTTGTTAGTATTTCTCCCCATTCTGGAATTGAAAACAGGTAAATATATGGCTCCCTCTGAGTTGGTAGTTTATTCGGTACCTGCTCAACTGATATTTGGACAAAATTTGCCAGCTATCAATTGGTCAGGCTTGATTTCCCCATGGCCTGCATTGGCAGCCATTATGATCCCATTGTTGAATCAGGGGCCAAAAGATTGGTTTGCCCCTATAGCAACTAGCTCAAGGTGGCAATGTTGGGATAAATCCACTCATCTTGCAACCTCACCAAACAATTGGATGTTTAGGCGTTAGCTGCAATATTAAAAAATAAGCCATCATACTTAAACTATGGATGTGTATCGTCAGGAGTGTTTCTGAAAAATATCTTAATTGCATATCAACATTGCAACCCTAACTGTGTCTCTTTAAGCATATACACACACACACATACACACAGTATCAGAAAAAACTAACAATGTATAAAGAGAGTATGTGGATCATTCATTCACATAACACTCCATTGTGTTGCCACAGATCCAAGTATAGCAAATGGGTAGTCAATTAATAAAATGACTACAGTACTTTAGTGATTCATTATTTTTATTCCCCCACAAGATACTTGGTTATAGATGGAGTCTATCGTTGCACATATATACAAAGGCAATGTTCCATGAGTCCTTAAACTGAATGGTAAAATGAGAGATTTGTTTAGCGTGTAATTAGTTTCCTAAAGTGACATCATCAGGGCACAATGATTTTCTTGTTCGTGGGTGACGTCGTTTACTTTAGTGCATTCCGATGCCATTAACTTGTCAGTGTTGCACTTTCTTCCTCTGAGAATGTAATTTTACCACATTTTTAGTGCTTTAAATAGACTGCTTAAGGGCTGAAGAAATCTTCAGAAAGACACTTTTCAGTAACATTAGACCTTGGGCAGAAGCAGACATTGCTCAGGATACGAACCTTCACAGGAAGCGAAAACCTAAGTAGCCGAAAGATTAAAACACATACACACACACAAAGTTGTTGTCAAAGTGTAATTTATGAACAGAACTAGCAGTGTTCCTGCTTACAGATCTAGTTGCCCGCATGCTATGTACAGTGTAGGCTTGTCTCTTGTCTGATGTCTGCCTGCAAGCGAATGAATCAGGATAATGAAGTCATGCCACACCTGTGGAAAATTCACATCAGAAGGCTATGTGCTATACATCATGGGGTCACTGCCAAAAATGCCATTGCTTGGGGCTGTTTCACTGTGAATTTTAAATGGACTTGAAAGCTTGCATAGTGCTGGATTGATGACCTCCAGATTATTACGTGAGGTTTGTGCTTATGGGCAGTTTGACTTTTTCTCCACAATACGGCTTTGTATTATTGTATCCATATGCAGACAATAAAAACTGGGGGTAAGTCTCAAAGTGCTATGAATCATTCCATCATCTAGACCGCTCTGGACCAGACACTCTGCATGCATCTATCCAGTTCTTACAAATGAATACCAGCAACTGTGTGCCATTAGACATCAGAAAATTGTTTTACTTTTTTAGTGCAGTTGTTTAATTTGAGGCCCAAATGTAAGTTTTATTTAAAGTTTAATACCCAAGCCCCAATCCTTACTAATCTCTTGTTCAATTTTTTATCCACACATATCTCTCAGGCCCTCCATTTGGCAAGAATGCTGGATTAAGGGGGTTATCTAACCTTGATCAATGGTCAAGGTTTAGAGGTATGTGAGTTTTTTTATACCTTGAATGAACTCACTACTCGAATGGTTTCTAGTTTAAGAAAAAACTCGAATGCAAAAAACTCGAATCAGTGTAGTCGGGATGAAAAACTCGAATACTCAAATGCAAAAATTTAGTTTTTGACAAAAAAAACCTCGAATCACTCAAAAAAACTCAAACATCATGAAGGCTATTAATATCTTCAAATGGTTCAAGGGACTTCTGCCAGTAACTTCTACATGACATTGACAGGTTTTAGATGGTGTATTTTCCAATTTGAGCTATTTCCAGGGTCGGGGTATAATAAATTTAGAAAAGTTTAAGTTCTTTAAAAAAAAATTAGTTTTTTTTTAACCCGAAAAATCATGATCGCTCAAGGAAGAAGCCTATCTGGAGAAACGCGTCAGCGGTGACGTAAGTGGAAGCAATACGGACATGATGAACGCCACAGACATCTCAGTACATACGGCGGAACAACCGCTTGCAAAAGAGATATCTCAGCATACACTGCTGGAGGCACCGCTCTTAGGAGAGGAACTCCGCTTTTGGTTTTAAAAGTGATTTTAAAAAGAAAAACATTCTAAGTGCAATGTATTTTTTATTAAAGCATTATAAAACGCTTTCTGCACACGCCATTCTTTGTTGTCCAAAGGAAGGGTTCGGGGGAACAAATTATACTATTGACATCTGAAACTAATTCTGGCCGTCTGTGAGTATAATCAACTACCAGAAACAGGGGTAAAACCGTGTGGGTACCTACCTACTTTTAAAAAAACTTTTCTTTGCTAATCAGCATAGTGCATTATATTTGATGGTGTTTTAAGTATGCATGAAATTAAGTCCACTTGCACCAGAGTTCTGAGATGGGTTTCAACACTGATAATGTGAGAATGCAATTACACGGAGGTGTAATTTTATCAAGATTGTTGCACTATATTTTTACTTGTTTTTTTTTCTCCATTTCCCCATCTTTTGAGATATGATTAGTAGGACCTTGTGGAACATTTGAATTTTATCGGAGGTTGGAGAGAACCTTTTTTGTTACTGAACTGGAGAGCACACTCTGTTTGGGAAGTTAATATTTTGTTTTTTATTTTTTTATACATGACCTTGACAGGTTTTAGATGGTGTATTTTCAAATTTGAGCTATTTCCAGGGTCGGGTATAATAAATCAAGAAAAGTACGAGTTCTTTAAAAATAACCTGAAAAATTTTGGGTTTTTTAACCCGAAAAATCAATTTAAAAATACCCTTGAAAACTAGATTTTTTTCTGGAAAAAAACAACTTTAATAAATCTAAGTGCCCCAGAGGCTTAGACCTTGGCTCTAGGTTATTCTTAGGCTGCCTTGTTTAGACTGATTGTTCATTTTTGATGGTCACTGCGTTGCCCTGTGCTCACAAACACAGACTTTGAATGAATGGCTAATTATGCCAAGTTAGGACCAACGGTTGACCGAATATCAATTCAACCATTTGTGGGATCGTAGCGTACCTTGGTCCTTATCAGTCTCAGATTTTTTTTTTGCTGTAAACACATAAATAATATATACTATTCTTAATTGTTGCTCAGAAGTCTTTGTTCCAGTGGGCTACAGGATATAGCCTATTAAAAATGGCAGTGAGCTGCAGCAGGCTGTTGGTAGCCATGGCTGAGAATAGCAACTTATAGCCTAAGCCAAGACTGACAACTCAAATGAGCAGCTAAGGGTCCCTGAAAAAGGAATTCCCTATATTGGCATGATAAGAATACAGGATAAGGAGAGATGCTATGTGCACATTCCAGAACACAAGTAGTCAGGGTTGTACAATAAGCACTTTATTTACTAGTCTATGTATACATGATCCAGACTGTGTCAATCAGTTCAGTTAATGAATTTTCCAACTTGGCATTTCTACACAAAGACTTGCATTGGAACAGTTTGGAACAAGTTAGAGAACACATACCTGGTGTTTGATCATAATTATGAAAGTTTTATAGGTGTGACTGCATTTAATACCGTGTAGCTATTATGTAAAAATCTTCTCTTCCCTAAATATAGATACAAATGGCAAGAATACAGCATATATTTGTAGTTATTCTGCTATTTAACTAAGGTAACATGATAGGTTGAACAAAACAGAGCATCGGTCTTTTAGGCCCTTACCTGTAAGTTATATTCACCTCTCAGTATAAAACATGGAAGTATAATTTAAGAGACAGAACATTGTGTATATGTGGCCTCATGGATAAAATATTCTGTAAACTCACTGAATTTCCTACTTAAAGTTTACTTTTCTATGAGGTAATCCCCAGAATCTGCAGTATAACGGAAATACGTTTGAAAGTAGCATGACACCAGTTTATAATGCAGGCTGTTCTTACAATAAGGTGGTAATTTATTAAGGTACGGGTTGTGTTTTCCATGAAAATTTGAGTTTCCTAGTTGTTTTATTGGTCAAAACTCACATTTTCAGTTTAAAAAGAAAACTTGAATCTTTTGAGTTTTTGAAAGAGTTTTTAAATATTTAGAATACCATGGAAATAGCTCGAATCTGAAAATACACCATCTAAAATCCGCAAAGGTTATGTAGGAGTCAATGGCAGAGGTTCCTTGAACCATTTGAAGATGTTATTAGCCTTCATGATGTTCGAGTTTTTGTTTTTTTTTTGGATGGTTTTGCCCGAAAACTCGAAGAAATCGAGTGATTTGATTTTTTTCCCGTGGAAAACTAGATTAATCAAGTTTTCAGGTTTCGCAACTCAAACTCGCAAAATGAAGTTTTTTCCATTCAAGTTTTTTCTTAAAGGGGGAACTATCACAAAAATTTAATTTTAATATGTTACATCAGAATAAGAAACTTTCTAAAAATCATTTATGCATCCTTTCTGAAATAATCAAGTTTATTTTCACTATTCTTCTCTCAGCATCTGTTTCTCTTTATTCTGTCTTCTTGAAGCAGTTGGGTGTCAGATATTCATTGACAGTTAGATCCAATATCTCTTATAGGGGGGCTTCCTTTCCTAGCAGATCAATTAGAGTTCACTGAAATCACTGATTCTAAACAAAATCTAATAATATCTAACAATTTTAATAGACTGAGCTCTAATACATCTTCTAGGCAAAAGGAAGCCCCCTATAAGATACATTGAATCTAAATGTCAATGAAATTCTGAGAGCCTGCATGAAGAAAGAATGAAGAGAAACATGTAGAGTGAGGGATAATAAGAAAGTTTCTTACTTCAGTATGCTGAAGCTTATATTCAATTTTAATTTTCGCAATAGCACCCCTTTTAATAAGATACCATTTGAGTTGTGAGTTTATTCGAGGTATGAAAAAACTCTAACCTTTGATAAATAACCCCCTAAAAGAGCACTCCTTTCCTTGTACTCAGCAGAATCATCTACCTGTAAATCTTCATTGGTAAAGTTCATACTATGTTTATTCCTATTCAAGTGGGAGCAGCCATTATGTTCACTCTGATGAAATCATATTGGTTGTGAAACTATTCACGCTAACTGCCAAATTGTTATAAACACTTGTCAGGAAAAATAGCAAAATATTTATTGTAGATAAGTATCTTATTGGCCTAACGAAGGGGCCTTCTGAAGAAATGAAGAATTTTTTTTACCAACTTAAATGCCTTTCAACATTTTTTATATCAACTCAGCAGTATAAAGATAAAACAAAAACACTCCTGCAGAGAAAGGCCTGGCCCAGTGTCGGACTGGCCCACCGGGATACCAGGAAAACTCCCTGTGGTTCCAGGTATCAGTGGGCCCTCATGCTGCTAAACATTTGGCCTATTTCATGTCAATTCCCTATTTGTATGAAAACAAAGAGGCTAAATAGATGGAATAAAACATTAGACTAGGAGAATAGAGTGAGGAGAGGAAGAATAATAGGCCCCTGGTCTATGGTTTTTTGGTGGGCCCCTGGTGTCCCAGTCCAAAACTGGCCTGGCCCCTAAAGGCTCATAAGTGTTTTCAGGCTAAAAAAGCCCCACTACTGAAACGCTCAGGCCTTTCCTGTTCAACTCAATGGGGGCAGTTGGGGGGCATTCAGCCTTAGTTACCTGATCTGTTCCTTTCTCAACCTAGAAATAACATGTGTGATTATTCTTCTTTGTAAGCAGATATAGACACTACAGGTACTTGCGTCCAATAACACTCCATGCTATAAGAAGTTGCATACCTCCCATCTCCTGTTCTGAATTATGGACAAGGGTTCCCACTGCTGCTGCATAATATGTGTAGGTCTTCACAGGACCCCAAATATTATCTGACCATTGGCCTTGGGGTCAGACAAGTGGCTTCAGCCAAATGAGGCAAATATCTGCAAGTCTGCGACTTTGCTAAATGAGGAGATATATCCACGTGTGCCAATCTTAATGTTGACAATAAGCAATTATTATACATCATCTAGGAACTGGCTTAAAGGGGATATATTGCGAAATTAAAATTCTCTGAATGGATAGTTGAGGTGGAAATAATAATATCTTCAAATATATTTCTTTAGCAGAAATGCTTACTTTTTTTGTAAAATGACATATGACTACATGCAATGAGGGTGCTTTCTCTGAGAGACAGTTCTAGCTAATGCTGAATGGGAGTGGCTTCTCACTAGCTATGATGTCACTTAGCAACTAGCAAAGTCCCACCCTCCTCCATGCTGAATAGCATCCTCACACCAACTGTTACTCCGGAAGCTGCTTGTGAGAAAAGTAAGCCTGTCAGTTCTGCACATTCTCCCAGTCAAGTACAGACAGAGAGATATATTGTAAATATTGTACTGATGTCTATTTAATGTTTGAGGGTGTTTGTTTTTTTTTTTTTTTGATAAAAGAATTTGTCTATTTTGTATATTTGTATATTTTTCTTATACTGTATTTAGGGCTACACGGCGCAACGTCTTCAGATCCGACACGCTGAGAGGAAGCGAATGCGAGAAGACGGATGCACCAAATATAATGTAAGTAATAGAAATAACGCACCGACAAACTGCATGTATCCGTCATGACACGCCTGTCAGATGTGAACGCTGCACGTTGCGTCTTCACCCGACAGTCGTTGGATGCATGCAGTTTCTAGGTGCGAGATTTCTATTACTCACATTATATTTTGTGCATCCGTCTTGTCGCATTCGCTTCCTCAGCGTGTTGGATCTATAGACGTTGCGCCATGTAGCCCTAAAGTCTAACCCCCATATGTAATAAAATGCACAAAGTTTGCCCACGGGCAGAAGCCCACACCAACCAATAAGAGATGTTCTTTAAAACAGATTACCAGCTACTTCATGATTGGTTGATATAGGTGATAAGAAGGGTTAACGTTGCATAACGTTGCACCTTATATTACATAACCACCACAGGGACAATTTGTGAAAAGAAAGAGCTGAAGTAGAAAGAATTAGGGACAGATTTATTAGGGATCAAAGTGGGGAATCCAGAAGGCTGATCTAAATTCCTATTTAGCAACACTAAATATCAAAACAAACCAAATACTGTACTGTACAAATACTGTACATGAGTACATTTGTCAGAATATGTTTTGACTGCTTGAGTCATCTAATAAATGTTCCCAACACTGAGCACTAACACCTTCCCAAATATTTGCTCCCCAGATTGGGACCATTTTTGGACCACTATCTGAAAATATGAGGTACATATTGTTGCTACTCATGAAAATGACAAATACATGCATGTTTTCAATACCCTTTAAAATACACTGCTTTATAGACCCTCAGTGTTTTACTTTTTTATTGTTTTGTGGAGACACACTTTATGATTCATGAATGAATTACAGGCTATTGCCAGAGAGCATTGGGAAATTTGGCATTTTGGGACTGATGAACCCCAGTGATCCTTTTTAATGTTTTTAAGTTTATCCACATATTCTGAACAGAAATGCTAAAAGGAATCAAGCCAACAGCAACACTCTCTTACTGGCTCACACTGAAAGAACCATCAGTAAAGGAATTAGCTTGACACCTTGCAGTGTAAACAAACAAGTCTGAATGCTCATAGGTACCTGCACTGTATGGCATAGACTCAATAACACAGGTCCCAATGTAAATTAGAGGGCCCTTCACATTAAAAGTAATGTCATGTATTGACTGCAGAATTCTAAGGCTAGCTGCAATTGCCCTTTATTTGTATTATAAATACTGGCCATGAATCATCAACATATTAAATAGTTCACTGAGTGTAAGGTTTTATACTCTAGTAATGTCCACTTGGCTAAATATACATGGTTCAGAGACACAAACAAAGATTTTGAAAGCAATATAACTGTGGATTATGTGCTTATTAGCACGTCTCTTTTCTGGGCAATCAAGATTTCAAGATGTTTTTATTTTCAATTATATAGTCATTTCCTTTTTGCACCCCTGTATAATGATTTTAAAATGTTAAATCTCAGAAGTACAAATGCTCCTTCTCAGCTCCAGCCTGCTGATGTCTATGGTGTCCAATAAAAAGACAATGATTTGGGAATTGTAACAAAAACAGGCTGCAGGTAAAATTACTCCCTATAGGAATGTATAGTAAACTGCTAGAATATTAAAATAATCAAATGAAATTAAGTGTTGGACTGGCTAGACTTAGGATAACTTTGAGGAAGTTGTCCAGCTTTTATATCATGTTATATATAGACAGAAAAAGGTGATGTTTTGTTTAAAGGGGAAGGAATTATGAATAGTTTTTTTTTTGCAATTTGCAATTGGTTTTAATTTTTCATTATTTTTGTATTCAGCAGCTCTCCGGTTTGCAATTCAAGCAATTTGGTTGCTATGGTCCAAATTAGCCTAGCAACCATGCACTAATTTGGAAAAGAGAAAATATGAACAGGAGAGGGTCTGTTTCGAAAGATGAGTAATAAAAGGTAGCAATAATAATAATATATGTGTAATCTTACAGAGCATTTGCTTTTTAGATGGGGTCAGTGACCCTCATTTGAAAGCTGGAAAGAGTCAAAAGAAGAAAGCAAATTATTCAAAAACTATAAAAAAGAAAAAATGAAGGCCAATTGAACAGTTGCCTAGAATTAGCCATTCTATAAAGTACTAAAAGTTAACTTGAAGGTGAACCACCACTTCAAGAGGAAGTATACCTAAGGTGCCAACTGTTCTCCTAACAGTTTATTTAATAACCAGGCAGTGGCATTTGAGAAATATAAGCAGTCCCATTTTCCACACCTACTCTGGATAAAATTCCATTCTATCCTTGTATTGGTTCATCTAATCTGGCATTTACCAACACTCCAATTTCCTACATGATGGGCCTTTATAAACACAGAGGTGGACATACATTGACAAATACCCCTTAACAAGGTCCCTTTACTTGAATGTACATCTTTGGGACCTGCCTTCCCCTGGCTCTGGACAGTACATACACATCACCCTCTATGTTAATAATGATGATTTATAGACATATCTATACTCCTTGCCTATATATACACAGCAGGGGGAGTGATGTATTATGGTGTTGGTATCACATGGGATCCTAACCACTCCCAGGCTAATTATTTGATGTGGAAAAGCTTGTACCAGGTCTGGTAACCCATAGAAACCAATGGTATATTTGCTTTCAAACAGGTCACCACCTTCTGATATGGAGTACCAGAACTGATCTAAACTTTTAGTACACAGCCCCCTTCCTTTCTGCTACACCAAAGGACTGCTCACCTTGGCAGGCACATTAATCTTCCCAATGAGTAAGGGAAGCTGCAACAAAGCACAGACCTTGGATGGGATAACTTCAATTCACCAAACTCTACATTATAAAAGTGTGATTTACTAAACAGTCCTTGGTGAATTTGCAGTACCAAGTAAGTGTTTTCAAGCTTGGATTTGCTTCGGCTTTTTACTTTGAAAAGGAATAAATGCCTCCCTCAGTACTTAAGTCAGGGGTGGGGATAGCATCTCAGTGCCAATACCAAGAGAGTGTGGTCACCAATCTATATACATTGGATTCAAACAAAAAAGATTCTATGATGTGGGTATTCTGCAGTATATAATGTGTGTACCAATGTGTTCATGGATGCAAAACATTCTGCAAAGTCTGCCATTCAAACAAAACAAAACAACAAATAAGTCCAGCTGAAGACCCAGGGAGCACTGTTAATACGAAAGGAAAAACCTTCAAAGGCGAAAGTTGAAAGAACGAAACTCTGACATGTTCAGCACTGGCTGCCTTAACCTACCCACTGAGGCTCTGCACTGAAAGGCTCATTGATCCACGTAATAAGGATGAATGGATGGGTGGATAGCACAGACATGCTTTCACTGCTCCCATTGGTACAGAAGATTGTCTTACATTCCAGTACTGGCGCTGTTTTCCCAAACATATTAACAGGACATACAGTAACAAAATAACACTAGTTCTCAGTTTTTCTGTGATGCCCAAATTCATGATAGCACCATGTGTTCAATTAAGGGGAAAAGGAAATTGTAAGCTCTAGAAAAAGTCTAGAAAAAATTGGCTAGGAAAGCTATTGCGAGCTCATAAAAGGAACCTTCCTGAATTTAAACATTTGTTCATACTTTTTTAAATACAGTAAGTGAAAAGTAATGGCTATAAAACACAACATGTACGTCAAGGAAGCAACAAAAAGCCTTCTCTCTTTTTAGTACGCTGAGATGACCCCTTTAACTTGACATAAAATTATAAGTGGACATCTTTTCAGTTGTAAGATGCAATATAATAAATATGCTAATAAGAACATAGATCTTTACAGTTCAGAAAGATGGAAACTGATGGAGAAACAATATGGCCTTGAGTCCTTGCCTCCAGTGATAAAATGCATTTTCCACCATCAGGAAGCAAAGTCTGACAAATTCTCCTAAACAGATGTAGGCTTCAGAAAGCAATGAAAGCCAAGGTTCTCATCTTTCCCCCAGGCTGAGTGACAAGAGTGGAAGAAAAAGTGGGGGCCACACCAGTGCCTAAAAGGCTGCCATTCCACTGATCCTATCATTCAGCAGGATACAATGGCAATAGGCTATTAGTAGCTTAATGCTGGGATCTGTCAAAATGTTTTGTGATAAGATCCTAAAGAGGTGCTCAGCTAGAACAGATAAATCTGTTAAAAGCCTGGAAGGCTGGAGTTGACAATACTATGGCTTTAACCCCCCTTGGCTGCAGTAGGATAAATGATATATCAACCCAGAAACAACAAATTACTTTACTGTGTTCTTAGACCATGTAGGACATAGAAACATGTTTATTTATTGAGTTCACAAGACTATCTTCTGGTGGATTAAAAAAAAAGACAGAAAACAATCTCAGATCTACACGTGTCAAACTATACGTTCCTCTTCTTTTCTACACATCGGTCAGTACAGAATTAAAATACAAATAACTACAAAATACAGTTACATTCAAGGGGCAGATTTATCAAAATGTGAGATTAGAGCTCACCACAGAAAAACTCACCCACTTTCTATTCATTCCTAAGGGATTTTGAGAAGTGTCTTTATCAATGTCTTGTTTGGCACACTTTTTCATATTAACATTATTGGTAAGATTTGATTAATTTTAGCCACAAAGGCAATAGTGAGTTTGTGTAATATTCAGTTCATCTCATAAGTGTTGGGTTGGGATCATGGCTCTTTGCAGGCCTGTCACGTTCTTCTACTCCCTTATCAGCCAACCAACTATATACCTTGTGTATGGAGACATTATTGAGATGAAACAGGAAACAGCCTTTCCCAAACGTATAACAAAAGACAAACCCCCACATGTAATAAAAGGCTCTAAGTTTACCCAGGAGCAGTAACCTATAGCAACAAATAAGATGTTTACTTTTAAACAGATGACCAGTAAATTCTACCTGCTGAATTGTTGCTATGGGTTACTGCTCCTGGGCAAACTTAGTGCCTTTTATTACATAACCCCCAAAGACATTATTGTATAATGTAGTATGAAGGTTTTGCTTTCACTTTAGTCAGGGGCCAGAGCCCAACACAAAGAAACAATCCCCAGTCCATTACTACTGCTCCACCAAATGTTTTTGGGTGGCATCAAGCATTCAGTGTCCTCCTGTGATCCAGCAAATCTAGACTTGCCTGTTAGACTGCCAGATGATAAAGTTGAATGTATTACTTCACAGAACTCCAGAGTCCAATGGCAGCAACCTTTACACCATTCCAACTTATATTTGGCATTAAGCATGGTGATATTAGGCATGTATACAGTTGCTCAGTCATTTTCCTGCTCCTGATGTATAGCTCTTCAGCTTTTCTTTCTTTGAGTCGACAGTTTGGAACTTAACAGTGAATGCTCCAAATAAAGGAATGCAATTTTAAAGCACTACCCATTCAGAACTCAGAGACCCCTAACTTGAATGCAATGTGCTTGTTTTATGAAAAAGAAAGCCACAGTCCACCATTCCTCCTTCACCAAACATTTCAGGTGACATTACAGGGATAGTTATCATTTACATCAGTCCCTGCCGCTGCAGACCCTACAGTCTAAATTTTCTTAATCACATTCACATACACTAGTGTAAAATTCATCAGTAGCCAGTTACTATATTTTTGAAGTAGAGAAGGAAACACATTACCAGGAGTAGACCCATACATACATGCAGTTAACATACAAACTACCCTTATATAACAACCAGGACAGAATCAAACTTAGGTATTTGCACATGCTCCACAATGCAAAAAAAAATAGGTGCAACGTTTATTTCCACTTCTCCATTTTTATTAATTCAACCAAATATGTTTTAATTGCTTTATACCCATTGATAAACATCATGCTAGCAGTTTATTATTCATAGCTGTTACTCTTGGCATGCTGCCTGACAGTGATCAGAGACTCCCTTCATCTGTGATTATGAATCACTAACAACTTTCTCACTAAACTAGTCAAGTATAGCAAATACCATGGGACAAAACTGCTCTTCAGTGGCTTCAGGACTCCTTTCATTATACTGTCAATTGCAATCACCATCATCCAAGTTCTATCATATGTGCACTTCACTTGGCTGAAAGAGACTTTTGCTCTCATAAAGTATTCCTAATTTGCATTAGGAATCCCAGTTACATAGGAACATATTTGCTGAGGATAAAAAAAGACACAGGTCTGTCAAGTTCATCCTAACTGATATTTGGTTTTAGGTGATTGATTGAAAGGCAAAACACCACCAAAACAACTTAAATGCATTTCATAAAATCACACACATTTTATGCAGCATATCTGTTTTATCCTAACATATAGGTTTCTAGGGAGTTTTCCATAAGGAATGTAACTATATTGATATGGGAAATAAACATAAATGGTTTTGAACTTTTCACTTTGTGCCATAATTCAGCTGCATTTGCACATTGTTCTGAGGTGCAGCTTTTTGAGATCCTAGAATATATTCTGCCTAATTATTTTCATTTTAAAAAATCCATATTTTCCAAAACTGTTGGCATTATAAAGCACTAATGGAAATTGCGTTGTTTTGTTCCCCCTCTGGAAAGAGAGTAAATTGTTTAAAGGAAGGTAATGAACTCTGTTTAAAGAAATTTAAAGTGGTTGCCTTTGTTAGGCTTTGAGATAAGAAACAGCTCATTGTACAAAAGGTTTATCCGTGGACTGGTAATTATTTACTAGCTTCACCTCTGTAAACAGTGCTTCAGCAGAACCAGGAAGTGCTAACAGTGCTGAAAGTGGTTTCATCTTCTAATTAGTGCAATAAATAAGAAATACTAAAATATGTTTCAACTAGAATAATAGAAGCATGTTTAGCACAGGCCCTATTCATTAAGACCATGTAGAAAAATGGTGTCAAATACCACTTTAACTGTTGGGTTTTTATCCAGACAAAGTGGAATATATTGGTGGTTATTTGTTGGTGGAGACCAATTTTAAGTAAAATTTAGTTTGAAATTAGAGCTTTCACAACACATGGATTGACTACTTTTAATATATATATTTTTCTTTATTTTTCACAAGAATTTTTTCTAAATATATATTTCTTTATGGAATAATGTATGCCAGTTTTGTAAATGAAAAGGGTTTGAGAAGTAATTTAAGAGTTCCGTGTCCATTATAAAAGGCAAAAGGCTGTAAGCCAAGTGCTTTTATACAGATGATGGAATACAAATGTTATTTGTAATCTTTTGCTTATGCATCCTCATCATAGAAGAGAGCAGCAGCAGAGCTAGGGGCTGTATAGTATCCTCATGTCTTCAGCAATTGCTCTTTAATGGAATTCTCTTCTTTCCGGTGCCTCCTTATGCTTAAAAACTGCAAAGCATTCCTCAAAATAACATTTCCAAATCATCATGTAAATTAGAAGTTTCTTTTCAGTAATGAATTTGTCATATATAATGTAAACTAAGCAAGCCCTTAGCCCCCTGTGTCAGATAAATTCTGTTAAATCAAATTTAGAAAAAAGGCAAAGGCAGTTGTATGCTTGGATTGTTATGTCAATTAAAGATGATGTCACTGCTCTGCTCAAGGGCTTTTCCATTTGTATCAGCCAAAGGGGAAGCAAGTAAGCTAGAGAGAACACACATCTATAAACAATGGAATGAAGAAATTGAGCAAGCCGACATTAAATATCCACGTCCCTTATGAAAAATGGAAAAGTGCAGGATTAGATGCCATTTCCTATGCTGAAGGAAAATAAATCATGTGCTGTGCTCTTCGTTATTCTGTGTTTAATTAAATAAACAATAGTTCTTTCATTTGCATACAATGGTAGCAATTATGGTATGTTCCTTGGGTTGTTTTTTGTTCTCATTAGAGCTTTCATTTCATGTTGTTATTGAGAGAAATTAGACCTGTTGGCTCAGGGCTTAGGAGGTACTGACCAGCCTTATTTACTTTACTAACATACAATGAAAATTAATAGACTCAGACAGGCACCTTGCAATGGATTTAGGGACAGTCCCAAATTATGCATTGAAAAGGAAGGTTGACTAGAAAAGTTGTAGGCATTTGCTATTCTGTCTGAAACACTGACCCCTTCCAACACCACAAAAAAAGCTAATCATACAATACTGTATTAATGAACTGTGGTGTGTCTGGAGGTTTTAGACCTCATTAAAATCAGTATGCAGTTGCTATGAGTTCTTGATCCATAGTTACAGTTTGTAATAGTAACCATATATGTTTATGGCATTTTTAAAAAAATTTATGATTCAGTATGGGTCATTTACTATGATAGGGGAGGAAAATCAAAAGCACACCTCTTAGTCCCCATTCAGCATGCACTTCTTCTCACACTCTTGCTGCAGTCTGCACTACTTGTCTGATTAAAAAAAAGCCAGTGCGGGGTGCAAACCATAACTTTTGGGGAAGGCACAGGCTAGCTTGTAAGGACAAGGGCCCCACTACATCCTGCAACTTTTGCTGATACCAAACGTCTATATTTGATTGACACACAAGTTAGGGGATGGGTAGTAGGGGTGCCAACAAGCCCTCCTGTCATAACCTTCATGAATGCTGCCAAACAAGGACAGGGCTGCTTTTATTGGGGCAATTACTGTGACAAAGGAAGGCAGGCCCATTTCTTGCACACTGCCTTCATGGTCATAAATGACCACTAGTAATTACCATAGCTTAAGGTTTCTACTTCACCTTCTGTATTAGGAAGGGAAGCTGTAAAGCAGGGGTCCCCTGCTACATTTCAAATGTTAAAAGAGCTTGCGAGCAACACAAGCATAAAAAAGTTCCCGGGTGTGCCATATAAAGGTTATAATTTGCTATTTGGTAGCACTATGTGGATTGACAAAAAATCTAGTTTTTATGCAACCAAAACTTTCCTCAAAGCCAGGAATTGAAAAATAAGCACCTGCTTTGAGGTCACTGGGAATAATAGCCAAGGGTTTGGTGAGCAACATGTTGCTCATGAGCCACTGTTTGGGGACCACTGTTCTAAAGCAACATCAGAAAAGCTCTGGATAATAGTGATATATACAATATATCAATATATAATTTTTGCAGTTCAGGATTTTTTCTTATGGAGAAAATATTGTGCAGCAAGGTTGTGCATTGGTTATCATTGCTGATTTGCAATGCTGGGGACCGAGGATTGATTCCAGCCAGGACACTATATGCAGGCATGTGCTTATGTGAGCCTGCTGTGGTTTTCTCCCATACTCCAAAAATGTACACAAATGTAACAATCACTATGATGTTTGTCTGTGTAAAATTGGACCCTTAGAGCTCTACTGTCAATGATGTAAAATCTACGTAAAGTGCTGCAGAATGTCAGTACTATATAAATAACATATAACAATAACGTAAAGTTCCATCTGTAAAAGCAAAGGTTACTCATACCATTAAAGCAAAAACGAATATATTCGTTTAATTGTAGAGATTAGATTCATCTGTTCTTGCTAACAGTCAGTTTTATGGTTCACATTGTATTCAGCACACTGTAGTGGACCATTTTAATCTCTACAAAGAAACCACAAAAGGGCACTTAGACCATAAAACATTCCTACTGAAATAAAAAGAAGCAAATTTCACGTAAGCCAGCAGATTTGCAAAAGCTCTTTGTAATGCATTTCTAATTGCATCCTCCAGTTACTGCTATTATATAAAATTATTTTCATACTGTGCAAAGGACTTTGTGATATATTAATAACTGTTTCCTTAGCTGAAGGTATAATGGATTTAACTGTTCAGGCACCCACACAGTGGACAGAATCAGCATAGGGCCCCTAAGCAGAAATACCACAAAGACCCCCATGTCACTTACACATCCCCTAATGCTGATGTATGTGGGTAAGGAATGGAGGCTCAGTAGACCACACTGACAGGTGGTTGCATTGGAATTATAAATTTATACCAAGTATACAAACCTGCACTACATTCAGGCACTATTGTGCTCCAGTATGGGTTGAAAAGTAGACATTCTAGTAGACTTAAGGTGTGATTATCCAAATTACAGAAAGATCCACTATCCAGAAAACCCCAGGTCCCGAGCATTCTGGATAACAGCTCCCATACCTGTACTAGGGATTTAACAGTAATTATTTTATTTAATATAATGAATTAGAGTGAGGGCCCGTGTGCCTTGGATACTCTGTAATACTGTGCACTAAATTGTCTTAAGATGCTTAATAATTTGTTGTTGAGTAAGATTTCATAATGACATTAAGTAAATCAAACCATTAAATGTAGGGGGTTATTTATCAAAGGTCAAATTTGAGTTTTCGAGGTGATTTCTCGGTTAAAAATAGATTTTTCAGGTTAAAAGAAAAAGTGATTTATTATACCCTGACCCAGGAATCTAAAACCTGTCGTGGTCATGTAGAAGTCAATGGCAGAGTTCCTTTGAATCATTTGAAGATGTTAAAAGCCTTTGTGATGTTTGAATTTTTATTGGGTTTTCGATCAATTAGTTTTTTTTCGGTGAAAACCGATCAATTTGAGTTTTTGGGTTGTTAAAGTGGACCTGTCATCCAGACACAAAAATCTGTATAATAAAAGTCCTTTTCAGATTAAACATGAAATCCAATTTCTATTTTTTATTAAAGCATTCATAGCTGTTGTAAGCTCATTTAAAAATCTCAGCTGTCAATCAAATATCATCTGCCCCTCCTCTATGCCAGTGGCATAGAGGCGGGGCAGACAATTACTTTCACTTTCCATTCAGCACTTCCTAGATGTCACTGCTCTCCACACATTCCCCCGTTCTCTTTACCGGTTAATTGTGTAGCCAGGGCAAGGAAATGGACATCAGGTCCCCCATTCTGGTGCACAAACAAGATTCTGAGATGATGCAAGACTTGCCTTAATTAAACTGTCCACAAAATGGCTGCTTCCTGCTTACTATAATTGTGAATTCCCAGACTGAAGGAAACAAGATTCAAATAATTTATATAGTGTAATTAAAGTTCATTTTGCTTGACTAATGTGATAAAATAGGATTTGGAATGGGTTTTTTTTGGGTGACGGGTCCCCTTTAACGCTAGACTCACTGATTTGAGTTTTTTTCCATTCAACTTATTTCTTAAATAATTTGTGAGTTCATTCCAATTAATTAGAGGTTTAAAAAAGTTCACATAGCTTTAAAATTCGACCTTTGATAAATAACCCCCTCAAAAAATTGGAATATCTGTCCCACTCAGAGGAAGTATAACACAACTCCAACAGTAAACTGCAAGTACACTCAAGAACAGGCATTGCATGTATGTGGTGGATGTATGTGGGGGTGAACCCCAGCTGAAGGGGGGCAGCGTGAGCAGAGGGGGCCTAGAAATCTTTTTCCATGGGGAGGGAGGCAGTTCCAAAGTTATATCCCTGGAAAGAATATAATTTTACAAAGAAAAAATGTTGCATCCAAAGATACAAGCCATTCATGAAACACTGGTGGGCAGATTTATTTCTCAGTTACCTTTTTTTAAGAAAAGATACAGTTTAGTAGCTTTACTACCTATTCCTAGTAATGCAGAAAAGTATTCTTACAGCATCATTTGTCGCAGTGACCCCACACATTACCATGCATTGTCTTATTTATTACAATTTTTTAATTTCTTAAGCCTTAAAGGGGTTGTTCACTTTTAAATAAACTTTTATGGGCCGATTCATCAAGCTCGAGTGAAGGATTCGAAGTAAAAAAACTTCGAAATTCGAAGTGTTTTTTGGGCTACTTCGACCATCGAATGGGCTACTTCGACCTTCGACTACGACTTCGACTTCGAATCGAAGGATTCGAACTAAAAATCGTTCGACTATTCGACCATTCGATAGTCGAAGTACTGCCTCTTTATAAAAAACTTCGACCCCCTACTTCGGCAGCTAAAAGCTACCGAAGTCAATGTTAGCCTATGGGGAAGGTCCCCATAGGCTTGCCTAAGTTTTTTTGATCGAAGGATATTCCTTCGATCGTTGGATTAAAATCCTTCGAATCGTTCGATTCGAAGGATTTAATCGTTCGATCGAAGGAATAATCCTTCGATCGTTCGATCGCAGCATTTGCGCTAAATCCTTCGACTTCGATATTCGAAGTCGAAGGATTTTAGTTCCTAGTCGAATATCGAGGGTTAATTAACCCTCGATATTCGACCCTTGATGAATCGGCCCCTTGGTATGATGCAGAGAGTGATATTCTGAGATAATTTGCAATTGGTTTTAATTTTTTGTTCTTTGTGTTTTTGAGTTATTTAGCTTTTTATTCAGCAGCTCTCCAGTTTTTAATTTTAGCAATCTGGTTACAACCCTACCAATCCTTCACTGATTACAATAAGAGACTGGAATATGAATAGGAGAGGGCTGAATAGAAAGATGCATAATAAAAAGCAGCAATAACAATATATTTGTAGCCTCACAGAGCATTTGTTTTTTTAGATGGAGTCAGTGACCCCTATTTGAAAGCTCGAAAGAGTCAGAAAGGTAAGGCAAATAAATAAAAAACGATAAAATATATAATGAATACAAATTGAAAAGTTGCTTAGAATTGGCCATATTATAACATACTAAAAGGTGAACTTAAAAGTGAACTTGAAGGCATGAATTTCACAAGTACAAGTCTTAGGGGGTTATTTACTAAGCTCTGAATACCTGAAATTCCCGAAATCCCAAAAAATCTTAATTTTTTGTGTTATAATAAGCTTAAAAAAAAATCACAAATTTTTCGGAATTTATTAAACCCCGAGGGCTAAAAAGCCCGAATATAAAAACATGGCATCTCAAACTTGTCGAAGTTGCATAAAAGTCAATGGGAACATTCCCATTGATTTTTGATTGTGTCGGGGGTTTCGGGCAATTTCACGATGTTTTCAGAGCTTTCGGGTGAAAACTCTGAAAAATTCACAAATAAATCGTAGTTTTTCCCGCAGGAAAATTTAATAATAAATAAGCTTTAAAAACCCGAGCAGGTTAGATCGGAGCAGGGGCGGAACTACCGGGGGAGCAGGGGGTGCGAGCGGGCCAGGGCCCACACCGCTTTGCGCCGGCCAGTTCCGGGTGTACGGAGGGGGTGGGGGGCCCGGCTGCACGTCCTGCGCCAGGACCCGCCCCCCTCTAGTTCCGTTTCTGGATCGGAGTTTGTAGCAGCCGATATTGAGATAAATTCGGACCTTGGTAAATAAGTATGGGATTGCATTGGCTCTACCTGATAGATAGATAGATAGATAGATAGATAGATAGATAGATAGATAGATAGATAGATAGATAGATAGATAGATAGATAGACAGACAGACAGACAGAAAGACAGACATATACATTTATACCTACTGTACACACATTTAGTTAACTATTTTTTGGCAAAAAAAACCTGAGATTTAACACAGACCAAGCCACACAACTTAAATTTTTACATTTTATAGACACACTGACATGCAAAGCCTGTTAGAGGCTGTTAAACATAAATCAAGCATTAGTATTGCATAATAAAATATGTCACTTTTACTAGGCATTGCAACAATGTGAGCCCAGGCGACAATCCTGTGGCCCAACAGCTGTGGTGAATTAAAAGACCCAGAATCCACCACTTCACAATTGAACAAGGTGTGGGTTGGGGAGACGAGGAGCATCAGAGGCAGACTACCATGGTTTACTTTAAATCTGTGGAATTATGTATGTCTATGTAAAAAAATACTTGTATATTTATTTTCAGAATTTCAGATAGTGTTTATGCATCTTTTGAAATAAGTCCACCAGAATAAGCACATTTAAAAATAGGGTTAAATCTTCCTTTAATGACTTTTATTACATTCCCATTTATGTTTGGCATCTGTTCACCTGTACATAGGAAACCCTCTGTGGGAGGGAATTGTACAGTTCCTGTTCCTCCCACCACTGCTCCTGCTTATGGTTCCCCCATCACTCTCACGCAGCCATAATAGTATTGGAGCATGGCAGGCTTTATAGGAAATAATGAGCCAGAGAAAGTCTTTTCTGACGCACAATATATAATATTCTTAAAAGGAAAAACTATGAATCCTTCCAAGAATGATATTCAAAACAATTTCAAACTGTTCACACATCTGTATATATTTATCTGAAGAGATCTGTTCCTCAGAGACAAAAACAAATTAAAACCACTGAAGGAGGCCAGTAGACTCTAGGAAAATGGAATTTGGTCCCCCCAAGGTGATCATGAAATGCTTTGGAAAAATTACCTAAAGGATATATCTAAACCTTGCAGTTGTTCAGCTGGGATCTTCATAATGGCTCCAGTCAAAGCTTTTCATGAATACTGAAGGTTGAGTTGAACCACAGCTGTAAAACGGCAAGTCAGAAACTAGTGTTCTAGACTCTCTATGCACAAATATCAAGACTCGATAGACACCAAATGACACCCTTATTTCTTCTACATTGTGTGGCACATTATATAATCAAAGGATAGCTCTCCTTTCATGTGTCAAGAGCAGTTCACAATAGTATTGGTATTATTGAGGCAAGTACATATACAGTAATTATCTCTAATACAACTGACCCTAGGATAGCAGTGTTTTACCATTTACCTAAAGTTCGCAAAAGTTTCAGTAACTTGAGTAGACCAATTATTGCAGGGATTGAATAATAATAATGTCTCTGAATATGTAGATTTACAAGATATAGTAAAGAAACAATCCTCATACTTACATGATTGTGTGTTGGGAGTTTCCTTAAATGAGAAGGATCTAGGGGTTTTTGTAGATAACAAGTTGTCTAATTCTGGGCAGTGTCATCCTGTGGCTACTAAAGCAAATAAAGTTCTGTCTTGCATAAAAAAGGGCATTAACTCAAGGGATGAAAACATAATTATGCCCCTTTATAGGTCCCTGGTAAGGCCTCATCTGGAGTATGCAGTGCAGTTTTGGACTCCAGACCTTAAGAGGGATATAAATGAGCTGGAGAGAGTGCAGAGACATGCAACTAAACTGGTTAGAGGGATGGAAGACTTAAATTATGAGGGTAGACTGTCAAGGTTGGGGTTGTTTTCTCTGGAAAAAAGAAGCTTGCGAGGGGACATGATTACACTTTACAAGTACATTAGAGGACATTATAGAGAAATAGCAGGGGACCTTTTTACCCATAAAGTGGATCACCGCACCAGAGGCCACCCCTTTCATTTGAAGCAACGTAGGGGGTTCTTCACAGTCAGGACAGTGAGGTTGTGGAATGCACTGCCGGGTGATGTTGTGATGGCTGATTCAGTTAATGCCTTTAAGAATGGCTTGGATGATTTTTTGGACAGACATAATATCAAAGGCTATTGTGATACTAAGCTCTATAGTTAGTATAGGTATGGGTATATAGAATTTAATTAAAAGTAGAGAGGGGTGTGTGTATGGATGCTGGGTTTTCATTTGGAGGGGTTGAACTTGATGGACTTTGTCTTTTTTCAACCCAATTTAACTATGTAACTTTGTAACTATGTGATACCTCTGACCTTTTGAATACATTCAGTGATATAAAATGGATATACTGTATATGGTAATGTTTCCTCTTTTTATACAAGTATTCCCCATGAGAAAGGTTTATTAGCTAAGCAAGAGAAATTTTAATCTGAGAGTTTCTACCCTATCCCCCTACAGTAAATTCTAATCAGGAGTGTAGCTTTTAAATTAAAACATAATTATTTTGAATTTAACCATGGGTTTTACTTACAGTCAAGGGGCAACGCTATGGAAAGTAAAATTGCTTCCTCTTATGCCAATAAGGCATACTGGGAAGACAATCATATTTGGGGCAATTATCTTCTACGCTACATAGACAACCTACTATTCATATGGAGAGGTACTTTAAAAAGTGCCTGAAGTTTCATAGAATCAATGAGGGGCACACTTACTAAGGGTCGAATTTCGAAGTTAAAAAACTTTGAAATTCAACCATCGAATTTGATACTTCGATAGTCAAAGTATATTTTCGATCGAGAACATCCGTTTTTGATCGAAGTAAAAATCGTTTGATCGTTCGATTAAATCGTTCAATTCAAACTATTCAAACGATTCTACAAAAAAATACTTCGACTACTCAAAACTTAGCCGAACAATCTAGAAAAGTTATAGGAGGTCCCCCATAGGCTAGTGTCAAAGTCGAAGTTTTTTAAAGCGACAGTACTGCGATTTTCGAAGTCCAAGTTTTTTCAATTTGAATCTAATTTTGGCCTATTCGATGGTCGAAGTACCCAAAAATTACTTCGAAATTCGAGGTTTTTGAATTTGAAAATTCACTTTGACCCTTAGTAAATGGGCCCCTAAATGTTAGTTAATGAGTTGAATTTGACGTTCACAGCTGAGTATGGGGTTGGTTAAGTTAACTTCTTAGACGTTACCTTATTTTCTATTGGAGATAAGATGCAGAGCAAACTGTTTAGGAAACCTACTGACAGAAATGGTCTATTACATGCACGTAGTAGACACCATATTAGCTGCATTCGTAAAAAACGGAAAGGTCAATTCCTCAGAGCTAAAGGGTATTGCTCAAGGGAAACTGACTTTGAGGAAGAATGTCAAAACCATGGAGTAAAGTTTGATGAAAAGAGATATGCTGACAATTGGATACATGAGGCTTATGACAAGGCTGCTGTATGTAACCAAACTACTTACAGTAAAAGGTCCCAGGAATGTGGGGAAAAAAGGCTTCCTTCTGCACCAGATATAATGAATTAGGCCCTAAGTTTAGACAGGCCATTTATAAACATTGGCACCTCATCACAGTAGAGCCCATATTAGGAAAGGAATACAACGCTAAACACAGGGTTTGTTTTGGGAAATCACATACTATTAAGGATATAGTAGCCCCATCTAACATTTGATGGAGAAAAGACCAACACACAAAATACTTTTGGTATTAGGGGCACTTTCAAGTGTAATCGCAAACGATATGTAGCATGCCCTTTTCTTTTACCAAAAACTAATATTGGGAATGATGTTTCGTTAAAAAACAATTTCATAAATTGTGCTTCTAGTTATATTGTATACTTAAGTATATGTCCATGCAATTTGTTTTATGTTGACAGAACAAAAAGAAATGTGGGATGATGGATAGGTGAGCATATCCGTAACATAATGGCAAGAAAAATGAATCATAGTGTTTCACAACATTACAAAGAAAAACATGATAGTAATCTAGAAGGCACATACTTTGGGGACTAAAGCTGGCCATAGATGTTGAGATTTTTAAAAGATCAGATCCTGATCGTGAGACCAATATCTTCTCAGAACGATCGTACGATCGTACGAATTTACCATCAACTAAAAAGACCAATTTGGCAGGAAAACAAAGGGGAGCTGCCTGCTTGGCCCTGCAAACATAGAGAGATTGCACTGGGGCCGACAAAGATTTTTTGACCTGGCCGATCAATTTCCCGACAGATGTCGGCCGAAAAATCGTAAGATGTACGATCGTTCGAATACCACTAACCGCACGATAATTTCGAAGGATTGGTCGGACTTCCCTAAAATCGGTCGTTCGGTAAGAAGAATCGTCGCGTCTATGGGGACCTTTAGACAAAGGGAGATCTTTTGGATATTCAAATTGGATATTTTACACCCAAAGGGATTAAATATTGATTTGGATTTAGCTGTTTTTAATATGGAAAAAATTAGGTTATTTTATTTTACGTATAATCTATAGCCACCCATGCTCATTATCTATTTTGTGTAAGGATGATTTTTGGCCCTTTATTTATGGGTTTATTTTTAGTCATGTGTAGTTTTTAAAAATATGATATAGTTTCTATTTTAAAATTGATAATTTATATTGGCCCTTACCTTTTTTAATTTCCATGGCAATGCATTTTTTTATTGTTTGAACATTTAAGGGGGTTATTTATCAAAGTCTGAATGACAACTCCAAGTTTTATATATATATATATCTGACAACAGGCTACTGAATCAAGTAATTATATCAATAGAAATATTGTGCAATGTGAAGACTTAGCAAAGCAAAGCCCAGGAAAGTTATTGTATTCAGACTTTGCCCTATTTCTGACTGATCCCCACAGCTCTCTCTGCATACTTCAACTACACCTCTCTATAAAATCCAAATTTTTAGTGGAAAAAAAACTTCACATTTTTCTCGATTTGTTAAACCCTGAAGCTGCAAAATGTCAGAATCCAAAAATCCAGCATCTCAGACCTGCCAAGGTTTATGTACTATAAGTCAATGGGAGTCCCTATCCTATTTTGAGGTCAGTGGCCTGCTCTAGAATTAGCCTGAAAATCCAACTATTTCTCACTTTTCCGGAAAAAAATCATATGATTTGGGAAAAATCATGAAAAATTCATATGATATGATTTTTTAAACAAATTATCTGGGGATTTTTCCCCGAACAGATTAATTCAAGCTTTTTAAATAATAAATAAGGTCAAGTCATGGATTTTAGTTTGGTCTGACTTTTTTAATTTAAATACTTGGATTTTGATAAATAAGAGATTTCTCTGTAGTCTGGAACATGGTTTGTAGAATGAGTCCGCATTCCCTTGACAACGTATTCTCTCTCTGTTATAATGCAACCTCTGCCAGCTGAACATAACTTTCTGGATAACTTTGAGCATGCAGATTTGAATATTGTCACAAAAGTGAGGCTTGACACGCAGGAACAAGTGATATTGGATGGGAGAGGCGCACACGAAAGTGAAGCTTGACACACAGGAACAAGTGATATATGATAGAAGCACACAGTGATGATTCAGTTGGGGAACGAATGTGAACCAGCCCTATACATTGCATCATTGATATGAGACATAAACACAGCATTTTTAACGCCATTTGTTATAGCTTACCTTCTGAGGAACTATGGCATACCACATGAAACGTGTAGAGGATCTCAGGATTTTAAAGACTTTTTATACAATGCTTTTATGAATCTCTGTTTCTGAGTATCCCATTTGGGTTTCTATTTATTTTTTATTAAACTCTATTACACTATTTTGGAGCACTTTGTTTTCAGTAGGTATCCACATAGAATACACAGAAGGTCCCTGACAAGAGATTGATGTTTGGCCTGACTATACATGCATCTGGTGAGTAGGTGATTTAGCAAGAGTGTGGTATTTAGATCATCTTCCACCTACACGAGTTTAGGCCAGATTCAAAACAATGAGAAAAAGTTATCTCATGGTTTATCAGGTGAAAACTCATGGACAATATTCAATTTGAGGAGAAAAAACTTTTCTCCAAGTTCAGTTCCAGTTTTTATCCATAGACTTCAATAGAGTTTTCACATGTTAAACCATGAGATAAGTTTTTCTGAATTTAATTGCATCTCATATTCCCTCAAACTCCCTCTCATGGCCTCTCATCTATTAACAAAGTTAAGAGGAGATAGGCACACTTACTTACTTTTATACTTTTTAGCTAATGACAGGTTTTACACTATGGGTGAAGCACCTCTCTCCTCTCAAAAGTCTGACGACACACATCACTTTAAGTAGCACAAGTGGTGATACTACATACTACACTATATATTTTTTATTATTTCCCTTTTTTATTGTTGTACGCCTTTACCAGCTTTAGGATGCTGATTATTATTGGATAATATGCCAAGAGTAGAGTATTAAATATACAGATGAATATATAGACTGTTTTGATAATGGATATTATAATATTATAATGGTCTGTCTGATCCCTATTCAGAGACAATGCAAATTGTTACAAAATGTTATATCAAGGATTTTATGGAAATGTTCCTTTTCCCATAAAAAAGCATTACTCCCTAACTCTGTTGTAGCTCCCTATTTAGTGACTTCACCAGAGTGCTATTTCACCATCATTCCTCTTTCTACCAGAGCAAAACAATTCTCAGATATTAAGAGAAATGGAACACAGAGCACAGGAAAAACTGCCATGCTGTAAATAATGTTTAGCAATTATTTTCCATGAACTGTCAGATTAAATATTTCATACTGCTTGCAAAAATGCCTTTAGTTTGAGTTTAGAAATAGGTCCATATCAGTAGTGTAATTACCATATAGCAGATCTCTCCCCAGCCCCTCTACTACTTTCAACTTTGCCATTCGGCGCAAACTAGTGCTGGTTGGTAGGTGTGTACCCAGTACTCCCAACAGATTTTTTTGCAGTGATCATTGCACTTCGTAAATTTAAACCACTGGTCCATATGTTATATGCAATAATAATTTTCTAATAAATAAATAAATTATAGAGCACTGTAAAAGTGTGTTTTCTGGAAAATAGCATGCAAAAGCTACACTGCATGAAATATTTGAGGTCCCATGACTGGTATTTGTATTGTTGGTAGTCACAATAGAGGTTAAGGACCAATGGCACATGAGTCATTTTGGTCTAACTGAAGAAGAGCAGGTAAACAGGGCAGTGGGATTCCAGAATTTTTACTGCATGGCATAACTGGAGAAACCTTTTTTTGAAAATTAGGATTAAGGTTTTTGAAATTAAGACTAAACTCACAAACTCTAAAACTATGAATGTCATGGAATTTATTAAAAGATCCAAATTTAAAAAGTATGAATACCTCGAAAACCTCTAAAAATTCTAGTTTTTCAGAGCGGAAAAAAATCCAAAGACCTCTAAAAGTCAGAATTGATTTAAAATGGTCCAAAAAGATCAGCGTAGCTAACATTGACTTCTATTGGACCTCAACCACATTTACCCGGTGAAGTTTTGTATTAGTGTTTTTTGTGATTTTTACACTTAGGGGCACATTTACTAAGGGTCGAATTTCAAATTGTAAAAAACTTTGAAATTCGACCATCAAATTGCAATAGTTCGATATTCGTAGTCGAAGTTTTTTTGATCGAATATGGCCATATTCGATCGAAGTTAAATCGGTCAATTAAATCCTTCGATTCGAATGATTTAATCGAACGAACGATTTAAAAAAAACAAAACACTTTGTCTTCTAAAAACGTAGCCAAATGTTGGCTATAGGTTCTAGGAGGTCCCCATAGGCTGACATAACAATTCGGCAGGTTTAAGGAGGCGAAGTGTCGAAGTTGAAGTTTTTTAAAGAGACAGTACTTTGATTTTCGAATGGTCGAATATTCAAAGTTTTTTCAAATTGAATCAAAGTCGAATTTGGCCTATTCGATGGTTGAAGTACCCAAAAATTACATCGAAATTTTAAGTTTTTGAATTTGAAAATTCACTTCGAATTCACTTCAACCCTTAGTAAATGGGCCCCTTAATAAATAGAATTTTTAGAGCTTTTTAAAAAAAAGGAAAAAAATCAAAAGTCAATTGTAAATGGGCCGCTTAGTTGCTAAAGTAAACTACAGAGCAAAGGTGGCCATAGACGCACGGATATTACCAATATCGGCAAAACACTTGCATACCTGACGGCTCGTAGATCGGCCAAGGCAGAAACTTTTTATCGGGTGCCTTTGAAGGCGCCCGAATATCGGCCAGTGTTTTCTGCTGAATAGTCAGATACAGGTAGAATTCTATTGTTTCTACCTGTATATTTGACAAATCAGCTCTAGATGTCGGTAATTAAAATGAATGATCTTTCCTGCAACCAGATCATAATTGTTATGTCTATGGCCACCTTCAAAAGACTCAATTTGTGACCTTTGAGAGCTCCTGCAATCCCCTTTGTGATTTTGGTACTTCCGAAAAGTAAATCCATGTGGCTGCATTGCTCCTACACCCATCCCTTTAATGGCCTTGTGTCTTTAAAGATTAGTGTTCGTTCCCCTATAAAACCTAAAGCAGGGAAAGATTAGGCTGTGAGACCAAAGCTTTGGCCCGGAGAAACTTTGCCCAAGAAATACAAATATGCAGGGAGGTGTCAGCCTGTGAGAAGTATGGCCTGAGGTATAAAGTTAGGGCCACAATATGGGATCACCTTGATGTATCATCAACTTGTAATGAAAACCCCCTATTTTTGAAAATGTATGCACTTGCACAGATACTAAATTCTACTAAATCAATAAAACAGGGTGCCAGGGAATGTGCATTGATCTGCCCCCACCCCTGTTTTTGTATGTTTGTAGACACAATAAGTTTCACTTCTATTTCACTTTGTGTTTAACAAGGGCTGTTCACCTTTAAATTAACTTTGATTAATTTTCAGTTTGAACTTTGATAATGTAGCAAGTGATATTCAGAGAAAATTTGCAATTGGTCTTCATTTGTGTGGTTTTTGAATTATGTATTTTTTCGTTCAGCAAATCTCCAGATTGGAATTTCAACAGCTATCTGGTTGGTCTTGTCCAAATTACCAAAGCAACCAAGCAGTGGTGTGAGTGAGATATTGAACTATGAATATGAGAGGCCTGAATAGAAAATATAACAAAATCAATAAATGTGTAGCCTCACAGATCAACAGTGTTTTGGCTTCTGGGTTTGGTGACCCTCCCCCCTCCATGGGGAGGCCATTTCATACACTAGTTTGCAGTTCACCTCCTGGGTTCCTGAATATATTCATGTTTCTAGTCAATGTCTTTAAACATGACAGATAACTACAAGGTGACATAAGGATACACAGTCTCCAATGGCACATCCTGAAACCATCTGGGAAACATTTGCACTCCTTCCATCTTTTCATAAACACCAAGGTACAATTTATAGAGAGCTGACAAAAAAGATCACGCACTGGCAAAAATCTGCCTTCTAAATGTTTTATTAGCCGTCTGCTCTAAGTTTTTGTAAAGGATTTGATATTTGTTTGCCAAATTGGCAGAAACGGATGAACGTCTAGTGACAGGATTTTGAACTGGAAAAAAAACAAGTCTTGAGTGGGAGAAAACCCAGTTCTCTGCATATTTAGAGTTGTGAGATCATTTGGTGGATGTTTATTTTTCACCTCAGATCATGCACTTTGAACAGCTAGTTGAACTACTGAGTGTCTTATTTCTTTTGGTACAAGCATACACTATTTCCACTAAGCCTTCAGTCATTTAATATCTAAATCACTGCTATAAAAGGGATTGTGGCAGGATTCAAAGCAGGGTTTGTTTTCATATTGATACGCAAGCAAAAATGTATGATATATCGGATCAGTTTCAACAGGCGGGGGGGGGGGGGGGGGACACAAATGTCAAAGGTCTGAAAGGCATTTTCCTTTTTAAGAATCTGCACTCTGCTGTCCCAAAATACATATGGACATGAGGCAAAGTTAACCAGCTCCCTGTATCTTTCCAGGAAACCAGGAAAAGTGGAAATGTGATTTAAAAAAAAACCCATACTTTTCAGACAGCGTCATTATCTCCTGCATTATATTATACAGGTATGGGATCTGTTATCCAGAATGCCCGGGACCTGGGTTTTTCTGGATAACAGATAAAGTGAAGGTCGAATTTTAGAGTTATGTGAGCTTTTTTAGACATCATCGAATTAACTCACAACTTAAATAGTTTCTAATTTAAAGGGGTTGTTCACCTTTAAATTAACTTTTAGTATGCTGTAAAGAGTGATATTCTGAGACAATTTGTTTTCATTTTTCATTATTTGCGGTTTTTGAGTTATTTCGGGTTTCATTCAGCAGCTCCCCCGTTTGCAATTTCAACAATGGGGTTGCTAGGGTCCAAAAAATTAATAAAAGACTGGAATATGAATAGGAGAGGTTCTGAATAGAAAGTAATAAAAAGTAGCAATACATTTGTAGCATTACAGAGCATTTTCTTTGAGGAGGGGTAAGTGACCCCCATCTGAAAGCTGGAAAGAATCAGAAGAAGGAGGCAAATATTTCAAAAAGTATAGAAAATAAACAATGAAGATCAATGGGAACGTTGCTTAGAATTGGCCATTCTATAACATACTAAAAGTTAACTTAAAGGTGAACCACCCCTTTAAGAAAAAAAACTTGAACGTAAATAACTCAAATCAGTGAATTCGGGGTTAACACCCCAAAAACTCAAATTGAGTTTTCTGCGGGGAAAAAAACTAAATTTGCTCGAAGTTTTCAGTTTCAGGTAGTCTGTTGGGCCGTAAATCTTCTCAATGTCGATTTTTACTCCTTTTCTCTGATCACATCTACTTCCGATTATGTCACTTCCGGTTTACAATGACATCACTTCCTGTTTACTCCCTGTTTTCTGATCACGCCTACTTCCAATGATGTCACTTCCGGTTTACAATGACAGCACTTCCTGATTCTTGATGGTCAGCGGGTCCGGGTTGCAGATAAGGTACTTGCGGGTCGGGTAGTGGGTTCAAGCGGGTAAGAATGCTGGTTGCGGGTACAGGTTGCGGATTGCAGGTTGGGGGTACAGGTCGAGTACGGGTTCCAAAAATGGACTAGCGCAGGACTCAAGTTCAAGGGACCTCTGCCATTGACATCTACGTGACCTCAACAGGTTTTAGATTATGTATTTTCGGATTCAAACTACTTCCATAAAATGTAAGAGTTTTTTTTAAAAAAAACCTTGAAAATTTTGGGGTTTTTTTTCAAATAGGTTTTTGACTCAAATAACAACTCGACCCTTAATATATCTGCCCCATGTGAATAATAACTGTTACTGCGTGCTCAAAGGACACGTAAAGTCTATTTCACTGGGGGGGTGCCAAAATATTAGGCACCCCCCCAGTGAAATAGATTGACTGCACCGGCCTGTGTAAGGGCTCTTACACACGGCCGTTCCGACCTGCGCTCCCCTGCGTTCCGTTTGTTGGCGTTCAGCCGCAGGGGAGCGCAGGAATAGACGCAAGTAATGATTTGAAATGGGGCTGTACTCACTCAGGCGCGTGTAGGCGCCGAACGCAGGAAAAATGCAGCATGTTGCGTCTGAACCTGCGTTCGGCGCCTACACGCGCCTGAGTTAGTACAGCCCCATTTCAAATCATTACTTGCGTCTATTCCTGCGCTCCCCTGCGGCTGAACGCCAACAAACGGAACGCAGGGGAGCGCAGGTCGGAACGGCCGTGTGTAAGAGCCCTAACACCAGCTTAGTGCTAGGGAGTGTTTCCATGAGCTGGTGCAGTTTTCTCTTATTTCACTGGGGGCGTCTACATTTTTGCCATTACTGATTATAGGAGCCTATGCAGCTGAACTCAGACAACTGCCCCCACTCTGCTTTTAATAGGTTGGGCAAGCATAGCTGTATTGGGTGCCTGCTGTGATGCAATTTGCAAGGGGTGAAGGTGGGCTTCTGGTGGTTACGGAACTTGTGTTCAATTTTAAAGGGGTAGGTCACATTAAAATTAACTTTTAGTACTACATAGACAGCAGTATTCAACAACAATTTGCAATTAGCCTTCACTTTTTATTTTTTGTGGGTTTTTTCATTGTTAAAAGTTTTTCAGATTTGGCATTTCAACTGCTATCTAAATTATCATGGCAACCAGGTACAGAAATGGTACCTGTTATCCAGAATGCTCGGAACCTGGGGTTTTCCGGATAACAGATCTTTCAGTAATTTGGATCTTCATACCTTAAGTCTACTAGAAAATCATGTAAACATTAAATAAACACAATAGGCTGGTTTTGCCTCCAATAACAATTAATTATATCTTAGTTTGGAACAAGTACCAGGTACTGTTTTATTATCAAGGAAATCATTTTTAAAAATGTGGATTATATGGATAAAATTAAGTCTATTATGGGAGCCATTCCGTAATTCTGAGCTTTTCTGGATAATGGGTTTCCAGATAATGGATCCCATAACTTTCGGATCACATTTTTCAGCCAACTGAGGGAGTAGTTTTATCTGTGCAGATTTTCTTTCCTGCTGCCAGAGAATGTTACAATGTGTGACTGTTAAAACATGCTCTTTGAAACAAGTGCGGGTGGTAGCCGTTTAATATGTTTCAACAAAAGAAAATGGCTAAATAAAATGAGGAGAAAGGCATATCATTTATTTAAGGGCAGTATTTTGTACACAGGTTTGTTTTTGTGTTTTGTTCACTCAGAGGCAGATTTATCAAAGGTTTGCCTTGGGTTTTTCTTAATTCATGAAAAGTTTACACAGCATGAAAATCTTTTTGTTTCATAAGAAGTATTTTTCCAATTTTGACTTTCTCAACTGAATCTTTCACCGGGTTTGATATAGCAAAAACCATTATAATCTAGGGGAATTTATTGGAAGTTTGAGAAAACCAGATGCAAAACTGAATATATTTTCACAGGCTGAGACAGAAACTGTTGCAAATAATAGACATTTTTTATTTTCACCACAGCAACATGGGAAAACATTGAAATTTTAAAAATCGCTCTTTTTCTCTTTTAAATTTTAGCAAATCAGCACCTTAATATTTTTGGATTTTCAGTATAATCTTTATGGTTCTATAACCCTGAATTTAGTTAATAGGGGAAGCCTTCTAGTGCTCTAAGCATTTATTCCTAAAATGTTGTTCTTCAAGGTACAACAAATACAGTTGTTTCAGATAAGGGTGGTATGTGTTATTACATGCAATAAATTGTGTATCCATTGTTGCCATCATTTCTACTGGACACAGTTTCAGGCTTCCTTTTTTTCCCTCCCTGTGAATTAGTGATTCATGGGTTGGCTTGCGGGTTGGGTGGCTGAAAAAGTATATAACTGACGTGAGGTGAAGAAGGGGGTGTTGGCAGGGCAGACTGTAGACAGAGTAGTCTCCAGTCTAATGCATATACTTCCCCTTTTGTTTATTACTTTGGCCTTCTGCCCTTTAATGACATCATAAAAGGGAGGCTAAGTCTAGGTCATAAAAATCAAGTGCTCAGGACCCAATTGGGACAAGAGTGTTGAATTTTCCAGACCGTTTCATCACTACTCTGGATCAGTTGTGAACTAAATATGAACCTGAAGGGTCAAAGGCTGAATTTTGATGGATGTGGGATTTCTTTTCTTTTGACCAAAACAAACACATCTTTACTATGTAATAAACAGAAAGGGTAAATCAAAGTTCATTGTGTCGTGACCAGCCCCTGAGGGTGATTTCCCTTGGCTGGGTGCAAGAAGCTCCAGTTTAGGGTTATGTTGCTGGATTTGGATGTAGCATTGGCTGTACTTGCAGAAATAATTGGCTATCTGTGCTTGTAGGAGCCAGATCTGAAAAGAGAATCTGCACAGAAACAGGCTCCTGGAAAAGAATCAGGTTCTAGCTGCCACTATTATAAATTGTGCTATTGCTGTAACCTCCATGCAAGCTACTGTCATAAGAGAGTGTTAGAGTGTATAGCTCATCTACAAACATTTTCTTCAAAATTACTGGAGCCTCCAAGTTAGTCTGTGCTTTTGACCTACAATAGCAAGGGAAGAGCAGAGAGTGTCCCACGGACAACAATCAGTAAGATGAGAAAAACTTTTGAACATCTGACCTAATGATTGAAAGCAATAACAAAACAATGACAATATACTGTTGCAGCCACTTTCCCTGGAATAACGTTTGCATTACAAAATCTATGTACAACTGTTTCAGTGTTGCAGAGTACTTGGCAGCAGCCTGGTCTCACAAGGTCAGGGTGTAATGGACTTTTTCACATTTTTCTAATTTAAGTTTCCCTGCCAGGAAGTTAGTAAAATGACATAAAGAATTTCGATTTTCAGTCCAAACTACTCTTTTGGCAGCATTTGAGGGAGAGCGGAATAAGTCTTGCCAGGTCCCTCAATGTGGAAGGCAGCCATGTAGATACATTACACTATGGATTGTGTCATATGTTAGCAGATTACTGTGGTTATTAATTTGGCACAGGAGGTACTGTAGCACTGGGGCCAGGCCGCTTTAAAGTGCCCAATGAGTATAAAAGCAATGGCAAGCTTTCCTGTAATTTCCAGGTACATTGCTGCCAAAATACAGATTTTATTTTCCGAGTCCCTATAGTTTTTTTTTCAATGCATTTACTATATATTGTTTCTGCTGGTTAACAGTGAGTGGAGTTGAGGGGTTGCCATAACATCTTTGCATCCAAAGACCATTAACTCTTTATGTATCTTAGATTGTAGAATCTGCATGGCTGACACTCATTATAAAGTGCCAAAGAGCTGCAGTTTACGTTATTAATATTGACATATATGTATAAAGCACCAATACATTCTGCAGTGATGCACAATAAGTAAGTGTATACATTGAACATACAGAGTACATACAAAAAGTAACAGCCGATACAAGGGGTAGAGAGGGCCCTGCTCAAAAGATGAATTGGAAAGATTCCAGGATCCATTTACTTTCACATACACACATGTTGCAAAAAGTTTATACTAATTGTTCAGGTTGAATGTAGTAGTTAAGAAAACAAATGTCTACTTGTTTTTTTGGAGGTTTCTTTAAAAACAAGCAGCTACTGAAAGATTAGTGGTTAATAAGTTTATCAGTCAGAGCAGGGCGATACTGGACTGGTGGGACACTGGAAAAAAACTTGGTGGGCCCCAGCCTTAATGGTTCAACCCAGACCCACTCCTCATAGATGCTGCAGACGCTTTGCTTCCCGTTGGCAGTATAAGGTATGTGGCACTGTGTGGGGGCGGAGGGAGGCAGACGCCGGAAGGGGCCCTTTAGGCTTCAGTCACGTTGGGCCCCAGGCACTTTTTCCTTGCAGGGACATCCATTGGTGTGAACTTGATATGTTAAGTTTTTTGTGGTTGGGTTGAAAATCTCGAAATCAAGTGACAATGCTAATACTAAAAAGGCTTATGAGAAGCTGTGTACTATGTAGAACACAGCAGGGGGAATATGGTATCTGGAGTTAGTAATGCTGCTTTCGGAGAATGGGTGGAAACCACAGCAATATTTAGTTGTTATTTATGTTTGACATCCCCATGCAACGCTCCCCTTTATGTATTTGCTTAATGGATCTCTCGTCACACCCAGTTACCACTGTTGATGTTCCAGTGGCATGATTGATTATTGTTTTTTTACAGTCACCATTTGTGTTAGATCATTTGGAAAAACATTTCTCAAGGATGATATTTGGTGGTCTAGATACTGTATTTAAAGCTACTGGCTTTTTTCATTAGAACAAGCGTAAATCACCCAAAAAACATGTTATCCTATCAGACAGGCAGAAAGATAACATTCCTTCCGTATCTTGCAAATATGTGTGCTTTCAGGCCATAACATGGGTTTCTTTCTGAAGAATATTTCCAAGTCAAAACAATGAGTGGGATGTGACGAGTAATGAGAATGGGGTTGATTCCTTCTTTTAAAATGTGTTTTTTTCTGTTTTATACTCATGTAATTATAGTGGTGTGAGTGTAAGGTTATTCAATAAACAATTAGAAGTTATTTGGTTTTTGTGAAATATTAAAATCAAACCCTGCAAGTGGCCTTTTACATAATGTGCTGCTACTGTCAGGAACTGGTCTACCAGGTCTATACAGTACCAGGAACCTGCTGTTCACTAGTCACAGCTCTTTCTTGTTCAGCCACTAAAGACCTCCTGCTTTTAGTGTTGCGGTCAGAGTCAATTGGGCAAATTCACAAAATTTTCAACTGCGACTGCTTCAGCACACTTCGCCAGGCACAAATTCGTTAGCATTATGCTAATTCACTAAAATGCGAAGTTGCGTCTCAGTACTCTTACGCTTAGGTCAATTTGAATAGGGTGGGTAAATAAAAGTCATATAGTAATGTTGGTGCAAATGCTTGAAGTGGCCACTTTTTATTCCAAATGTCAAACGAAGCATAATATAGATTAAAGAGATCCTCTAATGCCCTAGACATGAGCCGACGCTTTAACAACCTGTGTAGAATCAATAGCCCTTCTGCTCTGTCCAAGCCTTGAGTTTCTGTACTCCTAAGACCCTGAATTCCTGTTCCTGTATCATGAAGTCCTGAATCCTGTGAGTTCCTGCCCTGCCCTTGCCCCCTGATATCTGATATTTTGGATCATGCTTGTTTGTCGCTTGTCCTGACTTTCTGCATCTTTCATGGATTGTGTTTTGCTTGCCACCTCCCCAACCAATTGCCTGAACCTGGACTTTTTTGTCAGTTCCTTATAAACACTTCTGCAGAGCTCAGTGTTTTTCAGTTTGTCTCTATTAAAACTTTTGTTAAACACAGTTGTTATCAGCCCTTTGTAATGTTTGCATCTAGTTGTACAGTTCAGTTGGGAATCCTGTCAGTCACATACTGTTCTAGTAACTGGAGTACAAAGAACTAACTCAGTGGCCACCCTCATCTGCTAACGCATATCACTACCGGTGATCGCCATGCCCCAAGCTGCTACTAAAAAATGTGATTTAAATGCTATAAAACCCTGATCTGAAAGAAGATCATTGCTTTTCAGTGATCAAATTTGCAGTGTGCATGGCCAGTAGGAGTCATCTTGTGCATATTGTGTAAATGCTGTTCCTTTGGAAGTGTAGCAAAGCTGTCTTGTATAGAAAGTGTCCTGCTGCACCATTTTATTAGTAAGTCCCAATGTAAAAGACCCAGTTGAATTTCCATAAGCGATCACACACATCTGCACTGCACTAAATCACACCTATGTAATAGAACAGAAGTACTGAAATACAATGACAGAGCTAGCAATTACACTAACACACCACACAATACCACAATAATACATTTCACAATGTATCAGCTATAAAGTGGTTGTTACAAAAACTTAGCATATGGTTATATCATTAAACCAGATATTTTGTTCCATTAGCATTAGTTTTTTTTGGAGAAAGAGAAAATGGCAAGCAGATTAATGAGCAGATTTTCTTTTTCAGTAATATCAATATATCTAACATGTTGGATGGAATGGTAAATGTATCATACACATGTTCTACTTTCCTAAGTGGGAAAAGCAGACAAGAAACACAAACATTAAAGGTTCCGCTCAACATTTGGTAAGTAAATACTATTTCTCATATCCTACTAAGTATTTTGTCTAATACGTTTTTCTCAAAATGTTGTATAAAATTAACATATTGAATGTCACTTAAGACCCTTGGAATGCTAGCAGTGTCAAAAGGAAGACTAGGCATTTCTGCAAAGTTAGAAATGAAAATCCAGCTTCATTACAGAACAATATCAAAGATACATTTTAGATTTGACAAAATGAGATTGATTTTAAAGAGGAAATTTTCCTATTTATGAGTTTATCATGGAATGGCCTAAATTGTGAGAAAAATCTGAATTCTAAGTGGAAACAAGTACAATTAGTGGAAACAAGTCTGCATAACGTGCAAAACATACAGTATGTATGGGATATAATATCTGTTCTGGAGTAACAAGTATTTGCATTGTCAAAAACAGGTAAATTATAATCGTCTGGGAGAACAGAAAAGAAACAGCTACAGGATTGAACTTCTAGAATCCTTTTAAACTTTCCTTTTTAGGATTGCTTTGCTGTCAACAGCTTAGTTAAAATCAAGGAAAAAAGTACAGGGATCGACTCTATTATCCAGCAACTTGTAATTCAGAAGCTTGAAAAACGGCACTGCCATTTCCCAGATTTTATATTTAAAAGAAATAATTCAAGCTGTAAGTGGCCAATGATTTGCCCACTCTAAATTTCATTTGTATGCAGCTTGGGGTTGGTGCTTGTTAAACTGGGAATATGAAACACATATTTAAAATCAGTGAAGACACTGCACACTGCATTGCTTTATAAAAAGACAGAATGTGTTGCCAACAAATGGAATAAACAACATGCACTAATGTTATTTTGCCTAAAGGCACAATTACTCCCAAAAGATTAAAATTCCTTGTAATGTTCCAGACTATGTCTTATCATGTCTCCTCAAAGCTGGCACCGGCAACCCCTCCTTGACTCCTCAACAAATTCCTATCCATTATCACAAACAGGACATACCCTGAAAATGCTGGAAAGCTAAAGAGTTAAAAGAAAAACAAAACAAATTTAAGGTAGAATTTGTGTGTACACATGACTGGATGGGATTTTAGGGTCACATTGGTGCTGGGCTGATGCATCAATTTAAATTTGTTTTAAGTGGACACCATACACTAAACCCTCATGTTATACATAATATACCTTTGACTGATACATTGATTACTGAAGAATTGTATTCCATAGTGGTGTAACCAACTATACAGACCCGTACGGACTGCAGGGTCTGCTGTATCATAGTCTCCCCTCCCCTGCCCATTTCCTACCTTTTAACAGAGCTGAAAACAAGAGGTGTGGCCTGAGGACGCCGGGAGGGGCAGTGGGGGAGGAGTGTTCTGGCCAGGCCCCCACAAAAGATATTTTTAAGGGGAACCTGATGCTTGCATGTTATGCTACTGGTATTCTGGTCACCCAGACTTAAAAAGCTGTATAATAAAATTCATTTTTACATTAAACATGATATCCACATTATTCTTTTAATTAAAACATCCATACCTGTTATAAATGTATTCATATGTCAATCATATATTGCCTACACCACCTCTAAACCTTAGGTATAGAGGCACTTTCCTTTCTGTGCTTCCTGAACGTCACTACACTCCCCTCATTCCCTCTCCCTCCTCACCATCTAATTGTGTAGCCTGTGCATATGTATCAGAACCCCCATTCTGGCACAAGATTTCGGGGTGCCTGATTACAGTGCTCACAAAATGACACTTGCCTGTTTGCTGTGATTATGAATTACAAGACAAAAGGAAACAAGAGTTAAATAATTTATAGTGTTATTAAAGTTTTGCTTGACAACACAATATAAATGAATTTAAAATAATTTCTTAGGGTGACAGGTCCCATCTAACATAAGATAGGATTGTCCCCAAGTGGAATAATGGGTATTAAATTGCTTCCAGCAAAACAGTAACTAAAGGGTCATCAGGAAAGCCACATTCTTGCAGCTTTAATATGTATGATTAAAAAAGTTTAAATAAATTTGCAGGGCCAACAGAGGTTTTGAGTACTTCTCTCCAAACCAAACCATCAAAAATCTGGTGGCACATTTGAATATAGTCAATTCATCTTATTTCTTGTAAAGAATTAGCAGAATATGTTAGGTCATTGACAAGGCAAAGGTGTCCTACTTCAAGCATGGCCAGCCCAATAGTTAGCCTGTCTTTTGCTTCTGCATGTGGAGTGCATAGTGACAGCTGCAAGTAAGCTTGGTTATTCCGGATGGGGATCCTAGTTTAATGAAGTACAAAACTTTGATATACTGTAGGTCTAGATAAATCTAATCTTATTTACAGGTGCACAGGATAGCCACCCACTGCCAGACTGCATGATAGTAGCATGTCATTGTTAAACAGGTATGGGACCTGTTATTCAGAATGCTCAGAACCTGGCTTTTTTAGATAAGGGGTATTTCTATAATTGGGATCTTTATACCTTAAGTCTGCTAAAAAAAACATTTAATTTAAACATTGATTAAATCCAATAAGATTGCTTTGCATACAAGGATTCATTTTTTGTTGGCATCAAGTACAAGGTATTATTTTATTATTACAGAGAAACAGGAAAGCATGTGTAAACATTCGAATTATGTAATTATAATGGAGTCTATGGGAGATGGCCTTCCTATATGGTGCTGGTTTTAAATTTGGTAAAAATGATTATCTTTAAAAAAAGGCCCCTTTATTGGCGCTACTATGGTCTACGGTCCCTGTTTCAATTGAGGGGTGGGCATGTCCTAACGGTCTCTGCCAGAAGCAAAGTAGTTGGGAGACAGCCAATCACAGCCCTGCAGTCACACAAGCAAAGACAGGCTTCCATTCTCTATCAAGTCAGCCTAGCTGCTGATTGGTTCCTATCCTACAGCGCAGTTTGCTGTGTGCCACAGGCTCCCCTACACAGCCTGGGAAAGGATGCAGCAGAAAGTGGAACAGATGGGGGGGACTAGTAGGGTTTTTGCTAGGGATGCACCAAATCCAGGATTCGATTCGGGTTTCGGCCAGGATTCACCCATTTTCAGCAGGATTCGGATTCGGCCAAATGCTTGTGCCTGGCCGAACCGAATCCGAATCCTAATTTGCATGTGTAAATTAGTGGAGGGTAGCGAAATCACGTGACTTTTTTGTAACAAAAGAAGATTTTTTTCCACTTTTCCTTTCTAGACCCTAATTTGCATATGCAAATAAGGTTCGGATTCGGTTCGGTATTCGGCTGAATTCTTCACCAAGGATTTGGGGATTTGGCTGAATCCCAAATAGTGGATTCGGTGCATCCCTAGTTTTTGCAGAAATGTTCAATAAAGTAACCAGAAACACTACTTTTTAAAGCACAAAGCTTTAAAAAAAAAAAAAAAGCAGTTTAATGCACTGGCACATTCTTGTTTTTACATACTAAATAATCAATAAAAATGCAATGTAGCCAGTAACAGAATTGTTTAAAAACTCAATAGAATGGTTTGTCTTGCTTAGTTAACATCAAGTCTTCTTTAAAAAGTACACCCGTTTGTTATATACGTACTATGCTGCGGAATACGTTGGTGTTTTTCAAATACATGTTACTACTACTACTAATAATAATAATAATTTCTGACCTTTCTGGATAGCAGGTTTCCAGATTTAAAAAAAAAGTTGTGTACCATAATTATATATTCAACTTTAATAGACTGTATGGGAAGACCCTGGCAAATCTATTGAACGTGCATAGAAGTATCGTAGTATCAGCCAAGTTTTGTAAAGGTGATAAGCTTGCATCTAAACTCTAAAAGATGAAGTAAGGGTTTGTTAAGTTATCCTGATCCCTCAGGAGATCCTTGATTACGTGCATTCCTACACATAATGCTGCTCTTATTACCATACATTACCAGAGAATTCCAGTACTGACTCCCTCCCTCCAGCCAAAGAAAAGGAAGTAATTGCTGGAAAATCTGACTATAAAGCATGACAGACAGTTTGGGGAGTGTAAAAGATAAATATCTGATGCAGATGCTTCTGGTCAAAAGCGTAATACCCAAATTTGCAGTAAGCAGATTAGCCGGTACTGTACACATGTTTGTTAGATATTTATAGAGAAATTGGTCTCCACTCATGAATAGCTTAAATTCAGTTTATCATCTTAGACATTTTTCTTGTCAGAAGCAATTCAAAAAGAGCTATCTCCAATTATACACTCACCAAACATTCAAAACCATAAAAAAAATGTTATAATAAAGTGAAAGTTATATAAAGTGAAAATATTGTTCCTCAAAATGAGGAAAAAGATTTCCTTTTAAACAGCAGAATTGAAATACGGTACAAACTTTCTCTCGCTGTCCCAGTGCTGAGCCGATACATCACCGGAGAACGATGAATTTCATTGCAAAAAACTGCTTTATTTGGGCATACATTGTGATTATATGGCAGTGGGTATAAAAAAACTTTGTGCCCCAAAACAGTGGAAATTCCTTAGAGCCAGTGTTTTGGGTCACAAAACACGCAAGCTTTTTATACCCACTGCCATATAATCACAATGTGTGCCCAAATAACGCTGTTTTGCAATGAAGTTCGTCGTTCTCCGGTGATGTATCAGCTCATCATTGGAACAGCGAGTTTGGATCTCACGAGAGCAGTGGACTGGACAAGACGCAATGAGAGCAACGTAAGCTCCGCAAGTTTTCAACATTTTAAGAAAAACAGAATTGGCCCGTAGCGAATCTGCAATCTTTTCTACACTTGAACCAAGTACTCGATAATGGGAAAGGCAGATTTCTGAGCTGTGAAAGCCCGTATCTCATACCTCCCAACATTTTGTAAATAGAATGAGCGACAAAAAGATTTACCCCGTGGAGCATGGGGAAATGTTTTTATGGCCACACCCCATTAATTACCATGTTAATTTTACAAAATTTGTGAAGTTATGAAAGTTTGAACACATTTCTGTGCTTTTTATGTATTATTACAGTTTTGCTAATGACAGTGAATTGCCCTTTAAGCTGCAGATCACAGTTTTCCCAAGAGACCTGCTTATCTTAAATTATTACAATTGCTTCTTTGCTTATCTTGAATTATTACAAAAGTATGTAAGTATCTATTCTGGGCTCTCTTCCAAAAGCCAATTAAGTTAGAAATGTTGTATCCATGCAGGAGATCAAAGAGAAAGTCAGGTCATTTCAATAACAATCTTGGGACTGAAGGCTGAGTTGTCAAATTCTTGACTGTCCTGCGAAAAATGGGACAGTTGGGAGGTATGCCGTATCCATTCAGCATATTACTATAGATTAACATACATACCACAGGAGACAGAGAAGAATAGAAGTCACGCATATGAATTGCAATAATTATATTACTACAACAAAGGTGATATTTAATGAGTCTTACAAGCTTTCAATGCAACTCACATTTATTTAAAGTAAACTGAACTATAATAGGAGCCATGGCCTGATGCATTCCAGGACCCTCTGTGCTCTTGATTAAAGGCAATAGGAACATAGTACTTCCATTTTTATTTTAAAAAAACACAGCTTAATACTATCAATGTTATATCAATGTTATAGCAATAACTTTTGCTGGATAACATACAGTGCAGACTGAATGCTTCAGAGTTCTACCTGCAGTTAAAGTCAGAACTTGAAGACCCCTTCTACTGCAGCCTATGGATATATAAAAAATACAGTACTGGAAAATCTGACTAATGACAGATTTCAGGGAGTGTAAAAGATGAATATCAGATACAGATGGTTTTGCAAAAAATGCTGCTTTGAAATCCTTCTTAGTTTTCAGTAGGCTGAAAAAATATAGGCTTAATTCCTTAAAGGTTCATGCGCATGGTGCTTTTGAGCCTATTGAGTACGCATGTTTGGTGTGTTGTGGTTAACTGATCTGTTTCCCAGTGGGTCAGTACCCAGAAGAGTGAAGATTAACAAGATTAACACTGACAGCAATAATAATCTGTCTTGATCAGATTTTACTGTAATTAGCTTTGCTCTACATTCCCATGAGAACAGACTTATTGGAAAACATGTACCAATCAACTCTTGCATTGCCATGCATAGAACATCATCACATAGCAAACACAACTACCCAAACTGTGTGCATTGAGTTTTTAAGAATTTATCCTACATATTCTCAGGCTACTGCAAAAAACAGAAGCGGATTTCTAAGTACAATATTCAGAGTCAACGACTGTGTTTCACAGCTTCTCTCCATGTCAATTACACTCCCACTGGATATGTTAACAGATTTTCCAGTTCTCTTCAGGCTGTTTTGGCATTGGCAAAAGATTCCCAACACTGCAGAGGAATAGAGGGATTTGTGACCTGGCACTTTCTAACATCAATTGTAATACTGTACTACAAAGTTAACATTAGATCATGCAGTCTCTGCAACCTTTAATTATACCCATAAATTGGGTACCCCAAGTTCTATTAATACAGCATAATACCCAACTACAGGTAGGTGTATAGTTGTGATGTGTGGGTCGACCCACACCCTCTCCACCCGGCTTCCCTCCTCCTATATAAACCCACCCCACCAATGTGGCTTCAGGTGCACGCCTATAAAATAGGAAGTTGAAAGCTAGCAGTCTAAGGTTGTGGGCGGGGAGAGCAGGTAGAAGAGCTCAACTCTCCCATGACCCACAAACGGGGCAGCGGTATCAGGCCGGCCCACACATCAGTAGAGTATAGGAAACCAGAGATATATGGAATAAGAATCTTGGAACATTATGGCTTTCTAAAAAGGGTCATGTACGAACACAGTGAACGTCTGCTCTATCAATAAAGCAGTTCATAATTTTGCAACTTTGGCTTAAATCTGTAGGTAAAATGTTAAAATACTGTTTTATTAATAAGTACTTTGGGAAGTACAACAATAATCGTTTTCCAAAAGATTAGTTTACCTTTAAAGCAACTTTGACCATAATATAGATTGGCCTTTTTAATGTGTTCTCATATTTTATTTCATTGGAATATTCTGTTTCTTTACAACTTGAAAATGTAAAAAAAAAAGCCAGAACCTTGAACCTTGAAGAATGTCTGAGAGGCCGTATCTTTATTGTTATTGATACTGTACTTTTGTTGCTTATCTTTCTATTGAGGTTCTCTCCTTTTATACTTTCTTACTTCCAAACAACTGCCTGATTGCTAGGGTAAGTGGGATCCCAACAACAAAATAGCTGAAATACCAAACCTGAAATAAGTAAAAAAAAGTTTATAGAAACACCAAAAAAATTATAAGTATCATTTGCAAATAATTTTTAAGGTGAAATGCTCCCTGACAGTTTGTTCGTCTCATCCACAAAAATGTTTTAAATAGTAGAACTACAAATCAACATTTTTTAGTATATACCTATTAGATATGTGATAGGGAGGTTGGCAGGCGAGTATCACTTACGATATATAGTGGGAATGTAATAAAATTCGCAAAGAGCAAAACTTTGCAATTAAAAATTTGCCTGTCACAATGGAATATTCTTTGTTAGGTTTTACTGCATTGCAAATCTTAATTGCGCGTTGTGAACACCTGCTCTGGAGTTTCGTTAAGTATTTTGTCGCAAAAGACGGTTTGCGATTTTAAAAACGTATTACATACACTGCGAACATTCGCAAAAGCAGTTTAGTCACAAACTTTGCGAGGAAGTCATTGAGGTTTTAGTCAAAATGATGCAAACATGGTCACTAACCTTTGAGACTTTTTTTGCGATAACAAAACATATTACATTCCCCCATTATACTTTATAATAGTGTTTGTGTTCATGATGATATTATGATGCTATTTCTGTGTAGGATTACATGAGTATTATGTGAAGCATGGTCAGAAGAGTCCTTTTGCATAGCATTTATTTCAGTGTGACTTGCAGAGACTGAACAGCCAGCCTCAAGAAAATATAAGATCCCCACTGTGATCCGCAGTCTGGCTCAGACATCTGGCAACAGACCTACCCTCGCGAGGAGTGTGAAATTACTACATCACACAAACTGTTTACAGATGTCAAATAGCATAATTTCCCTCTCCGCGCTGTACTCTCATTAAAAGATGAGACCTAAAACATATGGAAGTGGCCTTCCCCTGCTGCTAACACTGCTATCAGCCTTTGCATGTAGTCACTGTGATTACACTCATCTTACATTCTGTGGCAGACTAGTTAAATACGGCATGGAGATCTACAATTCAAAATTAAAAATGAACTTCCATATCTTTTTTATAAAAACCAGGCATGGAATCAGTGTTGGACTGGCAGTTTGGGGCCACCGGGACTGCCACCCTTAGGGTCCACCACCCTGACCCCCTTCACAACTCCCGCCCCCTCCCAACACCCTGTTGCATACCTAATCTCTCTTGTTCTGCAGATTTCAGGCAGCAGTGGGGGATGACAGAGGGACAATTCTATTTAGAATACCCTCAGAACTCATAGCAGGATGACACAGTGGCAATTGCATGCCCAGTTGCGATTTTATATATAATATTCCCAGAATTCATAGCAGGATAACACAATTGCAATTCCATGTATAATACCCCCAGAACTCATATCAGGATGACACAGTGGCAATTACATCTATAATACCCAAGAATTCATAGCAGCATGGCACAGTGGCAATTCCATATATAAACACCCTCAGAACTTACAGCAAGATAACACAGTGGAAATTCCATGTATAATGCCCCAGAACGCATAGCAGGATGGCACAGTGGCATTTCCATGTATAAATACCCACAGGACCCATAGCAAAATAGCACTGGGGCAATGTCATGTATAAATACTCCCACAACTCATAGCAGGATCTCACAGTGGCATCTCCATGTATAAATAACCCCAGAAGCTAGAGCAGGATAGCACAGAAGCAATTCCATGAATTTATACCCCCCACAACCCATAGCAGGATAAACAATTTTATGTATAATACCCCCTATTACTCATAGGATGAACACTCTACATTTAATGTATAATATCCCCCAGAACTCATAGGATGAACACTTGCAATTGTATGTATAATACCGCCCAGAACTCATAGGATGAACACCGGCAATATAATGTATAAATACCCCCCAGTGAAAGAAACATACTGGGAAAGCAGCAGCAAGTCAGTAAGAAGCTGGGGTGACAATGAGTGACATACTGCATGTACCAACACTGTAGATATACAGTAGACTGTGGTGGATAAATCAGCCAGGACTGACCCAGGTTGAGCAGATAGGTCCCTCTGTAATCATATTTAAAAACGAGCAACGCAGGGGCTGGTGTGGACTCGGGTAGCCAACAGGTAAGGGCAGGCAGAGAAAACTTTTCTCCACTGCATGACTAACACATCAGGACAGCAGCCTCTCATGCCAGCACACTTATTTATATAAAGAGAACTGTTCACTTCTCTGGGTCTGCTCTGTGTTGCTGCTGTCCATCAGCTGAATTAGTGCAGGAGGGGGGCAGGGGGGTTTGAATTACACTCAGGAACAGATGCAAGAAGTGACAAGCACAATGAAGTACTCCATGCCGGACCTGGATAGCAGCACACAAGAGATCCAGTAGATCAGGGCCAGCAGGGAGGGCAAAGTTCCTGGGTTAGCGGGGCCCACCGGGTTTTTTCCCGGTGCCGCGGTGGCCCAGTCCAACCCTATATGGATTTGATTATTTTGTCAGTCTTTGTAGCTATTAAATAACCTATATGGTTAGGTGTAAGATGTAGTAAAGCAAGCATACAACTTATAGTAGGAAAAGGTTACTATTTAGCAGTATTTTAAATCACCAGGACTCCATGCCGTAATATACTCTCTGTCAACCACTCTTTCTTTAACAATGGGTCTTTATATATTGCCGCAGTGCCAGCATTGTTTTACCCTTATGTATTGAAGAATGCTAGCAGTTGTAGTCCAGGAACAGCTGGGGACCGAAAGTTAAGAAACAGGGAGGCTCATTTATCAACACTGGGCAAATTTGCCCATGGGCAGTAACCCATGGCAACCAATCAAATTGCTGCATTCATTGTTCTACTTGCAGCTGGCTTTAAAAAGCTAATCACTAATTGGTTGCTATAGGTAATTGCCCATGGGCAAATTTGCCCAGTGTTGATAAATGAGCCCCAGGATGTTTTTTTGCCATTTATTACTTTTTTTTTACAGTTCTAAGCAGATTACTTTACCATTGATGTGCCAATTATTATTATGCCAAAATGGTGCGGTTGAAGTAGGGCCTAATATATCATGGGTGTAAAACATGCCAAGTTATTTTTGTAGGCCCCGACTTCAGATCCAATAACACAGGACAGGTGTACAAAAATAGAGGGTTCTACAACTGCAATACTAAAAATGTAGTATACCTCCTGGAATGCAATCATTGTAACAAGCAATATGTGGGCCGTACATCCCGCACTCTAAAAGAGAGAGTTAGGGAACACATCAGGAGCATAATCAATAAGGAGGAAACCACCCCTGTAGGGAGGCACTTTAAGACATGCTCCCTGGGTGGCATCAGGGACCTAAAAGTTAAGGTAATTGAAAAAGTAAAAATACCCAATAGGGGAGGAGATGTCATCCATGCATTAAATCTTAGAGAGGCCTTCTGGATTCTTAAATTAGATACCAGAATCCCTAACGGTCTCAACTTTAAACATGACATCAGTTATCTATACTAGACTCGTTACCCTTATAATACCTTAAGCAGAGTAGGTGTTAACCTCCACTTGTCGGTCATTTCACACCTTTTTTCCATATCCCCCCTTTTCCTTTCTCCCCTTTCCTTCCCCCCCCTCTCTTTTTCCCCCCCCCCTTCTTTTCTCCTCCCCCCTCCCACCTCCTCCACCTCATCACCTCTAATCAGCCGTAAACCGAACTAGACCAAAACACATTATGTATTTTTATGTCCATAGTTTGTTTGGGTTTTAACCTTTTTTTAACAACATTACCAGGCAAGACGTTTTAAAGATATTTAAATAAAAAAATAATATGTTTTTATTGAGTACCCACTAGGGGTCACTGTCATTTCTTGTATAAAATGTGGCTGTTTGGTATGCACTGTTACCTATGACTAAGGGATCATTTCCCGAAACGCGTCAGGATATACAGCAGTAATAAATCTTCTCCAGAAGTGCCGTCAATTTGTTCCTCCATTCCTAATATATCATGGGGGCTTGAAAATATAGTGGGGTCGTAGGTTACATGAAATATAGCTGCAAAGGGCTTGGAGGAATGGCTGCATGACCCTGCTCACCCTGAGGGAATGACCATGTTAGTGTAGAATTGTAAAGGGATGGATTAGAAAAGGAGGGGTACAGATAGGTGAGGAGGAACAAGCCACCATTTTAGGATGGTGTGCATCGAGCAAGGTCCCCATCCACCCTCGCTAGTATTGGCGAAGGTTTTGTTTTGTTCATTTTCTGTTTTACTAGTTATAACTCATGTGTTTTGCACTCTGGTAACTAATAAAGCTGTGGCCAGTATCATCTAAAAGGTGATCGTGTCACACAATTAAATTGTAAGTCCGCAAGGTGAGTGTATGGTGGGTGATGCATGGCTCATTAAATACTGTATACAGTATATCCTTCAAAAGTAAACTACATTTTTTCATATCATTACTAAAGAAGAGTAGTCCCTAGAATGGGTCATTGCATTTCTTATCATTTGCTATGAGTCAACATTTTCCACAAGACTGAACAGAAAATAAATCATGAAAATAAATAAGAAGGAAGAATAATAAGGAAATGGCAAGCCAAAACAAACAAAATGACTACTCATCAAAGCTTACAATCTAGAAAAAGACTTTTAAAATAGTTGAAATCTATAGGGAAAAACAATGTCATACAGTATTTGTTGTGTTTAAACAACCCAAATCATCACCACGGTACATTAACAAGAATGTAACAATTAAAGGGAACATAGCTCTATAAATAACTGCTGGATAAATATACCCATATAAACAGACTGAAATCATTATGGGTTAGTAATATGTGAACTAAGGAGAAGAAAGGAATAAGCAAATACTACTGTAGGTGTAAATGTACCATTTCCTTATTTAAGATATTTGCAAAAACTAGAGACATTTACTTTAAAAAATAGTAAGTGATGAAGTGCAGAAAAGGCAGCTCCATAAAATCCCATGCAGTTAGGCAACCTAGTTTTGGCCTGACATATTTGTAACTTACCTGCACCCATGAGCTTCCAAATTCTATTACAGATTGAACACTATCTACACTCCAAAAACAAAATAATACTAGAGGGTTAATCATCTGATGGTGATAAAAAGGATATGTTATAAAACCTAATCACCTATAACAAAAAATCAGCACAAAACATTTAATAGTCATCTGTGTCAGGTAAATTTAGTTACCGGAGATCACTTGAGGTGAAAGACAAAAGTATATTTAACACAAGCTTTGTGGATTCTGAGTTTACAAAGAGTCAGGAAAAAAGGGAGTTGCCGATGGGAGTGCAGAGACATATTGCTCTACAGCACAGAAAAACAAAGAACTGCTCTTACAGCCAAGCAGGTGGCTTTGCTCTCAAGTCCAAGGTACTAGTGACCAAGGCTAGCTTGAGAACAGAATCCATCCAAGTCAGGGAGGCTCACATGGGAATCTGCATTCCCAGAATGTTATTCTCTCTCACCTGTTTAAAAGCAATTATCTAATTGGCTGATATGAGTTACTGCACCTGAGAATTCCAGAACCAGTGTAATCCACCAGTGTGCTAGAGCTAGAAAAATGGGGCAAAATAATCATGCACCAAAGAAGACCTGTTTTGTTCAGAACTAATGATGCTTGAGAAAGGGGTGTGACCCCGAAACGTTGCACTTCGCAATAAACACGCAAGGCAGCTTGCTTGCAATTATCCTGTGTGCCTTGTGATTCTTTCTGCTGGACTGTTTGTGAGGTGGCTGATCCTCTACCTTCGTGCACCAGGTGTCGTTACTTTAATTTACTAAGGGTGTGCGAGAGCCATAGTTGAACCCACAACAGGAATAGAAACACAACTAAGATTAACTTGGAGTGCCTATGTGATGTTTTTGGCTGACAGTAAGGGGGTTATTTATTAAAGGTTGAGTTGTGTTTTCCCAAAGAATTTGAGTTTTTCGAGGGTAGAAAAACTCAATTTTTTTTGGGAAAAAAACTTGAATTTTTCAAGATTTATTATTCCCAAAGTTGCTAAAAGCCCAAATCCGAAAATTATCCACTTAAAACCTGTCAAGTTCAAGTAGATATCAGTGGCATAGGTCCCTTTAACCATTTGAAGATCTTATTTTGCCTTCATGGATTTTGGGTTTTTTAAACTGGCTTGCGCTCAAAACTCGATAAATTCAACGTATTCAAGGTTTTTTAGCCCATAAACTCGATAAATTTGAGGTATTTGAGATTTTTCCCTGATTTTAAATAAGCAAACATTCTAGTGGAATTTATTTGAGGTAGACAAAATCCTCACAAACTTGACATTTAATAAATAACCTCCTAAATGTCTCACAGTTTAATATGGGTTACCATACCAGGGCAAGCATCTGGGTCACAATGGAGTATTAAAGGCATATTGAATACTAACCTTGTTAGGCAAGTTTTGACACAAAGGCATCACTAAGAAATGAGGACCCTGAAAGGGATATAACGATATACGCACACATCATGCTGCAGGAATTCATTTTTAGCAGATGTGCTTTCTTTGAAAGAGGATGAAGATATAAGTCTGTCTGGGGGTAATGGACCTTTCAGCTTTTTCCAGTAGCCGAGAAGCTACTTGAGGGATAATTATAGGGAGTTATAGGGTAACATAATAACCAAGAGATGTTTATAGGATACCATAGGGAGTATTTAAAGTTCTGCCTCAATTTCTTTAACAATTAAGTTTCTTGTAAAGTCAGAGGTGAATAATTTATGCATGTAAACAATGGACAATGGATATATATATATATATATATATATATATATATATATATATATATATATATATATATATATATATATATATATATATATATATATATATATATATATATATGTAAAATAATCCAGTCCTGCCTGGTGCACTCACAACCAATAGACAGCAACCGTCTGGGTGCAGGTCAGATCAAATGTTCATACATTAAAACAAAAGGCCGCACTCCAAGGCACTTCCTGAAGACGGCCGAGTGATGGAGCCGAAACGTTGAAATAAAGTTTACACTTTATTTTGCACTTAACAAGTCCTTGGAGTGCGATCTTTTGTGTTAATATATATATGCATATATGTGTGTATGTATATATATATATATATATATATATATATATATATATATATATATATATATATATATATATATATATATATATATATATATATAGATATAGATATATATATATATATTTATTTTTTTGCTACAATTATGACCACATTAGATGGATATCATACTGACTAACTTCAGTCAGTGTTTAGAACATTTCTCTCAGGGGTCCCAATTTCTATTGTCTATTGTAAAAGACATTTTACTGTACTCAAGTGTTTATGGAGACCCATTCTTTATTTTTGGGACCCCGGGCACAATTTAAAGGGATACTGTCATGGGAAAAAAAAAATTTTTCAAAATGAATCAGTTAATAGTGCTGCTCCAGCAGAATTCTGCACTGAAATCCATTTCTCAAAAGAGCAAACAGATTTTTTTTATATTCAATTTTGAAATCTGACATGGGGCTAGACATATTGTTAATTTCCCAGCTGCCCCGTCATGTGACTTGTGCTGTGATAAACTTCAATCACTCTTTACTGCTGTACTGCAAGTTGGAGTGATATCACCTCCCTCCCTTTCCCCCCCCCCAAGCAGCAAAAAAAAAGAACAATGGGAAGGTAACCAGATAGCAGCTCCCTAACACAAGATAACAGCTGCCTGGTAGATCTAAAAACAACACTCAATAGTAAAAACCCATGTCCCACTGAGACACATTCAGTAACATTGAGAAGGAAAAACAGCAGCCTGCCAGAAAGCATTTCTCTCCTAAAGTGCAGGCACAAGTCACATGACCAGGGGCAGCTGGGAAATGGACAAAATGTTTAGCCCCATGTCAGATTTCAAAATTGAATATAATATAAGTTACTATTACATTATACAATTGCAATTGCAGTTTTAAGTTACATTGGACTAAAACATCTTACTGAGCCTAGCACAGTCTGTACAAAGTGTCTGTTTCCATTCTGTAAAAGGTCCCAAATGTTTTATTTTGCGTAGTATTTCTTTTCTGACAACAATTTTGTTCTGTATTTATTTATTTTAATTAATGTCTCAGCTGGCAATAGGAGTCTGAAAAACCAACCTAACCACAGTCATGGAGAAATCATTATATTACGTTGAGGTCCCCATGCACGGTGGTTGATGTAACCAAGTGCCTACAGAGGTTGGAAAATATATATATATATATATATATATATATATATACACAGAGGGCTGTCATAAGAAATGTCTATCACTGAATAAATTCAGGGCAGAGCTATATACTGGGAATCCAACAAGTTTCCCATGTTCACAGGGGCAATGTTTGCTTTTCATATACTGTAGCTGCAAATGGACAGGAGTGTGCCCCACTTCTATGTAGTGGAGCATCAAAGAGAGCTACACTTTCATTCAAATTGTAGATGCCCTAAATGTAATAAATGTATAGTCTCCAGGATATTTATGAAGTGGTACTGTCAGGCCACAACTATCTAAAACTCTGAAGTGGTCTAATGGAAAAAGTTTTTTCCAACATTTAGGCCATGGTTGTTATTTGTAATACATGTGTAAATTTGTTAGTGTCAGTCCCTATGCTTTTCTTGGAAATGGATTGTCCCCTGAGTGGTGAGAATAAGTTTATTCATTGCTAAAAATTAAACTAAAGCCTTCAGAATCTAAGTACATCACTTTTTGATTGTTATTTAAACTATAACGTACTGCAGTTACACATGGGTTACATTATACAAATATTTCATTATATTTAATTGAATAAATGCAAGAATCTCATAGTGTAATTGTAATCCCACTTTGGGAATACACAGAGTCACTGTATTATAGTAAGACAATAATGCTCCTAAGACCACAGTATATTTAAACAAAGGGTCAATACTGTTAACTGGACCCCCTCAGTGGAGAAATGTCTCACAGTAAAAAGAAGAAGGATTTATTATGTTGAGTTCTTCCATGAGCAATTATTACGAGCTTCAACACCTCATATTGCTCTTGTTAGGAGTCACACTGGGAGATCTCCTTTAACTCAAAGGTATATCTCTGTTACATTATATAAATACTTCCAATATGCATCTAAAACACATGCTTAAGCTGGCCATTGACCACAAGGATCTGATCGTACGAATCGAGGATTCGATTTTCGGACCGTGTGTGAGAGTCCTGATATTTTTCGCCGGGCGGAGATCGGTCGTTTGGTCGATCGGACAGGTTAAAAGATTTCTGTCGGCTGCGGGTAATATCTCTGCATGTATTGCCGATCGTACGATTTTCAGTGGGAGACTGTCACAATCTGATTGCAGTCAGGGGCAGAACATTGGCTCATCTGTTCTTTTGTACTTTATTTGATCGGAATAGTTAGTGGCAGGTCGGGAGATGGGGAAATCCGATCGTACCTTGATTCGTATGATCGGATCTTTGCGTCTGTGGCCAGCTTTAGGAGTGAATAGCAGCACTAGCAATGCAGTATATGCTATAGACTAATATCCACTTAATTTTGTGTAGAAGGCTTTCCATGTTGAACTAAGAAATTATTTCTAGATAAAAGATGATTTATTTGATCTAAAGTTTAACTGATCAGCCTATGTGAGATCTGATGCTAGTGACCCTGGTTCAAAACCTTGTGATATCTCCTTGTGATCCTGGACAAGTCACTTATGTGGTTAAGTAATAAAAGTCACTAATGTTGCCCAGAAGCAGCAACCAAAAAGCAGGTATAATTTGCTGGTCAACTGTTTAAAAGCAAACATCTTATCGGTTGCAATGGGTTACTACACCTGGGCAAACTTTGTGCCTTTTATCACATATAGGGTTAAATCTCCTGGTGTCCCAACATACGTACTGTGCCTTTAATGGATGACTTGGTTGCTGTAAAAGTGCTTTGAGTCCCACAGGAGAAAAACTTTATATAAAAAAATCCTTTTTCCTTTCCCCTTTGCCATGGACAAATATTAAGGATGGAAAGTCAAACTCATGGGAAATATGTTGCACACATGCTTGGTAGAGTATACAGTAGGTGCTAGAAGCACCAGCAATTTGTAATGAACATCTCAGATCAACAACCTTTGACCCTCCTGCTGTTTCTAAACTACAAATCCCTGCAATTAATTGTTGGGATATGTAGTGTATCAGGAACAAAAGAAGCAGTTCTTTGCACTAATGCATAAAATGAGATGTGTGTAAAACTAATAGAATTCTCTTGATGTAAAAGAGCTTACTTTCAACTGGTGTGGGTCCGAAACCTGGATTATTCACCTCGGCTGATCCCATTTTATACTGAGCTTAATATTGGTAACACTGTTTCTTTCTTCATGAAAGGAAGACTTCCAGAGAATGTGCTGCCAACATTCCACCTCAGTAGTGGTTTGTGGAGTTCTTCTGAAGTTCACTTGTAAACAGATTTTCAAGAGCCAATTGTACTAAAGAGGTACAGGCAGGAGACACGTATCTTATGGACTCTGCAAACATTATCGTCAGTTTAAAATATGATTACATACCCTTTTGGTACAATACCATGGCATCCTTTAAAAGGGAACTCTATTATAATGCATTATATGACTGGTGAACTGTTACTGAAATGAAACGAAGGTTAAAAATGTGACGTACTGTTAAGTATATCCCGAAAAAACAAAATACAATCAATATTTACTAATACGCATGTAAGCTGCCTTAGCGGACAGTCACCCTGCTAGATGTACAGTAACTCACACTACTTTATAATTATGAATGCCAGAATGCTGCCATTAAGCTTTATTAAACCTCTTTTCCAAATGCAAAGCAGTAAGAGGATGGCATGTGCATTTTTGTCATACCTGGTGAGCTATTCCCAGGTATAAAAAAAATTAAATATTAATATAATCTATATTTCCCTGTTCCAATATCTTTCCGGCAGTTCACATTAATATGGAATGTTCTAATTAGAGGCTTTAAAGTACAATGATCTTTTGAGTACTGAATGGTGCATTGACTTATAATCTTCATTACACACAGTTCCAAGCATGGGGTGAACCTTTTCAGCTGTTTAATATGTGAACAGGCTGCTGGATTTATTCCGAGGTGGAGAAAAATATGTGAACTACGCAAGAGCATTTATCAACAAAGAATAAAAAAAGTAGCAACGGAAAATATGAGGAGGGCAGTCTGTGCAAAGTGTGGTTTTAAATAACGAAGAACATGCAAAGGTTACTGTGTCAGCATCTGAATGTTATATTCCAAGGTCTGTGTAGGGCTCTTTCCCCTAGAGAACAGCTCTATAGGATCTGCCTATCATGAACAGAAGCAGATAAAAGCTTGTTGTGAGATAATGCAGCTAAGAAAAACATTATCTTTTAATTTGAAAAAGGTATGACACATTGCTGATTTGTCTCTGTGCAGCAAAAAATATATATTGTCCATGTGGAGTATTATCTATACGTCTATATTTAACAAGCCTTATGTGATGACACGTGTATTCTGAATTCCAAGGTCTAGGTCCAGTCCAAATAATGCAAACAGACAGCAAGCAAGATCAAAGAAAATCCTCACTAACTGGATTAATAGGAGTGAAAAGGTACTGTAATTTATTTCAAAGACTGGTATTTTTTTTTTGCAGGTTGTCTATGAACACATTCACAACACATTATCCAAGCAGCAGGAAAATGTGCCCAAATGACATCACTGTGACATCACTCAAGTGCAACTAATAAGCCCTATACAAGATCAAATGGTGGAAACTGAAAACATTTGGAAATCCACACAACACATAAAAGAGCATCATCACTACACAGATAGACAGGTTTGCATGAGAACAGATGCAAAGCAAACCTAGAAACATAGTTGCATAAAATTAGATACAAATGACTTGTCTGTTGACATTTAAGTTGCAACATAGTAATGTAATTTTAACTTCTACTATAAGGCTACCATATCTTACATAAATAAAGCATTAAATATTATGTAATGCCTGGCTGGTCATGCTAAACTATTCATCTGCTCCCATTACTGTTGATCCAGAGTAGCAAACCTAGGAATTATGCCTACTTCAGAAAGCAAATAGAATTTCTTCATGTCCTGCATTGTTATATTGTTTACCTGCTTGAGGTTACTTCTGTTACAAATATATTAGGACAGTGTGTCTACCAACAAAATGTCTGGCTTGGGACCACTGACAGCATCAGGTTTGAGTACAGGTCCACCAGATGACTTGTGTTAAAGGCAGACCTTTGTTTGTCCTCCCCACCACTGCCGACTAAGCCAGCAATCCTGCTCACTGGTGCACAGACATGCAACATAGCAAACTTCCATAAATAGTAGAAAGATTAAAACTTTTATTCTCAACTATTACTAAAGCTGGCCATAGATGTGCAGATTTTGTTCCCACATACAATAGACGGTCATTCGTTCCAATAGACCAACCTACCACTAAACATTCAGATTAAAAAAAGAAGTAAAAATAACAAATCAGACAATGTTCTGGTCATTAATTTACAGACAGCAATTGTACGAAAGTTACGTCCGACAAATAGCAATGACACTCACCCATTGATATTGTCAGATAGGCAGTACATGCAGGGATATTATCATTATCCAACAGAAATCTTCTAACCTGTCCATTCTATTAAAGACAGCCATGTTACAAAAAATATTTGGACAATCCACACATGGTTCAAAAATCTTACTAATTGTGTTATTATTGTGTTATTGGCAGTTAACATTTAAAGGGTTGACAAACAGCTAATTGCAAAACAAAGAATTATGATTATACTGAAAGTGAAAGAAGTACTTTATACGATTTAATTAAGTAGAACAAAAACAAACGAGCTTCTTTTTGATATATGCAATGCAGGCAATGCAAGTGAATTAGATATGAGTTTATACACATAGGTGGGAAAAATAGTGATTGCAATATAGAAAATCCCACGGAAATCAGTTTTATGAAATAACACATCTTTGCCAATATTTTTTTCATGAATATGCCCAGATGTTAGACAAATACCACAAAAAATAGGTGATAGATCACTGCCCCATCAACACACACACTATAACTGTATTTCATTCTCTTTTACCTTCTGTCCACTGAATACTCAATATTGGAAGCAATACATATTCTTTCTAAGACCATAAACACAGGGGACGTTACAACAGAATGCCATGGACACATGCTTAGTTTCTATATTTCCTAGTTGTGTGACACTGAAGGGTCATTTAAAATTAGTGTATTAAATGCTACTTCCTTTAATGTTTAGATGATAGCCCTCCACAGTTACTGGTTCACTGTTTTGAACAGTACACTGATTTAGTTGCACAGTTTTGTTTTTTAAAAGTGTTCGCCAAAGTCATGGACCACTAAAAGTGACTGAATATTTCCACCTAACCCGATGATGACAAGGTCTTCACATATTAAGGTATAATCCAATCATCATAAACAGGTTTCTGACACATTTATAGAAGGGTGTTGTGTTGGTTCTAATACTGCTCACTATAGGTTAACAATATAAACAATGCTCTGTATCGTTCCTGGGTTGCAACCCTTTAAAGAGCTCACAAAATAGACAAGCACAGACCGTGCTCCACAACATAGTATAAATAATGTCTCTAAGGTTGTAAAGAACTTTTAACACATACATTCTGCTTTTCACTAGTGGTGGTGGTTACATGGATGTGAACAGCTGAAAGGTGTTACTTACACAACTAAAAACTAAGCATTAAAGTTCTTTAAAACCTTTGAGGATATTATTTTTACCACTTTAAAGTTAAACACAGAGCAAAGTGGACCAAGTGGTCTTACACCAGTGAAATGCCCACTAACATTAGATAATTGTATAATACGTTATAAATGAACCAGTGGAGATTTAAAACACATAGAAACAGATGTGTAGAACCCCTCATATATCCTACATGTTTAGAAGAAAATCTAACATACTGTATAGTGTTATGCTCTAGGCACGAATAACAAGATCCAGACAATGCCTGCTATGTAGACTGCATTGTCAAATGTCATCTAAAACAATGAAGCTGTGAGGATTTAAAAAATGTTCTACCATCAAACATACTCAGTGGAAATGAATTAACAGCTACTTTCTGCCAATTAAAAATATTAACGTTAAAAAAGAAACATATAAACAAGAATTCTGAGATGTAACCTCAGACAACATTGAAGTTTTTTTTTTTTATAGAGCAGCAGCAAATTAAAGTCTCCTGAGCTGTCAGAAAGGGTGCCTCAGTAGATGCTTCATGTAAAAAGGACAGCTTGCTTCTGATTACGGTAAATACTCTCCAGGACTACTTATTTTTGTGGTTACACTGTAGTTTTTGTTTTCCACAGAGTGCTTACATTGGCACAAACTGGATTATCCTGTTATAACACTACAGGCCATTTTTTTTTGGTGTCTAGACGATAGTTTTGTCATTTTGTTCAAAAACTAAACATGGGCCAGTTAATGAGACTTAAGGCCAAATTCACTAAAGGGTGCTTTTTGCACCTGTGAAGGCTTGGTCACACTTCTCACCACTTCACCAGGTGCAAATTCCATACCACTACGCAAATTCACTAAAATGTGAAGCCAAACGCGGGCGGTTTCGGTAATGTAAATCCATCAGCGAGCATTTCATAGCTAATGTTAATTTCTGCCAAGCGGATTTTTGGATTTGGGTTTTTTGCAGCACCAGGGTATAATCAATCTCGAAAAATTTTCTATTGAATTTTTTTTTAACATTCTTCAAGATTTTAACATTCGGAAATGTAATAAACAACCCCCTTAAACATCAAACAAACCTAATGGGATTGTGTGCCTTCAATAAGGATTCATGATATCTTAGTTTGGATCATGTACAAGCTGTTTGATTATTAAAGAGAAAAAGGAAATAATTTTTTACAATGTGAATCTATAGAAGATAGTAATTTGGAGCTTTCTGGATAATGGGTTTCTAGATAACAGCACTCTGGTTAGAGAGCTGTTAAAAGAAGAGCTGATGCAGCACAGTTCCAAACATGCCCCTGTCCCAACTTTTGTGAAACGTTACTGGCATCAAGTTTAAATCAAGCATATATTTTACTGAAAACCATTTTTACCTTTTGCAATTGAGTACAGGAGCCAAAATGAGTTCATGTCATTCTCTATTAATTTACAATTTACAAAGTGTCTCAAATTTTGAGGAAACAAGGATGAACTTCTGACTAGTTCTTTAGTTACATCAATACTGATAAAGGCTAGAGTCCCAGACGAAACGTCAGTTCTTTTCAATAAGTTCTTTTCCGCTTTTTAGGAGCTAACAGGCTATCTCCCACTGTTATTCAAGCACAACAGTGCAGCACAAACTTATCTTCCTTGGAGGTCAGCAATGCAATGACTTCTATTTCCTGCACTCTCTGGAATCTAATATAACGGAACATTTTTATGCACAGCCTTTTCCCATTGGAAAATCCCCATCAAGCACCAAAAACAAAGCTGCAAATGAAATATATTCACTTTCCACCAGTTTTGTTTGGGCTATCAGGAGTAAGATAAATGAAACATTAAGCAAGTGGATAAAAGACTATTTAACTCCATTATTCCAGACTATGAAATCTTCAGGCTCTGTGAGAAAGACGTCACATCATTAAATAAGAAATCACTCACAACTGAACATCACCACATGGATCTGAGGAATTGGGTCTGTATTACCAGTAGTATATAAAGATAATAAGCCAGATTCAGTTAGTAAATTATCCAGCCGGCATCCAGCACATAGTACAAAAAGTAAAACAAAGACACACACATTTAAGAAGTGCCACCTACCACTAAAATCTGGGTATAAATATTATTCCACACCAGCATTTACTTCTCACAGGCGCTGGCAAAGATAGTAGGTAGAAGGACAGTTCATGATGAGTAGCAAATATTTCTGAAGTAATAAATGAGAATTTGCAAGGGTACAGAAAATAGTAGCTGACAGACTGGTTTGCCAGGCTAAAATTCATCAAAAGCTGGATTTGACTTTTTAACTTATTACACACTGGATTGGTTGCAACTTTGAGGGGCACACTCTAACAATTATGTAAATTAGGGAACTCTTAAAATCAGTGAGGTTTCACTGATGAAGATTTTTATTTTACTGAACAGAAATTCAGTCACCTTTTTGGCTAGAACATATGCTATTGTAGAGAATCTGGTGTAAACTCCTAATTATCTTTTTGATGTCTGTTGTTCTTTGATACAATCTATGATCTTCATTTGTTTGAAGAGAGAGTCTCCTGGGGGAACCTTTCATCATCCCTGATATTTGCTAATGAGTATGTGTGTTTGGAGATGTCACTTGGACGTGTAAAAATATTATGTCACTTTAGGGCAAAACATAAAAGTACATAGTTGAAATTCCAAAAACCTTAGATCAGACTAAGTATTGCTCACTCATACTAGCCCAGGACACAATGATGCTTTATAAATATATTTCTGCACAGCTGTACTGGAGAGTCAATGAGCAATGTTTTTTGGCAAATCTTACTTACATATACAGGTACACACACATACAATGCATTCCTACACTGATTAACTAAACTTGTTTCAGCTCTTTTTTACCTCTTGCATCTTTACTGTTTGTCTTTTTACATGTAAGCTGTATGTTCAGGGAATACATCCCTTTATTGTACTGCATTGTGGAATATGTTTGTGCTTCATAAATACGTATTAATAATAGGTCTAGTGATCTAGTTAATAAAACAAAATCAGCCTGTACCATATGGTATCCCAGGAAATAGACCTACGTTGGGCAATGAGTCAGTGCAGTGCAGGGGGGTTTTATAGGCAGACTAATGGCTTACACCGATCACCTGTGGCCAAATTGGTAACAAGTGAAACAAGCCATGCTTACAAGTTACAAGGCATAGCCATAGGGGTGAATCAGGGCCTTAGCTGTCTGCTCACATAGAACAGAGGTAACACAGATAGCACAGAAACATCAGGTCCCCGGTTTAACTCCAGGCAGGTTATTACACATCCAAAATTAAATCTGTAATAACTGGCAGACCTGATATTTGCTTGGCAGGGTGGGATTTTTTGGTGATTTCTAAAACCTTGCCGCTAATCCTTTATTTAAAACCAAGAAAGTAAACTAAAATGGCATATAACACAGGGAAACTCTAATAGATGGTTGATGAATAAATCTGCCATGAAAGGGCAAAAATTAGTGAACAAATGACAATCTTTGATAATTAAATAGGACAATGTTAATGTCCTCCCTCCCCCTGGAATCTCTGTTGGCAGAAAAAGGTCAAATCTAATATGCATAATTGCATATGAATGATTCCTAATTAAACTGCCATTTTGCAACTATTACAGAACCATCTGGCAGAAATGCACTGTCTTTCCATAGAACTGCACAAGTGAACATTTGTTCTGCATTAAGGTCATTTACTTTTAGGAAACAGGTTTATTTTTTTACTGTCTCTTCCTAAAATTCTTACATTAAAATTGATTTTATAAAGGGCTGTTTGACTGAAGATAATGAGAATAAATGTATCTCTACATAGCTTTTTTTGGCCTTGATTATGCCCAAGCACACCTTGATTTTCCATTAGAGTGATACATTGAACAAGTATATGTAACAAATAAGGAGTCTACTGACCTCACAAAAGTCTGTAATATAATTATATCAGAGATGACAAAACTTAAATATCATGAAATTATACAGGTATGGGACCTGTTATCCAGAATGATCAGGGCGTGGTGTTTTCCAGATAAGGTATCTTTTCATAATTTGGATCTCCATACCTTGTCTATTTAAAAAAAATATTTAAAAATGAATTTAACCCAATAGGATTATTTTGCCTACAATAAGGATTAATTCTATTTTAGTTGGAAACAAGTACAAGTCACTGTTTTATTATAACAGAGAAAAAGGAAACCATTTTTAAATTTTGAAAAAATTTCATTAAAATGAAGTCTATGAGAGAGGACCTTTTCATAATTCAGAGCTTTCTGGATAATGGGTTTCCGGATAAAGGATCCCATACCTTTATATTTTTTATTGAACAATGTATTCTGAATTATTTTTGACCCCCAAGCAAACTACATTTTACAAAAAACACCAGTTCCAAGTCTCCCCAAATGAAAACATTGACTAAAATTATAAAACTTCCTTTACTAATTAGTTGAGCACAATATTTATGCTACCATGTTGGTTCTTGACATTATTATACATGATATTGTTACTGCATTTATCCTGCTTTGCAGTATTACACAATGTATGTGGTGTTAGAACTGTGTTTATCATACAGTGTTTTCTGGAGAAACTCTACCTAATATTGATATTGCAAATCTCTCATAATGTGTTCTGGGGGTATGATATTGGGACTGAAATAATATTGGAGTTTTTTTGTGGTCCATGTAGTGCAGTGATCCCAACCAGTGGTTTGCGAGCAATATGTTGCTCACCAACCCCTTGGATGTTGCTCTGAGTATACTCAAAGCAGGTGCTATATTTTAAAATTCCTGGTTTGAAGGCAAGTATTTTGGTTGCATAAAACCAGATGTACTGCCAAAAAAGAGCCTCCTGTAGGATGCAAGTCCACAAAGGGACTACCACATGGGCAGCCACAGTACTTATTTTCCACCACCTACAAAAAATGTTCATGTTTGCGTTGCTTCCCAACTCTTTTTACATCTGAATGTTGCTCATGGGTAAAAAAGGTTGGGGAATAAATTAACCTCCCTAAACAGGAAGAACACCTAGGTGTTAATATATTTGTCTTGTTTTTAATAGGTGAGGTCTGGGTAAAGTAATGGGGAACAAAGTGAGGACAGGTAAGCATCTGCATCATAAAAATGCACTTGGTATTTTTAACCTTTGAAGAAAATTATAGTGCTTAGCAAGGAATGATAAACTGAGGTCCAGTGGTGCATGGACATTGAGGAGACAGCACCCAGTGTGAGCAAATGCCAGATAGTTTGAATAAACCCCCGCACTGCAGCCTAGAATCCTGCAGGCAATTCCATCATGCCATTGACAGCTGTAAGAAGTTGAATTCATTTCAACTGAAGAAATACAGTAAAATGCCCAGCCAATTTCTAATTTTGTTTATTATTCTGTGTATTTGAAAACCATGAGCACAGCATTGCCAGCGGGTCTAAGCGAGTAATAAATAATGTGCTGTGGTTATGTAGAAATACCAACTGCACATTGTATTGGATTGCACAATTTGTTTTATACACTGGTGTCTTAGTGTTAACACACAGCTTCAGTTTGCACGAGGCCTGTGTTTTCAAGTTACACTTGGGGGTGTTTGCTATGGTCCTTCATTAAAATATGCTCATTGTCTTGTCTTCTGTAATACTGAACGTCCTTCTAGATCAATCATGCCTAACAGGTGGCCAGGGGGCTGCACATGTCTGCTGTGTGCTCAGCTGTGGCCCCTGTGGTCTGGGTCCCACTGTAAAGATTTCCTAGTGTGTTTAGAAATGTTAATATGCATGCACATCTGTGACACAGGACACCAAGACAAATGTGCCTTGGTATATCTTTTACCCTGTGAGTGGGGGGAGAGAGAGCGTAAAGAGCTGGAGATGTCAGGGGCAGGAGAACAGCGAAAGGACAGACATTAGTAAAGTAGTGGTTAGGAGGGTGAAATTCTGTGGACAATTATTTGTAGTTATTGTCTTCAACTAGATCATGTCACCAGCCAATAGGATTAGATGTGCAAGCAGCATCAGATTGCATTTTCTGAACTATTTGAGAACTAGAGACCTATTCGCCCTTTCATGAATAATTTGATGCATCATTTAATTTACATTTTTGTAATGGTATGAAGCCAGGTACAATATAATAATTAAAATGTATTATACAATAGAAGTGTTTAGGAGTCTGTAGATGTTTTGTGCATTCAGATGAATAAGTGCTCTGTGTTTGTCACTTTGCCCTTTAAGTGACAGTTTTCATGTGGGCTCCTTCTTCATAGCTGGAGCAGGCTCAGTAAAACCATTGTATGATGGCTAACATTCACTTAATAGTTTGTAAGTTATAACCAGTGATGTTCCCTATTAATTATTCTTGTGTTTCCAGTTTTAGCATATATATTAACACTTTGTTATGATATACAAAGAAAATAATCAAGTCTTCCCAAATACACACACACTTTCCCCTCCATACACACTTTCACATTTCACTTATACATGTATACATACTATTGTGCAACTGCACATATCACTCCACTTTGTTTTTAATTACACCACTTTACTTCTTTTTTTCTAAAATGGGCGTTGGTTTAGGCAGTCTCTCCCTCTTAAAAGCCGCTCAGCAGTTGGCGGGGGAGGATTAAGCACAGAGTTTGAAACCAAGGCACAGGAGATGTTTACATAAAAAATTGGTACTAAACAGAGATGTAAAATTCCATTTTTTACTATGATTAGAGGTAAATAAGTTAGGGACCACCATGTGGGGTTTTACCTTGACGTGGTATGGTGGCTTATCAATATTATGATCATAACTTTGTAACAAAAAAACCCTGTTTCAAAATAACATGCACTTGCATATTTACTTGAATCATTTAGACAGGGCTCTAAACGTTTTGAAATTGGCCTCAGGTGTGCACCCACAACCCCCCCATTTTTGTATCTGTGTTCAGATGTGTTTTAAAATCAGAGGCTAGGGATGGGCAAGCCTGCAGCATGTTCCAGCAGTGTTACTGACTCAGCACTGTGTACCAGCTGGATGCCTGCTTGCATGGCTATGCAGCTATAACAGTAGGTACAACAAAACAGAGTGAACGCAGACAAATGTTATTTTGATCGCAGTAAAAACACATTACTCTAAAAAATTTTATCACTAACAGTGATGACCTCTAGGAGAAAGTTGTAGGCAGACAGGCGGTATGACACAGCAGCATTACTATTTGACCATTTCTCTCCACACTCATCCCATATTAGCTAATTTGCATCTACCACTTACTCTACCAGACAGCAGGTAATTGTGTGCAGACCCATGAAAGATACTGTAGGTACAGATTGCCACCCTTGCCTTGGGAGCATTAGTTCCCTGACCTGGCTGATGGAAGAAATGTGCACAAGACATGTTCTACAACATCTTCTCAGCTTGAAAACTATAGGCCTGTTAGTTTGACATCAGTGGTAGAAAAGCTTTTGGAAGGGATAATAAGGGATAAGATACAGACTCATTTAATTGCCTTCTGTGAGGAGGTGAGTAGGAACCTAGACTTGGGGATGGCAGTGGATGTGATTTAGTTAGACTTTTTTTTAAATGTTTTTTATTTATTAGTTGCATCTTCAACATACGGAAATAAAGGATAATTTTACAATGATATTCAAAGCGTACATTGATTATTCACATGGGTTGAGGGACTGTACACCGAAGTAAGAGTCGTCTCTGAATCAATGATTTCCACAAATGAAGAACAAACCCTTATTTTTTGTATTAAAACTCAAACATTCAAACAGGGGTGCAAGGGGGGGGGGTAATTTAGGCCGTGTGGGCATGTGTTAGCTTCTGTTCCCGTATACAATAGGAATTGCTAAATAGATCTACTTATAATTTTCTAAAGAATTTGATACAGTACCACACAGAAGGTTTCTGGTTAAGTTAAGGAATACTGGTCTATAAAATTTGTACTTCTGTATTTGGTCCTTTGCTCATTTACTAATGACCTGGAGGTGGGCATTGAAAGCACCATCACTATCTTTGCAGATGAGAGTTAAATGTGCAAAACTATAAGTTCCATGCAGAATGTGGCCACTTTGCAGGCAATTTGACTTTGAAAGAAAATTGAATTGAAAACTGGACAGCAAACTGGCAAATGAGGTTCAATGTTGAAAAGTGCAAGGTTATGCACTTTGGTAGAAATAACATACATTTGAGTTATACACTAGTATGTTGGAGGTATCCTTAGTTGTGAAAGATCTGGAGATTTTTGTAGGTAACAAGTTGTGTAATTCCAGGCAGTGTCACTCAGTGGCAACTAAAGCACATAAAGTAATGTCTTGAATAAAAAATAATGGTATTAACTCGAGGAAGGAATACATAGTTTTTGCCTCTTTATAGGTCCCTGTTAAGGCCTCACCTTAAGAAGCATATTAATGAGTTAGAGAGTGCAGAGACGTGCAACTAAACTGGTAAGTGGGATGGAGGATTTATACTATCATGGTTGGAGTTGTTTTTTGGGAATAAAAGGTGATTCCTTTTTACAAGTACATTAGAGGACATTATTTCCCATAGAATAGATAAAAGAATAAGAGGACACCCCTTTAGACTAAAGGAACAGAACTTTCATCTGAAGCAGGTGGTTCTTCACAGTGAGGGCATTGAGGTTGTGGAATACCCTGCCAGGTGATATTATGATGGCAGATTCTATTAACGTCTTTAAAAGTGGCTTGGGTGATTTCTTGGACAAGTATTCAGGGCATTGCACCTATACCCACCTATTGAAAATTCTTAACACATTAGCGCTGTCACATAACGTCAATGTCAGGCATCAATTCTTGCTTAATATTGGGGCTTACCGAATAACAGAGGAATTCATGAAACATATGGCTACAAAATGGGGCTTTATTGTGCTGCTCTTGGCTGCATGGAACCCCCACCCACATTGAAACCTAAATATAATGAAAACAAGCTTTGTTTTTATTTATTTAATTTTTAAATTCCAATGGCAAAATTCCTTAGTTAGGCAAATACTGGAGTATTGTAAATATTTCACCAGCGATAAATTTCAACTTTAAAAGGATCATGAAAAGCTAATTGTGCTACCCATTTTGCCAGCACCAATTGAGTTACAGCACATAGTATGTACAACTTCTGGTAGAGGAAACATATCATGAGGAAACTAAGCACTTCATTATGAAACTAGAGATAGCCTGAAACCTTGGAAATGCAACTAAGGCCTGATAACTTCATGTGAATGAATCTAAAGCAATAGGATACTGCACTCTAACATAGCACCAAGGCTTAGTAGGTTCAGATGATTGGCCTTGTATAACGGTCAGTGGAGTGTAACATTCTAAGGATGCTCTCTAGAATGGAACGTGTAGTGCCCTGTATACACATTTTCATGCATTGCCCCAATTGCATTAGGAGCATATCCCCGCTCATGGATACATAATGGAATTATGGAAGAAAACACTTTGCATTGTTAGTAAAAATATGGCATTTGCATCTGAAACTGTATTTTGCACAATGCACATGATCTTTTCTGTGTCTGTTGGAGATACTTAGAATGGAATTCTATAAGCTATTAACCAAAAATGTTGAACACAAACCTGGAGATACCAGGATCTCAAGATGAAACCCTGAGAATACCCAGTTGTCCACTAAGCACCCCCTTTAACGCCACATGTGCCAGTAAGATCACTGAAAAACATCCAATGAGTAACTCTTTACATGCCAGTGAGAAAGCATTACCTACACTACACTTGCACAGGCACCATAACAATAATGAAGTTCTACCCTTGAGCCCCAACACTGCTTGGTGCACTCTCCCTCTCTTTGCCTGCTTGGCTAGCTTGCGAAAAATACACCTGTGAAAAATCCATGATGGCTGTGTGTTCCACAGTGGAACACACATCTTGGATCCTTTCCTAACAGAAGAGACACGTCGAAGGTGATGAGGACAGCGGCAGTGGTGGCAGCATAGGGGTATGCATGAAAGATGGAAATAAATAAAAAATAAAGAGATACTGGCACAGTGGGGCCTCTAAATCACTGGGCCCTGGGCAGGTGCCCCTTTTGCCCATTTGGTAAAGCCCTGCCTATAACAGGTCAAGTCCTTTATAAGCATGATGACAAGATTAATAAACTCATGTAAATGTAAAACAGATACAATGTTTCCTTTGCTAACTTTGCCTTACTAAATAAACGCCTTTTTGTTTTGGACCTCAACATTGCAGCCTAAAAATAATACTTATCACAGGAAATGAAATGTGTGGTTTCATAATTAACCGAATGTTGCTGAATGGTTTTCCATGACATTTGTTTAAAAGTCTGTGGTCATGACAGGTGGCCCCATGGGAAAGCGCTTAGACAATATCTTCCAGAAGAAAATATGTACCCCTGTTATCATGCCCTTCTCTGTATTCCAGAACTCTGACTTAAATCAAGAAGGATGTTGAACTTTGAGATGAATACAAAGGAAGTATACTAGTTATCCAGCAGAAAACACTTATAATTATATTAAAACCATATAATAAAACCATTAATGAAATGAAAAAAGCTGCCAGAAAATGCATTAGGTAATTGCTCTGTCCAGACTTCCTCTTGTGTAAGCTAATTTTAAACTGTGCTTATTAAAGAATACATTTGGCATATTTACATTAATTTCATTAAATTGATTACAATGTGCTTTCTGTGTGTCGTGTGACACATTTGTTCCATGCCATTAATCACTGGCTGCCTTGTTCTCTCTTATAGAACCAACAAAAGAATCAAATGGTCCTAGATGTAATTATAGCGTGGTACTGCCCCTGTATAAATAACCTGAGCAAAAATACATTCCAGGATATATAAAAAATGATTATTACTTTGCAGTCTTTTTAAAAAGTCCAGTTGGCACATCTGTTTGAAACTGAGATTTAGACCTTACAATAAACCTGTCATTTATAGACCAAAAAACCACAATCCTCCGGAATTCTTCATGATGACTACCAGGTCATTTAAGTTATATATAACACCACACGTTTTCTTTCTATTTAAGATTTTTGTATTCTCTCACTTGTTCCACCTGCCATTTAAAGATGATTCTTAATGGGGAACTATCGCGAAAATGGATATTTAATAAAGCTTCCTCATACTGAAATAAGAAACTTTCTAAATATAATCAACTAATTGCATTGTTTCTGAAATAATCAAGTTTATATTCACTATTCCTCTCTCAGCATCTGTTTCTCTTCATTCTCTCTTCGTGTCAGACGATGAGACGAATGATCCAATATATCTTATAGGGGGGTTCCCCCTTTAAAGTGATACTGTCACCACAAAATGAACTTTTTTAATATATATCATAACATTTATGTTATGAATGCTATTTATAATTTTGCCATAAAAGTATCTGTCTGATGCATTTACATTACCTTTCTTACCCCCTTTTTTCCCCTATGAGGGGGCTGCCATATTTGTGCAGCAGGAGTCTGTTAGCATTAGAAACTGACAAGTTGAAAAGGAACAGTCAGGTTGACAAAACAGTCAGGTGTAGGAACTTTAAGTAACAATTACTTACAAAAGCAGAACTATCAGCAAAAAATGACCAACATGACCTATAGGTAACTTTTCATGTAGATTAATATTTTGAAAATAACAGTTTTAGTGTCAGTATCACTTTAAGTAAGGAAAGATCTTTTAGCACATAACCTAGATCTATCTTTAAAAATGTTCATTGCGGGTTGCTATGTGGCCACACCATGGATACATGGATACAATAAGCAAATTTATAAGCAAACAACTTAACAGCTCCTTCATTCTATAAGGAAGTCAATGTATTCACTCCAAGTTTATATTCAATTCGCAACCACTAATTTTAGAGGCAGCAGTAAATAGGATACAAACCCTCCTTAAATTAAATCCTTATTTACAGTTTAGGTCAGAAAGATTCTTTCTTTTATTAAAAAAAAGTCGCATCAGAGACACCAATAGCTTGCTATGGTAGCTTGTCGTAGGATTAGGCCAATCTCTGACCAATCAGCCCTCAGGCTGTAAGGACAAATTGTGCAAGGGGCAACACATTTGGATTGTTTCCTTCATTTGTGCAAACACCAGGAATAATCAAAAAAGCAGGAAGACAAAAGAAGCTATTGCGGTCTCCGGCCCGACCCCAAACAAACCCCACACCCAACCCACCTGCTCCTGTGCCATAACCTACCTGCTGTAAATGAGGATGACCTCCATTCGGACTATACTTTATTATTAATATTATTACTTTAGTCACTACAGAGCTTAATGGGAGTATAGAGTATTTTTATAAGCTCTACACATACCAAAAATACTGTATGAAACGGAGTTGGTACTTGAAAGGCAGCCTGTTGATAATGAACAATATTCATGTACTATAAGGTGGGTTAGAAAATTCCATCTATGTCGGGCAGGTCATGGTTCATTAGTAGATGAGGAAATGAAGTGGAGCCCAAGCTGCTCAACATGGCAGCTAAGGAAATCCATACCAGAATATTCTGAATATCTGAGCGCCTCACCACAGTCCCATACACCATCAGTAACCACTTTGGTTTGAGACAGCATGGGGCAAAATGTGGTGACCTTAGAGACATGAGGACACATTTACTTTTTTCAACACTGCATTCATCCATAAAGCCCACAGGCACTGATAGTCGGGCAGAATGCAATGTGCTAAAAACATGCTGGTTTGCATCTGTTTTTGTACTTCACTTTTGTAAAATGCAAAAGAACAAAATCCAGGTGCAAACCACCTGACCATCAGTGCCTGTGGGTTTCCTGGATGAATGCAGTGTTGCCTGTATTCCGCAGCACTGTGTTCATGAGGGGTGAGCTAAGAGAGCACATTAGGTGGCCCTTATCCACCCCAACATTGACATCAATCAGACATGCAAGTTAGGGAGCCCGGTGTGCAGTGAGGACAAGGCAACCTTTCTCCAGGGGCTAATGCTGGGTAAATGAGCACTAAGATAACAAGTGATTTTGTGCCCCTGAGTTGTCTAGCACTTGAAAAATAATGGCATGGATGGTACTTTGACTTTGAATGTGATTTCCATGACATTTAATAAAATTATGCCTTAGGGCACATAGGAGCAAATATTATCTGAACATGCACACATTGGCATTTTATGAAAATATTTTCTTCAAATAAATTTGAATGGATTAGACTCAGATACTGCCTGTTAAATGGGAGAGGCAATCTACCAGCATTTCCCTTTCCTTACAGATATTCATAGACTGTATATGACAGCCAGCCCAGATGTAAAAAATATTGGCAGAGCATATTTTAAATTTGCCATGGGCATTACATTTTCAGTGCAAACAATCTCTGTGGCAATAACAGAAATACTGGCATAAAGTTTTGTTTTTACTCTATGATTACTATATAAGATCTACTCAAAATTACAATAAACTTTGTTGGTCAATTCTACAAATGCCATCTTACCCTTTTAAATGATACCTTTAAAAGTGTGAAGTGGCAATTATTACATGCTCTGTAGTTACACCCCTGATTTCCTAGTAGACAAAGTATGAATATCCAAATTATGAAAGATCCATTATCCAGAAAACTCCGGGTCCCAAGCATTTTGTATAATAGGCCCCATGCCTGTAATATTATTGTGACAGTTAAGCCCTAAGTTGTAAAAGAAAATAAAGTGCCTAATAATATTAGATTTCCAATTACACTTTGGGGATCATTTACTAAGGCTGAGTAGTTAGAACATAACATTTGTGTAATTGCTTATATGGGACTTCAGCTGCTGCTTAAAGGGGTTTGTTCACCTTTGAGTTAACTTTTAGTATGGTGTAGAGAGTAATATTCTGAAATTATTTGTGGTTCTTATTCAGCAGCTCTTCAGTTTACAGTTGCTATGGTTCATTATTACCCTAGCAACCATGCATTGAGCCTGGAATATGATTAGAAAAGGGACTGAATAGAAAAATGAGAAGTAAAAAGTAGCAATAACAATAAATGTGTAGCCTTACAGAGCACTTGTTTTTTAGATGGGGTCAGTGACTCCCATTTGAAAACTGGAAAGAGTCAGAAGGATGTGGCAAATCATTCAAAAACTATAAAAAATAAATACTGAAGACCAATTGAAAAGTTGCTTAGAAATGGCCATTCTATAACATACTAAAAGTTAACTTAAAGTAGAATCCCACCCTTTACCAAAAAAAAACCTACCCCCGCACCCCACATAGACCCCTCCCCTCTCCTCCCCTCCAGCCTAGCTGCCACCCCAGGATCATGCCCCTAACTTTTTACTTACCCCTCAGTGCAGATTCAGGCATCCCAGTTCACTGCAGCCATCTTCCGGGTCTTCTTCCGGCAGTTCTGCAATTTCCGACCATTTCGGCTCATGCGCAGTTGCCGCAAACCGTTAAATTGCTCCAGCTGCGCATACGCCACTTCGCCAGTCTCCGCTTACCGAAGACCCGGAAGATGGACAGCTAGGCTGGAGGGGAGGGGCATCTACGTAGGGAGGGGTTTTTTTTGGTAAAGAGTTGAATTCTCCTTTAATGGCAAACAAACACTTTCAGTCACATGGTAGATACAGTAAGAATGTGAATCATATACCTTTCCTGAACAGACACTATAGCACAGGGTTCTGGGTTGTTTGTGCTCAGAGTCTGACGCACTGGCTGGTGCATATACGGGATGTGGGAATATACCTACCCTGTTGGTTTATGCTCATAGGGTGCATGGTCACAGACACTTAGCTGTGTGGTGTATTGTAAAAGACACATTTTGCACCCAATGAAGAAATCCAAAACAAAATAATTTGTCCTGATTTCTACTTTCAGTTCTGTCCCTATAGATACAGCATCTTGACTTGTGGCTAAAGAAAAACAGTCTCACGTGCCTTGAAAAACAATCAATACTGGGAGGGAAACAATGGTAGTGCATATATCAAAATCCACACATTTCACAGCCCTTTGTAAATATGCCCCACTGTCTCCCATGAGTCACACTCTGTGGTACACTGGTCTGGTACCGTTCCATGTTACAGTGAAATGTGCAGTAGCTGCTGGGACGTTATCCATAATAGTAGTGGAGCCTCCCAGCATTGTTTACATTTTAGTTCCAGAATGGGGAAGGCAGTTAATTGCACACAGGCTTCATGCCCCACACCATGGCAGCATCTGCACACACACAGCCTCCTCTCACTTACCTTCAAGTATGCCCTCTGCAGGAAGTTATAGGGGATCCTCCTGTAGAATTCCCCCTTGATATCCTCGCTGATTTGGTGCCGGGACACTGCCCCCAGGCTGCTCTCCTCACATTGCTTCACACAGGCAGCCCTGGACAGGATGACAGTGAAAAAGCTGATATCCCATAATCTGGGGAAGACTTCCAGTGGATATCTCTGTGTGCAGCCCAGTCTGCAGTTTAACTTGGTCTGCCTGAGTTGGGAGTAATTGCTGAGGGCCAGTTCCATGTAATATACCACCTTTTTGTAGTCATTCCTGTAATAGGCTTCTATGCCACTCTCATAGAGCAAGTCGTATGGCTCCAGGCTGTGGGTGAAAGGCTGCAGGAGGGACAGAAGTACTGACACAAAGAGCTTCTTGCAGATCATCTCTGCTCTGACCCCACTCTCACAGTCTCTGAATCCCTCTGAACAAGACTCTGGGCTTCTTCCCTAAGCACCATGTGCAGCTCTGACTCACACACACTGAGACTCAAGCAGCCGGCAATTCTTAAAGACACAGCCACTGCTTTTAGATAGAGTCCTCAGCAGAAGCCCTGAGGTAAAAACACCACTGAAGTTGTGCAGGAGGGGTCCAGCATACGCCTCTCCCCATGGCCGTTGTGCTGAATGTGTGCCAGAGTTACAGAGGAACTGCAAAACAGGTATTTGTGAACATTTTACTTAGCTGTTTAGTGCTGACATATTGATTACTGGGTATACACACACAAGTGTGACTGACCTGCCAAAGCTGCATTTCTTATATGGGGGAGATGGCTGAACATTCTCATATTTATTTACGCTTACTAGTGGATGACTTTAGTTTTTAAGTGGAACAACTTGAAAACCTCATCCTTAATGCACTGATCACAACATAAAGCAAATCATGTTCCTTATACAAACCCACTCCCCATCAATGGATAGAATTAAAAAAGTACATACTGTATGACTTGGCACATCCCTACCGAGACTAGTGGTACAGAGTTCTACTAGTATAACTATTTGTAAACACATGCATATTGTGCATAGCAGATGAAATATAATTATAGTTGACATGGGACTGTTAGCTAGAGTATAAAGTAAATGGCATATTTCAGTGTGCAGGGTCTTGTAGTTTAACTACGCTACTGTAAATCTATTTATAATCATATATGTATCCTATATTATGTCATGTAATGCTATCCATATACTAGTTGTAATAGTAGTATATCAATTGAATGTGATGAGGGACTCGCATAAGTCTATAAATAGTGATGAACAAAATTTTTCACAGTGTTTCGCGGCCAAAAAAAACGCCCATGCGCTCCAATGTAATGGGGAAATAAGTTGTGCATAAAACTCCCATTGACTTTAATGCATTTTGCAAATGTCTGCATGTTATGAATAAATAAATATAAATATAAACAGATGTGCATGTCATTATTATAGTTATTATAGTTAACTTAGAAATAGAATACCAACATGCACATACAGTATCATATAAAATAAAGTTTAACTATTCTGATGCTAAACTACACTGTATGTGTAAACAGATACAGTTGTTGTAGTAGTTGTAGTTGACATAGAGATAAGTTATGATTAATAAGCATAAACAATATTGCTGTACAAAGACTTGTAGTTCAACTGTTTCAGTACAGTCAGATCCCACTGTTGTGCATAATTCAGCCCTTCTATCTCTTAGCAGATAAACCGGACAATAGAAATTTGGAAAACTTACAAAGTTAATATCAAAAATTCAGTTACTTGAAGAACTATTACAGTACAATACTCTATGCAATGAATAATATGGGTTACAGGTAAGTAGACAGTATTCTGGAATCCTCGCCATTCACAGGACAAGTTTAGAAATGTCTGTAATACAGTATACTGAAAGGATAAGAGGAACATAAATAGTGATATTCAATATGTGTCAGTGTGCAAGTCCATATAGCCTTATGTATAATTAGTTTGCTCTTATAGTGCAATATTTAAAGTCTTGCAGGGGAATGTAATAAAAGTCGCAAAGAGCAAAACAATTCGCACCAATAAGACTAAAAATCGACATCTCGCAATGTAATATTGTTCCTTAAACTGTTATTGCATCACGAATTTTAATTGCACATTGCGAATTTTAATTGCACACTCATAAGAAGTGCTTGAAGGTGTCGTAATCTTTTGGAGCAAACATAACGACTTTTTCAGTAAGAAGTTTTATTACATTGACTGCGCATTGGCCCAAACTATAAAATTCACAAACAGTCTTTCACGTCGGAAGTGATCGCTAAACAGTTTCCGGGCTTGCAAAAGCTATATTAAATTCGCACAAAGCAAAATTTATTCGCGCAAAGGCATAACTTTTCGCATTGCGAATAGTTTTTCCGTTAGCGATTTTTATTACATTCCCCCGCAAATGTTTCAAGTCTATTTCTATTAGCCAATAACTACCAAAAGTAATGGACTTCTAAAAGGTGTAGCTCCTTTTTCCTTTGTATTCTGCCTCCTCACATGGGATTCTAAGTGCCCTCATGAACTGGTCTTTAGGGATAGCATCTATAACCCTAGGATGGTAGAAACCTTTAGTGTTTAACAAGTTAATTCTATCTGTGGGCTTCTTCTTTGAACTTACAGGGTTTGGTTAGAACCAGTTAGGTTGAAGGGGGAGGATGGGCTTTAATTGTTTGCTCATTAATAATGTTGTTCACTTGAGAAACATGTAGTAACACACCAAATTAATACTAATTGCAGCAAAGTTATGCAGTGCCAGGTGTCCTCCATTTTTAAGATTTTGCAGAGTAGTGCTACAACAGGAGCACAGGACTCAGGAGCAACAACCTGACTAACAGAAGTTTAAGCCACATTGGAGTACTGGATGTTTAGCATGTTTATGTGTGGATTTTGTTGCTATTGTATTACATTGCTTTAAAGGAGTTTTTCACCTTCCAAACACTTTTTCAGTTCAGTTGTTTTCCGATTGTTCAGCATAAACAAAGACTTTTTTCTATTGCTTTCCATCTTTTATTTTTAACCGTTTTTTCCAAAATTGAAGTTTAAAGTTTAATTTTCATGTCTCTGGTGTTTCAGTCTGGAAGCTCAGTGATCCAGGAGCATCTGAGCTGTTACAATTTGCTACATTTAGTTGATACAATTAGTTGATACATTTCCAAGGAGCATCTATGGAATATTATCAACCATTGTATCTATTCTAAAAGCTACCTTTAATGAATCTCAGGGATTCTGCTCAGCAGGGACAAAGATAACAATTGTATCAACTAAATGTATCAATTTAGAATGGTTAAAGAGTCGGCGAGCCTCCATCCCAGAGTTGCTTTAGAAGGTGAAAAACAATCACAAATAGAAAATAGAAAGTAATAGGAAAAAGTATTTATTTCTGGTGAACTGTCTGAAACCAACTGAACTGAAAAAAGTGTTTGAAGGTTAACAAACCTTTTAGCATTAGGGATTGTGTAATTACACTGAAATATATTACAGTAAGAAAAAGGGACAGGTAAATGGATAGCGCTGATATTTGCTTTCACATTTCTGGAGTTTATTTAGGTCTTTCGGTCAAATTGAATGTACATCTTCCCTAAAATGAAGGTGCTACTGTATAATTGCCATTGTTATAATGGAAGACAATTACATTTCTCCTGCTAGTAAAAAGAGAGTTGGACTGTCAGTGACTCTTCTGGGCACATGGCTAAGCAATGAATCATAGTTCAAGAGTGAGGGGAATTACCAACAACGCCAGCACATCCCATTTGTCAAGCAGCCACAGCTGCTATTTAAACCTCTAGTAAATTCCCTGGCTTCAAACTGAATTTATGCTGTAAAGTCTTGTTTTATTATTTGAGCATCACAGACACTGCAGCCATTTAACTCTACAGAAAATATGATACAGCCATCTGAGAATTGGCATATCCATTTTTGCCAGTACAGGGAGGTAAGTGGAGACTTGCATTGAACATATTAGGACATCTAGCTGCTCATCTGACCCCTGATGAATTCATTCTACATTTATACTTTTAGGGTAGGGACACACAGAGCTGCCGCTGTTCATCATCAGAGAAAAGCTGATGTGTTCCCATCCATCCAGGCCTGATCTGTGGGTTCTGGCAAATGCCAGAGGGGCTTCTGTAAGATGCCGTAGACAGTCAATATTTATTGGGCTGGTGGGTGGATTTTTGGGCCTCTTTGTCCTTTAAATGCCAGGACCTGTTTTGACTCCCAGTCCAGACCTGCATCAACCTCTTCTTACAAGTGCACAAATCATCAACCTGTGAATGCACACAGAGCACATTTTAGCATGAAAACATGAATATATGCATTTTCAGACCAAATTCCACTGTGTATGCTCACAAGCTGACACCACTTTTTATACAAACACCATATAACTTTTAAGTCTTTGATTCTCTGCCTTCTGGATCACATATTAATCATCTACCTTCTGTAATGCTACCTTCTTTAATGCCACCTCTTTCTGCCTCACTGCTGCCCCTTAAGATATGGCATCAATTGTTAGCATTTAGACACCACCCACAAAAACAGGACTCAACCATCACAAACAGTATGCAACAGTCAAAAAATGTTTGCCCATCCCTAGTTATCACTGTTATAGATCTTACTTGGCATAGAGTAGAGTATAGTTTTACTGCCCAGGCAAGTAAAATACCAAACATGTTTAATCCCTATTATCTGTCCAAAGCGGAAGACAGTGGAATGATGCAGTCAATGGTAATGCAATAATGGGAGGAGAAGGATGCCTTTAAAGGGATACTGTCATGGGAAAAACATTTTTTTTCAAAACACAGTTAATAGTGCTACTCCAGTAGAATTCTGCACTGAAATCCATTTCTCAAAAGACCAAACAGGTTTTTTTATATTCAATTTTGAAATCTGACATGGGGATAGACATTTTGTCAATTTCCCAGCTGCCCCTGGTCATGTGACTTGTGACTTGAAACATAGTCTCTCAGACCTTTGGGGGCCGGACTATAGTTTGAAAAGACTCCTTTTTGGCAGTTCAGGAGGGGCCCGACTAATCCAGGAAACGCAGCACAGCCGGGCCCTCCATAAGATATAGAAGCCAATTGTTCCCCCAGTGACCCCCTGATGGTGGCCCTGCGCACCTAACTACTTATCTGTTTCTCCCTGAGAGTGGGATTTGGTTGACGGTAACCCTAACTAAGACCACGACATGTGCAGAAGATGCGTGCAAGAGGAGTACCTGGACCAGGTGAGTGGCACACATTTACTAAGCTAACCTCTCTTTTCGTCAGCCTATGTCACTGGTTAAGTACAGTCAACAGTTCTAAGCACTGCACCTTTCACTTGATAATCTAGAGCAAAATACCAAAAGCAGATATTGACCCAGATGCATGTCTAATGGGGAACAAACAAAGAACTATCTGTTAATGCTCAGGACCTGTGGCTTTCTGGATAATAGATCTTTTTGTAATTTGGATCTTCATACCTTAAGTCTACTAGAAAATCATTGCCTCCAATAAAGATTAATTATATTTTAGTTTCGATCAAGTACAAGGTACTTTTTTATTATAATAGAGAAAAAGGAAGCAATTTTTTAAAATGTGGATAAAATTGAGTCTATAGAAGATGACCTTTCCGTAATTCTGATTTTTCTGGATAATGGGTTTCCGGGTAACAGGTCCCATACCTGTACCATATGAATTCTTTGTCCCATACTGGCACCATTTTCTGGCCTGGGGTTGCATATAACTGTTGTCCCCTATTCCACCAGGCTAAAGGGTTGACATTGGGGGTCATCACTAACTTCCACCTTTGTTTATCATGGAAGACAACAATTTGGTATAAACTTAATCTCATGGAAATAAGAAGTTTTCTAAATTGTGTGTTGTTTCTGAAATAATGAAAATTATCCCCTTCTCAGCAATCTGTGTTTCGACATGCAGGCCTTATGTATCTTATTTTTAATAATTGACAAGTAGCTGTCATATATCATTAGATAGATAGTGCTTACTTTGCCTGGATGATACAGATATATTAGAGCTACACAAAGCTGCATGTAGAGGAGGGAGGGGTTAAATGAAGGGCAACTTGATTATTTCACAAATAGTACAGCATTTTAAATCCATTGGGTTCATCAAATTTAGCAAAAAGCCAGAACCCATCAAAGTGAATTTTAAAGATAGAAAGTTTACTTTTTCACAGATTAATTAAGATGCAGTTGTCCAGTTAAGCACAAAGTCCCTGTGGGGTAATGCAGAATGGGCAAAGCTTGCCTTTACTGTATATATATATAGTTGCATCAAAAATAGCAATTAGTATGACTTTATAAAATTAAATTTAATTGCCTGCTTTACTTGATTTATAATATAAGAAGGAAGCTGGACAATAGTATTGAGATGTGTTCAACTTATATTCTGTCCACATTTTTTATACAGGACATATATGTTGCATTCATTCTTTAGGAGACTGATTTTACTACTTATTCATCATTTGCAGAAATCTCTTGACAGCCCTGCGTATTCTGTTTCATATGCAGCCTACAGTGTGTAATTGATTAAACATAATTTATAAAGATGAAAATACAGCGCAAGAGTTTGGAGTTTGGTTTGAACACTAAGGTGGGAGTATATGTAGAAGACATTAAGCTACTATTGGCTACGTTATGGTATGAAGCACAGGAAGCAATTTCATTTTTCCTGACAACTTGGAAATAAATATTTGGACAAAGCATTCCAGGAAGAAAAAGTAAACATCCAATGTTTCAAATGATGCTTAGACAGGAGTTGTATCTTAGTGCCAAACGGGATTTAAGTGAACTTACTGTGTGCCCCATCATTTTGTCATTTGGAAAACGTGGACAACATCTGAGTAGTGACTGACATGGAAGAAAATCACAAATGTTGATTTACAGTACTTGCAGTTAATTTGGCTTGCATGAGCAACATAAGCAGCTGTCTTCTCCATAAATATAAATAAACCAGCCAGTAAAAACTCCTTCTTGTGACTCTGAACGCTCCATAATGCATTGTCTCCATACTCTAGCTGTTGCATCTAGTTTAGAAAGTTATATAATCTACTTTCCCAGCCTGACCTAATGTCAAGTGGTTCACTTCCTGGAACTGATAAAACTCTAAGCAATTCTGTTCTGCTATTGTAGCGTTGCAGTTAGTTGGATAAGGGTTTTGAACAATTCCACTCACCCTTATCCAGCCAGCTGTTCCTTGGAAACAGCTGAAGGGATAGGAATCTGATATAGGTACATCGTATATATAACATGAAAAAAACATGAAGAGCTCTAATTGGTTAGACAATGTTGATAAGCTTATCATTTCAAACGGTGTATCCGGCTGCTCATGCCCCAGAACTTCAGCAACCACTGGTAAGTGTAGTGACACCAGGCAACAATCCAGAACCTCAGAATGTAGAATCCAGGAGCCCGTACTTTAAATAATATACATTTTTATTTTACATTATGATTGAAAGCAACAGCCTAGGTACATCTTCTGTTAAAGGCATATTAAGCTTCAAATGAGTAAGTGAATTTTATCGACATATTTGGCATCTATGGCTGACCATAACACTCAGTTGAAATAGATCATTAATGCATTATTAGATTATTTACTACTAAAATTATTGCTGTGACATGTTGAGCAATGCTGTGCCATATGTTGGCTCCATCTTTATGGTATGGTTTTTTTTAACTTAAAGGAGAACTCTCGCAAAAATTTAAATTTAATATAAGCTTCAGCATACTGAAGTTTTCTAAATATAATCAATTAAAGATTCTATACCATTTCTGAAATAATCAAGTTTATCTTCATTATCCCTCTCTCAGCATCTTCATTTTGTCTTCATGCAGGAGTTGGGTGTCAGATAATCACTGACAGTTAGATCCAATATATGTTATGGGGGGGCTCCTTTTGCCTAGAAGATGTTTTAGAGCTCCCTCTCTTAAAATCACCAGAAATCCTGTCTCTCTGAATGCAGAATTTTTGCAAAAATCTGTAGATTTGTTATATTTTGTTTGTACTGGAATCAGTTATTTGAGTGAGCTCTAATACATCTGCTAGAAAATGAAGCCCCCATATAAGATATATTGGATCTAACTGTCAATGAATATCTGACACTCAACTGCTGTAGAAGACAGAATGAAGAGAAACAGATGCTGAGAGAGGAATAGTGAAGATAAGCTTGATTATTTCAGAAATTATGAAGAATATTTAATTGATTTATGAAGAATATTTTAAATTTTTAAGGTTACGCTGATTTAAGTTGGGAAAAAAAGACATGGGAGCATGAGGGAACAAAGAAGGGAGACAGGTAGCAGGAGAGGGGTTATGGGGGATGGGGATGTCCAATGTTGTTAGATATCATCCATTTAATCTCTGGCAGTGCATGAAATCATGTGAACAAGACCCAAACCATATGACAAAGACAATCATGTACCATACAGTACATTAGACTTGAAGTAGCACCTTAGTGCTTAGTTTAGGGGGAGGCAGGAACTGGCCTGCTCCATAGTGTACATAAATGTAAGGAACCATATCAAGCTAGCAGTATACAATACAAAATAATACTGTCTGCTTAAATCAGGGATAAATGAATAGAATCTGTTCCTGACCATATTGGCTTCCCACCGCTTCCATTTACCATAATATTTCTAACCTGATATAAAGTATTAGTATAAGTATTTCATACTGACAAGAAGGCCACCAGTAATTGTAGTGACAGGCAGCCCCCCCCAAACCTTCTGGCATTCCATACCCCTTTTAATAGAGGGCAATACCTTCATAGCCCTTCCTTTTACTGACTGGCATTGCTTTGCTACACCCATGATTATTATAGTAATAATAATTATAATAATAATAAAAAAATTCATTTTGAACATGAAAAACAAAAAATAAAACACAACACATGGTACAGATATTTATTTTCATATGTTAGCATAGCATTGGTTTTTAGTGAGCTACAACTAAAACAAATAGCATCTTGGTTAAAATTAGGTATAAAATATGGGTAAAAAAATATTTTCTATAGCAATTTGTTTTTTTAGTGTAATGGCACGGTGTGCTGCACCCACAGTTCCTTGGTATGTTAGCTCAGATTGGTGCGTATTATTTAACATCTACTTATTCTGGAATAATGCTGGAAAATGTAATAAGAATATGAATACACATTTCACACCTAGTTAGGTTATATTTAAGTTATAAAACCAACAGATGCACAAGATTAAAAGCTGCTGGTATAAAGAGTTGTAAGTTTTCCACATAGTATCCATCCCACAAACAAACAGGAATTTAGGAAGCTGGCCAGAACACATTGGATAAATATATATTTTTAAACAAAATAAAACGTCTTAATAAGAGGATCCGTAAATGATGGAGTTGTAAGGCCAAGTTAAATAGTCTCTAAACACTAAGCAAGCAGAGAACAGCAACCTTTTGTACATCGGTTTTCGATATATCACAGACTGATTCCTTTGCAAAGAGTTCCAGCACTCCTGTCTCTTCACCTTTAAAGGGGTTGATCACCTTCCAAACACTTTTTCAGTTGAGTTTTTTCAGATTGTTTTCCAGAAATAAAGAATTTTTTTCAATTGCGCTGCATTTTTTATTTTTTTACAATTTTTCCCCAAAACCTAAGTTTAAACTGTAATGTCCCTGTCTCTGGTATTTCAGTCTGGCAAGCTCAATAATTCATAGTTACATAGTTACATAGTAAAATCGGGTTGAAAAAAGGCCATCAAGTTCAACTGAAAATGAAAACCCAGCATCCATACACCCCCCTCCATACTTTCACATATATATATATGTATTTGTCTATATATATATATATATATATATATATATATATATATATATATATATATATATATATATATATATATATATATATATATATATATATATATATATAGGCAGTGATTCAACGGCACTCACCACTCCAAAGTTAAGGCTGGGTGCTAACCAGAGTATAATAACAAATTGGCAGTCATGAAAGCACTCACAGCAGTTTTCTTCAATACTAGTATTGAAGAAAACTGCTGTGAGTGCTTTCATGACTGCCAATTTGTTATATATATATATATATATATAGTCAATGCAGAAATGACGGCACTCACAGGCAAAAATTCAAACAATCCAATGAGGTGAAACCATATGGTTTATTGTGATCCTACGTTTCGGTTCCTTCTTGAAACCTTCGTCAGGGAAAGACTGACGAAGGTTTTTGAATAGAGGCACCACATTAGTAATTCACCAGTCTATCTGCGCTATGTCAGACCTCAATAAATCCTGAAAAATTAGGTGCCGATTATGTGCTGTTACAATTTAGTAACATATAGTTGATACATTTCTCAGCAGCATCTCTGGAGTATTAGATACTGTTGTATTAGTTCTAACAGCTGTCTTTGAAAGGAAAACTAAACCCTAAAAATGAATATGGCTAGAAATACCATATTTTATATACTGAACTAAATGCACCAGCCTAAAGTTTCAGCATACCAATTGCAGCAATGATTCAGCACTTCAAACTTGTCACAGGGGGTCACCAGAAAGTGTCTGTGGCACTCACATGCTCAGTGGGCTCTGAGCAGCTGTTGGGAAGCTAAGCTTAGGGGTTGTCAATAATTATCAGAAAATTAGGTTGTCCTATTATATTAGCTGATGCTACAGAGCTGATTATTAAATTCTGATGCTAATTGCACTGGTTTCTGTGCTGCCATGTAGTTAGGATCTTAATCCATCGTTTGAACGATTTTCCTTCGATCAAAAAAAGCTAGGAAAGCTTATGGGGACCTTCCACATAGGCTAACATTGGTGCTCGGTAGGTTTTAGGTGGCGAAGTAGGTGGTCGATAGTACTTCGACTATCAAATGGTCAAATAGTCGAACGATTTTTACTTCAAAACATTCGATTAGAAGTCGAAGTCGTAGTCGATGGTCGAAGTAGCCAAAAAAAACCTTCGAAATTCTAAGTCTTTTTCCTTCTAATCCTTCACTCGAGCTAAGTAAATGTGCCCCATAATGTACAACATTTGTAGCCTACTTCTTTAATTAAGCTTTAGTTCCCCTTTAATGAAACTCAGAGATTCTGCTCAGCAGGGACAAAGATAAGAAATGTATCAACTAAATGTATCAATTTAGAGCAGTTTACTGAGTCGGCGACCCCCTCCTTTCCACATAGAAAACAGAATGTAATTGGAAAAAAAGTCTTTATTTCTGGTTAACTGAAATAAACTGAACTGAAAAAAAGTGTGGGAAGATGAACAACTCCTTTAACTGGTTCCTGCCACTCTTTCAGCACTGACATGATACACAGAAATTAAAATGCAGTCACTGATTAATTCCATATTTTAAGCAGTCGCAGGTATTGAAAGGTGGAAAAATACCTGTTAAGCATATGTGCTATTGATATATGAACATGTACAGTAGCTTTGTGTCAGTGCAAATCTATTTTTTTTCAAGAGGGCCTGGAGAGTCATTGGACCTACTGTATATAGGGAATGGCTGTGCATACACCTTAGATGTAACTGCAGAGCAGTGAACAAAATATCCCACTTAAGCAAAAAAAGGAAACCCTCACATTGTTTATTATATAATAACAAACTTGTATCTATTAACATAACATTTCATCCCAGGAGTAACTCATGTCAGGCAATCTTGTAGAGGTGCGTCACTCCAAATCAAAGTCTGGGAGCAGTACCAATATTTCACTGTTAATTTCCTGAAAAAAGGAACACCATTTGCAGAGCAAGTTTCTGGATGAAGCCCTACCCTTTCCATCAAAGCGCTGCCTTTATAACGGCCAACTGCTTTATAAGACAAAGCAAATGAGATCACCAATGCAAGAATACTGTTTGGTCAGCAAAATTGTTGAAAATAATAGAATATCAAAATATTGTTCCCTGATAGTAACTGAAATACATAGCACTTGTAGGCACAAATTATGTTATAGTTTCAGTTGTTGCCAATAACACAGTGCCAAATTTGGGTGACTCCCTGCCCTTGTAGCTCAGAATACTGGTGGCTATTGTTGTCTAAGAATACGAAGTCTCCTATAAACTACAAAAACTAGGCACCAATGATGACCTTAATCTTTAGTATTTCGTATTGGTAAGTCTAAAGCCCTGTTTCTTGATCCCAACATATAAAAGATAAAGCTTTAGACAACTGCTTGCCCATCTTCAAGCATGGATCTTCCTTCCACGTCCCATCCAGATGTTTAGTACAACTAGATTATTCACAGAAAAGGAAAAAGCCCAAGCAGATATCTCTGCAAAGTGTGTTTATTTACACAACATGTTTCGAGTGTCAAGCCCTTTTTCAAGTGTAAGTGTGACAAGTGAGAGTAAGCTTAAATAACCAAACAGGAACTAACACCACCATTAGACCCTCCTCCGACTCCTCCCTTCCACTTGTTTAAATACATACATGCATATAGATCCTACTTGAGTAGGTTGTGATCACTGTCCATAAAAGTCCACAACAAGTAGTCCATCCAAAAAGGGGGGATTCCACAAAGCCGTGCCACCCTTGTGAAATAAAGTCTTTATCATTTATATAAATCCAAATTAAACATGAAAAGATTGGAACTTGATATCTGGTACTGCCCGTCAGGCCTATCAAGGGTGAAAACACTTTCAAAACATTTTCACATTATATAGGGTATGCATTTAATGTATGACTGCTAGTCAGTTTATCTAATCTTACCCTAGGGTACCTGTTAGTTGCGGTCACTACCTCCGCTCTATTCTTGGCTATGGCAGTCACCAGAATATGCAAGAAAATAAAGAAATATGAGGCACTAATGACATTACAAGAAACATTTAAGACTCCATGTATCATTTAGACCTTCCAGTATTTGTGTGTTCAATCTCTTAATCCAAAATCTTTCTCTCACTTGTCACACTTGCCTCAGGCAGCAGCTCCCCAGAAGTTACCAGCGGCGGCAAAAAGCCGCTCCTGGTAACTTTAAGAGCAGAATTTCCGGCACATTTTCACAGCCGGCTCAGGCGGCATCACAAGCTGCCGCCCAAAACATATTATGTAAATAAACACACTTTGCAGACATATCTGCTTGGGCTTTTTCCTAATGTATGAATGTTCTAGATATAAAAGATAAAGCATTCTGGCAGATGTAGTTCACCAACAGCTGGGGAACCAAGGACAAGAAACAGGCGTCTAAAGAAATTGGACTAATAATGTTGAAAAATTGTTGGAAATTTCTTCTCCAGACAAAAGCCTCGCCACACAGGTTGCTGATGGTGCCTACTGATACTATTTAAATGGATTTGAACAAGACCGTTTTGCTGCAGGTTTGGAATTATTTAATTTTTGGGGAGTTTACGTGTTTTTCCATCTCTACAGGAACAAAGTACCTTGGAATTTTTTTGCAATTTTCTATGAAAATAGAAGCATGTATTAACTTATAAAAATGTGTACGTTTAGATAACATCCTGTCTGAGCACCTTTTCCAAGTTCTGATTAACCAGGGCACAATGTTTGGCTTCAGCAGTACAAGGAGTGCCAGAAAGCAAAGAGGGAATGAGTGCAATGTCTGCTTGTTTTAACCTGACATATAAAAGGGCAAGCCACTTATGCAGGGAATACTGCCAAGATATTTTTTGGGAATTGCAATAACATTAGCTCAACAAAGTGTTGCAAGTTTAGTTTTTCAAGTCTCTGGAAGCTACAACATGTACAGAGCAGTTTGCTATAAAGAAACATGCTGAGTATGTACTGTACTGTAAAACACACACACATATATATATATGTATATGTGTGTGTGGGGGCACACATAAATATATATACTTTTGGAATATACATTTACTCAGACTAATTAATTAATGTGTGCTTTAATAATACTGTAAAAAATGAATATATGTAGAGGATAATACTGAAACTTTTGATTCTGTACCTTATGTAGGTGCTTATTCACAACCTAAATACAGTGTATTAAAAAAGATAATTAGACTCACCTGGCCATTTTAAGATGAAGCTACATCTTCCACAATCTTATGTCAGTGACATCATATCCTGTATGCCAAAAAGTCATAAAAAACATTTTAACCATTTGAAGCTCATGACACATTTGTTTTAGGGTGGACTCATATCTAGGACAATAGAGGATCTCTTTTGTCTTTATTTTGCTTCCATGGACATTTTTAATAATAAATGGCTTCTTCAAGCAATTTCACCAACATTCACTAATAAAGCCATATATATCACCTACAGTATATGTACCCGCCATATTTAAATTGACATAAGCTTAAGTATGTTAACGAAGTTTCGATAAGAAGAAAGTAACGCTAGCGTATTCCTCTAGCGTACTTTCATCAGTGAACGTCCTTTGGCACGAAAATGTAGGTGTTTGTTCACTGAGGCATAGTTACTTATTATAGTCAATAAGTGTAGTCGTAGAAATTTGCATCTGATGAAGTTGTGCAAAGTGTGGCGAAGCGTTTCGAGGGGAAAAGTCACACCTAAGAAAATCTGCCCCATTGACTGAAGAGACATTGGGGCACATTTACTAAAGTGTGAATTCTCTCTTCACCAAAGTTCGCCTCATTTCGGCAGGTGTTTTTTCACAACACATATTTACTAAAAATTGCAAGTTCATTTTTTCAAGAGAAATTTGGTGAATTTTCTCCTGACATAAATTCTCTGCAAAAATTCACCAGTAAATTTCCACATACAATTGTAGTGGGGAGTATTTTTGCTAAAGAATTCTCACCATGGAGAAAAGTAGCATGGAAAGGGCAATGTAGATTGTGATTTAAAAGAGGACGCTACTGTATATCTTTGTAATGGGAGGTCGCCAGCCTGAACCTTAACCAAAGTACACTTTGGTGAAAAGGGTACCGTCCTTACTTTGATAAATTATCAGATTTTTGCTAGAGAATGTTTGCTCAAGAAATTTCTAGAGAATGGTCGCTGTGCTGAGCTTTTTCACTAGCGAATTGTCCTCTTCAACTTTTAGTAAATTGCCTAATTCTCTGAGAATCGTCTTTTTGGTGAATTTCCTCTGAACATCCACAATTCGCCCTTTAGTAAATGTGCCCCATAGTTGGGATGTGTGAAATGTACCCCTATATGAACAAATATGTGAACAAAGTTCGCACATATAATTTGATAATTATGTTTTTGTGTTGCACTTTTAACAGCATAATTACATGACTGGACTCCAGTTGTCTCTTTTAAATATATCTGACTTGGCACAGTTGCATCCTGTATACCCACCTGATCTTCATAATATTTATGGTACGTTGAACTGTGACAGTGTCCTTGAATGAAGCACTTTGTAAGAGCAAGTAACTTTGACATTTTCAGCCAGCTGTCCGGTTTGTTTTGGACAGTGTTTTGCTGAACTTGGTATCCTAGAATTAAACTATTCTAAAAGGGACAACTTTAACAAGCTAATAATAATGAAGTTATTAAAAGGAGCCATGTATCCATGTCCAAACAATATTGGGTAGAAGTAGTGAAAACAGATCTGCAAACAGTTCTAACTAATGTTTAGACATATTAGCATCCAGATAGTGACCTGAAAGGAGCAGCCTCGCATAAATTGATATGAACAAAAAAACTACATTGTGTAGGCCAGGCTGTAAATTGGACATACATAAGCATAATTTTTAACAGAGGGAATTTATTTTGAAACAAATGCACTAAAGAATAAGCATTACCGATGGACTATAAGATGTCCTGAGAACCCAGTCTCCTAAATGTAATCTATATTTCAGAATGCTATATGTCAAAAATATAATTTATTTGTAACAAAAAATACCTTCAGTATCCCAAGCTTCAGTTATTAAAAGGAAGATAGAGTATTGTTTGTATAATTGTTGTTTGTATAAACATCTACTGAATATCTATCACTGTATCTTATGAACACCCTGTTTTAATATCTCCCCTTTCCTCTAAGTAAGTGATTGGTCCATCATTGCGTTTATTGTTTCCCAGGGATACAAGATTACACATAATTTGGATTTTCTTTTTTTCCCCAGATTACTTATATATTACATTTTACATTACAGAAATCTCTAAGTGATGGGTGGTTGAGAGACTTAACAGTTCAATGGTGATTGAAGGCAGAAGTCACCTTTCTATGATTTGATCTTTTCTAGACCTTTATTGTTCAGAATACTGTGTATAGGGCACAGGATCAGTAAAATGCTGACCTCTAGAGGATGTTATGGTAAATGACTTATTACACACATTTGTAAATTCAAATGATTGAGATGATGCGTTATCCCAGCTGATTTTTTATATACAGAAAATGTAAATGCAATATAGAAAAAACAGAGCACTTTTATAGTGTAGTTTATAGTAGGAACTTCAGAGCCCACACTTTCACTGACCTTAGCTGGTAAATACTGTATAATCATGCATACATAGTAACATAGTAAGTTAGGTTGAAATATGAGAGAATTCCACATCTTCACAGCTCTCACTGTAAAAAACCCCTTATGAATATTTAGGCGGAACCTCCTTTCTTCTTATTGGAATGGGTGACCTCGTGTCAGCTGGAAAGACCTACTGGTAAATAAAACATTAGAGAGATTATTATATGATCCCCTTATATATTTACTATATTTATACATAGTTATCATATCACTCCTCAACCGCCTCTTCTCAAGTGTAAACAACCCCTACTTGGCCAGTCTTTCCCCATAACTAAGATTTTCTCCTTACCATCTTAGTTGCCTCTCTAATACAATAATGTCCTGTTTGAGTGATGGAGACCAAAACTGTACAGCATATTCTTGATGGGGTCTTACCAGTGCTCTGTACAGTGGAAGAATGACCCCCATCTCCCGTGAATCAATGCCCCTTTTAATACAGCTCAAGACCTTATTTGCCCTTGATGCTGCCAACTGGCATTGCTTGCTACAGCCAAGTTTATCATCTACAAGGACTCCAAGGTCCTTTTCCATTATAGATTTGACTAGTGCAGTCCCATTAAGGGTACAAGTGGCTTACATATTATTACATCTCAGGTGCATAATTTTACATTTATTAACATTGAATCTCATCTGCCACTTAGCTGCCCAGTTTGTCAGTTTGTCAAGATCATGTTGCAAGGATGCCACATCCTGGATGGAATTAATTGGGCTGGATAATTTTGTGTCATCTGCAAACACTGATACATTACTTACAACACCCTCCCCAAGTCATTAATGAACAAGTTAAATAAAAGTGGACACAATACCGAGCCCTGAGGGACCCCACTAAGAACCTTACTCCAAGTAGAGAATGTTCCATTAACAACCACCCTCTGTACCCGATCCTGTAGCCAGTTTCCTATCCATGTGCAAATAACTAGTGATAGGTGAATCTTTCCCATTTTGCTTTGCAAAACAGCATAAAAAAATCACGAAACAGCGAAAATTCGCAAAAACGCATTGAAGTCAATGGGCATCAAAACAATTTTGCAGTGCGTCAATTTTTGACGTGAGCGACAATTTTCAATGTGCGACTATTTTCTCCAAGTCAATGGGCGTCAATTTTGACGCGCGACAAATTTCATTTGTCATATCGGATTTTTCATGGGTGGCGAAACGTGAAGATTTGCTGCCAATCCGTGCATGGTGAATTTGTTCACTACAAACAACTTCATTAAGTCCAACAGACTTACTTACCTCATCATAAAAAGCAATCAAATTTGTCCTTCATAAAACCATGTTGATTAATTCTCATAATGCCATTCACTAGGACAAATTTTTGAATGTGGTCCCTTCAAATATTTTGCCCACCACAGATGTCAAACTTACTGGCCTATAATTGCCAGGCAATCTTACTGCAGTGTCACCCACTGTAACCTATTTAAAGGGGACCCGTCACCCAAGAAGTGCTGAATGGAAAGTGAAAGTAATTGTCTGCCCCATCTCTATGCCCATAGCATAGAGGAGGGGCAGACAATATTTGATTGACAGATAAGATTTTTAAATGAGCTTACAATATCTATGAATGCTTTAATAAGAAATAGAAATAGTTTTTTATGTTTAATTTGAAAATGACTTTTATTATACCGATTTTTGTGTCTGGGTGATAGGTCCACTTTAATATCCCCTGTAAGGAAAAAAAGGATATTAGTTCTATTTATTATAATATTATTCCATTGAACCCAGGAAGTGTTTTATTGCATCATTCACTGACTGATGTTTCACAGATTCACAGTACCCGTCCCGTCAAATACAATTTTATATTATAACAAATATTATACTGCCTATATTACAACAACCACACTTTTTTAAAAAAAGCATTTTTCAAAATTTCAGTGTAAAATTTGAAGATTGACATCCATTTTAGTTCAGACATCTTCCAGCAGATGGAGCTGCAGTATCCTGCTTCAGCATCTGACATTAAAAGTCCCCTCACAGGTTTATAAGAATGTTACTGGTAATGTCTTGCTTGAATTCTTAAACTGCAACTTGGAGTACACAGAAAGGTGTTCTTTTTTAAAACACATTTTGCCTTATTCTTACATTTGTTGCTTAAAACTTGTTGCGTCTAGAAAACATTACAAGCATGAAAAGAAATATGAAAGAATATAATTCTGATGCATTTCCATTATATAGAGGTATTATGGCAAGAGCATACCTTCCTACTGTCCCGTTTTTCACAGGACAGTCCCGATTTTGACAGCTCAACCCGCAGTCCCAGAAATGTCCTGACTTTCACTTTGATCTCCTGCACTGAGCAGTCAGAAAAAACAAAGTTTCTAAAACCTAATTGGCTTTGGCAGAGAGCCCAGAATACATGGCAGGTGCACTTTGATACATTTGTAACAATTTAAGATAAAGCCAAGAAACAATTGAAACTTTTTAAGATAAGCAGGTCTATTGGGGAAACTGAGACTGGCAACTTAAAGGGCAATTCATTTTAATTAGCAAAATTGGAATAACACATAACACCTGACCCTAAAAAACACATAAATGTGTTCAAACTTTCCATAACCTGTCCATGGTAATTAGGGGGTGTGGCCACAAAATGGGCATGGCCAGAGAGACAATGAGGGACAAATCTTTTTGTCTCTTTTTTTATTTCTAAAATGTTGGGAGGTATTCAAGAAATGTGTACACTGTGGAATATTGATCATTTCTGTAGAAGGACGGGTTATAACATTTTCCTTGAAATGAACACCAGTTTGGGGTATTTTCCTGCAGTGACAGTTTCAACTATCCTGTTCCAGGCCCCCTAGTTTAGACCAGTTCAGACCTGGTGTATGTGCAGTAAAAAATCTTATGAACTGCTCATGCCCAAAGTGTGAACTTGCCCAAGGGACACCTGAGAGCCTGGAACAAGATAGTGCTAAACTCCTAAAGTCAAACCAAAGACAGAGAAAGAAAAGAAAAAGTATAGAATCAAAGTAAATGGCATTCAGTGAAAAGGAAAAAGCTTCTTTCTGCATCATTCCAATATGATATATATAGTAGCACAGCAAGTTCTGTGAGATAATGATAGTGAAGTGTTCTATTGTAATTTACCTGTGCCAGGGTTTTGTTTTGGAAAGACAAGTTCTGATGCAATAAAATCAGGTGGTCATGAGGTAAAAGGAGAATATTCTTGAGATTCAACAAATATAAGCCTGTGGCACCATTTCTGGGAAAATATTTCCTTTTGTATTGGTTTACACAAATCCACTTAATGTTTTACAAATGAATATATTTTCTTGTACTTTGAATGCTCAATCTTTAATTGTATAATAATAAGGACAGTGCTCTTTTTAAAGAAGAGGAGTGCTGGTTGGTGTAATAGGTAAGTGATTATGATGACAGCGTAAATATTAAATTACCACCCCCAGAGATTTAACATTTTTCTCCTTTCATACCTGGTTATTTTGTTACCTGGGTTTATAAATTGTTTATTTGGATTGATCTGGTTGTTTTCTGGCAAAGCGGAGAATGCTGTTATTAGGGATGAGTGAACTTTGTCACCCAGTAACTGTACTCTGCTAGGGATGTCGCGGACTGTTCGCCCGCGAACTAATTTGCGCGAACATCGGCTGTTCGCGTCCGCCGAATGTTCGCGAACGTCGCGCGATGTTCGCCAATTTGGGTTCGCCTTAGCTGGCGCTTATTTTTGCCCTCTCACCCCAGACCAGCAGATACATGGCAGCCAATCAGGAAGCTCTCCCTCCTGGACCACCCCCACACCCCCTGGACCACTCCCCTTCCATATATAAACTGAAGCCCTGCAGCGTTTTTTCATTCTGCCTGTGTGTGCTTGGAAGAGCTAGTGTAGGGAGAGAGCTGTTTAGTGATTTGAGGGACAGTTGATAGTAACTTTGCTGGCTAGTAATCTACTTGATACTGCTCTGTATTGTAGGGACAGAACTCTGCAGGGATTTGAGGGACATTTTAGGTTAGGTAGCTTTGCTGGCTAGTAATCTACCTTCTACTGCAGTGCTCTGTATGTAGCTGCTGTGGGCACTGATCTCTTCTGATCTCTCATCTGCTGACTGCTGCCTGTAACCCAATAGTCCTTGTAAGGACTGCTTTTATTTTCTTTTTTGTTTTTTTACTTTGCTACTATAAGAGCCCAGTGCTATTAGTCTAGCTGTGTTGGGGAGTGGGACTGGTGTGCTGCTCCTCCTAGTAGTTCACCACTACCAGCACCAACCAGAGTCAAAATTGTTACAAAGTATCTTATTTGCACCTGTTAGCTGTTCTGAGCTCTCTGCCAAAAGCCAATTAAGTTAGAAACTGTTTTTTTTCTGGCTGTTCAGTGCAGAGAAAAGAGGGACTTTCCAGTACAAAAGAGGGACAGGGGGTTGAGTGGTCAAAAGAGGGACAGTTGGGAGGTATGCAAGTGCCACCTAGCTGTGTGAGCTTTTTCACATTCTGTCTAAATAACAATAATAATTCCGTGTCCATAAACATCACCTGAGTGATGTTTTTATAGCAGCAATAATATATTCCGTATCCACTACTGTATACGTTGCCCTTGCAGGCATTGTTTGCCCAGTCTTTAACCAAGTGCCACCTAGCTGTGTGAGCTTTTTCACATTCCGTTTCCAGAAACATCACCTGAGTCACGTAGTGTGATTTCTGCCCTTTACAGCACAAAACGCAGCGCTGTGTCAAAAATGTATTTTTCAGATACATTTTTGCCCTTGATCCCCCTCTGGCATGCCACTGTCCAGGTCGTTGCACCCTTTAAACAACTTTAAAATCATTTTTCTGGCCAGAAATGTCTTTTCTAGCTTTTAAAATTCGCCTTCCCATTGAAGTCTATGGGGTTCGCGACGTTCGCGAACCGTTCGCATTTTTGACGCAAGTTCGCGAATATGTACGCAAACATTTTTTCTGCCGTTCGCTACATCCCTATACTCTGCACATGCAGGGCGCAACATGCAGCACTGGAAGGCTCAATGCAGCCCTGTTAGGACATATCTCCTTCTTTCAAACACTGGAACAGCCTAACTTGCCTGTCTGTATGGCACACAAGAAAGGAGAAGAACGAGGACGTGTGCCTACAGGTGCTGACAGAAGTGCAGTATGTAAAGTGCAAAAACACTTTTTTGCACCTGTTTTTGCACATTGAATCTTGCCCCACTGAATGTAAATGTAAATCTCTGAATGAACGTAAATCTCTGAATGAACGTAAATCTCTTTCAACTTTGGAGAACATATGCCATTTATGCATCAAAAGGGGCTGCCCAAGAAGAACATGAAGTGTGACCCTTATTTCAAAACAACAGAAACAAAGTTGCCAGTCTGAATGATTTTACATTATGTGCATTCATACAAACATATCTGTGCAGTCCATAATGTCTGCAAGTGCTGAAAGCAATAAAAAGCTGCAACAGAACAGTGCTACACTACAGGACTAAATGCAGATTTGTCCTTTTTTAGGGTAGAAGTAGGAGTATTGGCTGTGACAGGCATCATGTACAGAACAAAGTCACAGTCACTATATGATAATACATACATACCAAAAGGCTGATCAGTGTGGGATCAGTTCAGGCACATCTTGCTTCTCAGTATATAGAAATAGAGAGGGGATGCACACTCAATGAGAAAAATAACACTTGGTAAACAAAGGTGGTATTAAAAAAAATTATTTTATAGTAAATAGCAAAAAATATACATCAGTCAGACTGGTATACTATATACAACAGCATTAGCAGAAAAAATAAAATTATATATATATATATATATATATATATATATATATATATATATATATATACCACCAAGTAACAAGATCAAGGCAAAAAGGGACAAACCACAGGGAGCAGATACACTTGCCAAAAATGAGAACACCCCAACATTTAGGCACTATAGCCTTTGTCAAGGGGGATTATATATATTTCTGCTAATACTGTTGTATATAGTGATGGGCGAATTTATTCGGCAGGCGCGAATTCGCTGCAAATTTGCGCGATTCGCCGCCAGCAAATAAATTTGTGAAAATTCGCCGGCAAAAATTCGCCGCGCCGTTTCACGAATTTTTCGCCGTTTTGCGAAATTCGCCCATCACTAGTTGTATATAGTTTACCAGTCTGTCTGATGTATATTTTTTGCTATTTACTCATAAATTTTTTTTAATACCACCTTTGTTTATCAAGTGTTATTTTTCTCATTGAGTGTGCATCCCCCCCCTCCATTTCTATATACTGTTCTGCGTACTGTGGGATTACCTGGGGTTATTTGCACCTTATATACCTTAAAAAAGGACTTGTTTCCTTTGTTAATATTGAGAGTGCCCTCCACCTACTTATATTTGTACATCTTGCTTCTCTTTCACTTTACTTTACTTTAGTTCTGTCCTAAATTCTGTACATTTTATCATCCATGCAGCTTGTGATTAGAGCACTAGCAATAGGTAAATAGCTATACAGCACCTTATACAGTTTAGTACCTGTCATGGAATGTACTGTATGTGCACAGGGCAGAATGTATTGTACCCAGGGGCGTAACTATAGAGGAAGCAGACCCTGCGACTGCAGGGGGGCCAAGGAGGTATAGGGGCCCCATGAGGCCCTAATTCATATACAATTTCAATAAATATTGGAGAAACAAGTCAACCTCTAAACATTTTGGGGGCCTGAAAAATAATTTGCTGTTAGGCCCAGTAATATCTAGTTACGCCACTGATTGTACCTACTTTTATTTTAACACACACACACAAATGTGTATGTTTTCATGCTCTGCACATATTCAGTAAACCATAGAAGATACCCTACATTTCTAATTTTTATAATATTTCTCTATATAGACAAATGTTTTAAAGGTGCATTTGTCTCAACATGGTGCAACATTACACCACCAATTTCATTGTAGAGAATGGTGTGACCGTGCTGAGCTACAGTATATTGAACCACAAATCCCTGCTGCATTTTCGTCTAAGAGGCTTTAGCTTCTGCTTGTTCTGCTTCTTTTTATTTTTTTATTTGTGTGCTTTGTAGTGTCCCTGCAGTTTTTCATGCTATTTGAATGGTTTAGCATATGTTTCATTGGATAGGTCACAGGAAAGCAGAATTGTCCCGGTCGGCACCCAGCACCAGAACAAATGCCAAGCACCCTGGTCTCGGCTCGTGCTTCACCTGTAGTGTGACCGTCGTTGGCCTCGGGAGGAGCCCTCAGTTACTTGGATGCTGGCCCGGACTGGCAATCTGTGGGTTCTGGCAAATGCCAGTGGGGCTGCTATAAGGTGCCATAGAAAATGAGTATTTAGTGGGCTGGTGGGGGCCGTTTGGGCCTCTGTGTACCTGAAATGCCAGGGCCTGTTTTGACTCTCAGTCCAGCCCTGCTTGGATGCCACCAGGACTTAAACGAGAGGTGCAAGGCTAGAGGTTCTGGATAGGCAGAGGGGCACGACTGTTAGCAAGAGTCTTTAGGCCGAGGGTCACGGTACAAAACAGGAAACCAGAATCGTAGTCAGTACAGGCCGGGTTGAGGCAGGCAGAAGTCAATCGTAATCAGGCAGGCAAAGGTCAAAACCGGGTAATCAATCAGACAGGAAGGTTCAGCTGAAGGATAGTCGATATTCAGGCAAGGGTCAGATATAGAAGTCAGGATAATGGTATAGCCAGGCAGGGGTCAAAACCAGAATCAGAATTAGAATAAAGCTCACAAAGCACCAGGAACAAGATCCTATCACGAGCAAGGTCTCACAGCCCCCCAATGAGCCTCATATACTGTTCAAATTTCGCGCCATTGCGCGCTGGCGTCACCACGCCCATTAGCTACCGGCGCCTGCGGCTAATGGAAGCCGCTCGACGCGGCAGGCGTCGACGCCGAGGAGGCGGCAGGCGTCCCTGCCGTCCCCCCACTAGACCACCAGGTACGTTCCTCACAAGAATATCATTAAATGAAAAGACAACTGCCTTCACCTTTACTTCTGTTTTATTTTTCCCAAAGCAGCTAAAGAAATGATTTGTTGATTAGGTACCTTTTATTGATGAATACAAAGAGGCCATAAATAAAGACATAATTGTAGCTATTGTTCTATGAACTTTTCAGGATAATCAAACACTATGAAAACATTAGGAAACATTACACCTCATCCCCTACATTCTTTTTATATGAAGTTTTAGGTAGGGATTACAAGTAACAGCTGGTCCCTTTGAGGCCAGAATCAGCCCAGAAACCACATTAGTGAGATATTGTAACCCTGCTGCAATATCATTTCTAAGCAGAAGAGGGTAGTATAGCCCATTTAAGCTTCCCATTAGAGACAAAATGAATAATGTGTTCTAATTTGAGTTGTGCAACTGCTCAAGCAATCAGACATTTGCTGAATATATTCTTATTGAATTAAACAGATCAAAATAAAAGGCAAATTGATTGTAGAAGTGCTAGTGATTAAACCCTCTATTGCTTCCTTTTCATTTATTTTATTCCATTTCTCCCACATTTCCTTCCCTCAACCTGTGGTTTTCCTTCCCATCTGATCACCAAAATGTATCCATCCTATTTGCCAGTGGACTGCTTAAATCTGATATTTTGTCACATGTGGTTCCATATTAAGTTTACTTCTCTTTCACCTCCATTCTTTCTATCCACCCTTTTGTCTCTGTACTTGATACAGTTTCCTCTACTACTTCCTACTACATCTGTCTCAACCATTTAGTTTGCTCTGTATGACCAAAATTGCTCCATGATATTGTTTCTCATACTTTCACTTTAAATAATAGTAGTTCTTAGACTGTGATCTTCTTCCTTTACAGAGTCCCAAAACAGTAATGATGGGTCCAGACTTTATGACCAACTACTATATAATTTGCTATCAATGCTTATTTGCTGTCCTGGAGACTCCTAGAACCATATCTGGTTCATGTATCGTTTATTATAGAAATGTTTATATCGGGGGGGGGTGTTAAACAAATGATGTCCACAAAGATTTTAAACCCAAATATCCAACTAGAATGCTCATGACAAAGACAGAGAGACACACCAATAATTATAGATTTATTTACATTATTCCTACCTGCTATGGACTGATAAAAGCTAATTGTTCAGTTTGTTTTCTACATTAATCAAAATGTGCTCAGTATTAGTAAATCACATTCTGAAAGACAGTGAGTGTGCATTCCTGTGTGTTTCTGTTGCATTAGTTGTTTGTTCAGCCTTAAAAAAGTAAAGAAGAATACAGGCATTCATTAGGTTCTATAAAGAAATAAAATAGATATGAGCATTCAACGGTTTTCTCTTTGTTTGATAATGTAACAGTAATGCTTCTCCTTGGAACCAATAACCCTTACAAAGAATACACTCCAATCTGACATTTACTTTATGTTATAAAATAAAGGCACAGTATCATGCCTTTAATATAGATCTTGTACTGAAGTTCTAAGTATTTTATGCCCTGCAGTTGTTAGCTGGAAACACAGACATCCACAGCAGCATGAGAATGGAATATATTGGCGTTACAGAAAAGATCACAGTTGCTTCTCATCCTTTCATTCTCCCAAGGGCAGAGGTGTTCAGAGAGTCTAATGGTCACTGTGAACACATAAACATTTCATAAGGGTTATAAGGGAATGCGAAGGCTGTCTCTAGGGGTATGTGCATGCTTGCTTTTAATAAAAGGTAACCTAGGTAAAATGAAATGCATTGAGAGAACCAAAACAAAGAGAAGACAAAACTCTATTTATTATACGGTATATGGAGATTACTGCATGACTAGCTAACTGTACTGTTGCCATTATAAATGAGTTGCTGCCTTTACAGATTTATCAGGTACAATATTTGCCAGTACATCAGGCAAGTGGAAGCCTGCATTTCTCTCTGAAACCTGACATTTCAGTCTGTACCAAGGAACTGATTTATGAACACATTCTAGTTTAGTAGCACAAGAGCAGTCTGTGCTGTAGATAAGTCCTTTCCTTTTAAGAACCTGTTTGAAAAATGCAAAGAATTAATCATGCTTTTTTATATAAATGTATGTGTTGTGTATATATGCAGAAAGAGATATATTGGTTGTACTGAAGACAAAATATGGGTATGTGACCTGTTATCCAGAATGCTTGGAACCTGGGGTTTTCCGGATAAGGATCTTTCTGTAATTTGGATCTCCAAAGCTTGCATCTACTAAATAATTATTTCAGTATTAAATAGACCCAATTGTATTGTTACAAAAAGATTGCATAAAAATGTGAGGATCTAAAGCCTTTTTTTTAACACAATCACTTCATTTCAGGGGCTCAAAAGTAATTGGACCATTGACTCAAATGCTATTTCATGGGCAGGTGTGGGCTATTCCTTTGTTATTTCATTATCAATGAAGCAGATAAAAGCCCTGGAGTTGATTTGAGGGGGGGGTGCTTGTATGTGGAAGATTTTGCTGTGAACAGACAACATGCAGTCAAAGAAGCTCTCCATGCAGGTGAAACAAGCCATCCTTAAGCTGCAAAAACAGAAAAAAACAATCCGAGAAATTGCTACAATATTAGGAGTGGCAAAATCTACAGTTTGGTACATCCTGAGAAAGAAAGCACTGGTGGACTCAGCAACGCAAAAAGACCTGGATGTCCACAGAAGACAACGGTGGATGATCGCAGAATCATTTCCATGGTGAAGAGAAACCTCTTTAGAACAGCCAAACAAGTGAACAACACTCTCCAGGAGGTAGGTGTATCGATATCCAAGTCTACCATAAAGAGAAGACTGCATGAAAGTAAATACAGAGGGTGCACTGCAAGGTACAAGCTACTCATAAGCATCAAGAATAGAAAGGCTGAATGCAGGCCGACAGGACGAGGACTGTATCAACAATCTGCATTTATACAGCATGTTTAAACCAGCCCGATCAGTATGTGCCTGATTTTTGGCCAGATATGGGTCAGGTGAGCCTGTGAGCAGGCCCCTTACACAGGCCAATTATTGCTTTTATTGACCAGAGTAAGGCCACATTTACTTTAGAATATCTATGATCCACCCATTTCTGTTCCCAAACTGGTGTGGTAGCTGATGCTCACTCCTATGCTTGTGTATGTGTGGGGGGAAAATTTGGATCCATCACGCTCTGATTATGTTTTCTTACTATATAATCAGCAGGACAAAGGCACATGATGTGGTGCTGCTTTGGGAATGGGAATTACTCTCAAGGTTTAGTAACAAGGAGAGATTTTTTGGAAGATCGGAGAGGCAGTTTGCTGGCAGATTTTCTGATTAATGGTGGCAAGCAATGCAACTGTTTCCATAGGTTATAATGTAACCTTGAAATGTATGTGTGCCATAACATTGGCACATAGTTTTATTCTGTGCCGGTACTGTAGTTTTTACTATATCCGTCAATTAAAGGGTTACACTCTATTTGCGAGTCGGAGTAATCAAAATTCTGTTTTATATATGTAGAAGTGCTTAACACTTTACTGCACTTTACTGTGTTTTTGTAATAGCGCAAAGTAATGGACTTTATATTCAGTTGATTGACTTCAATAAATATGCCCCTCTGTGATGTGACTGCTGTTTCAACCATATCAAACAGCCTTACGAATGTGCGTTTGTTTTTCCATTTAAGTCATTGCTTACGGCTTGGCTTCTTCTTTTTCTCTTTATGTTTAAGAGACAGTACAGAATAACCTTAAGGAGTGGCTTCAATGAGACATAATGTCTTGAGTTTAGCATCTGTTCCATCAGACCTGCCTCCCATTTAAATGATACATGCAGGCAATATACAGAGACACTGTTGTGTCTGGAAGCTTCACTGCATTCACTTATTCCCTTATGAACGATTCAAGCAGCATTCTAAGACAGGTGGTCAAAGAAAAGAACAGGAGAAGATCACCCATTCACAGGCACAATGGCTATTAGACAGAGGGAACAATTTGTTCTAGCTTGCAGACAGTAAAACAATGTGAAACCTGACATCAATCTAATCTTGAAATTCTAAAAAATAAAGATATACAGGGACATCAATTAGTGATATTTTTTCTTGCATATGTTTGAATATTTGTATTGATACTGTGCCAGTAATGAGCAGATGCTTTGTATTATACCAGCACAAAAATGGGGGTGTTTACAGATAAGGGTGCATTCATTTAGTCAGTGAGGTGCAATGAGCAAAGTGTAATTTCAAGTGCAATCACCATGTTTTTCCTCTACAATGTTCAGTTTTTTTCACTGAATTCCAATGTCATTGCAAATGCAAATAGAGGTTTTTCTTGATGCAGTTGTGCTGTGAATACTATAATTGCATCCCATTCAGCAAAATGGACATGAATGCATGTAAGCTTTGCCACAAATAGGGTGAAAGTCTGCCTGGTGTTGCCTTCCGTTGTTTGCGTCTTTTCCAATGTTTGGGGTACAAGTGATATGTGTGCCCGATAATTTTGGTGCATTTGAACTATGCCAATTGAGGCAGGGCACTAAGGGAACCTTGGAGTTACTGCCTAGTCCAGAGGCAGCGGTAGCTTGTGCATCCATAGGTGCGTAGAGCTCAATTCAATATGGAAGACAGGAAGGACTGTGAGGCACCAAGTGCAACTATAGGCACACACACTTGTATATACGTGTGTGTCTGTTTAGGTATGTGTAAGAATATTCAATTTTTTAGGGATGTTTTCATGATGTCTATTTGAAGCCTTATTATAATTTTGCTACTGCACTTTTATAAGGGTAGGGACACACTGGGCGATTTGGGGAGATTTAGTCGCCTGGCGACTAATCGCAGCGACTTTTCTCCCCGAATGCCTCCCCTCACTCTGCGCCTGGATAAAATGAAAAGTCGCCGGCGCTAATCACACACGGCGATTCATTTCCGAAATCGCCCGAAGTTGCCTCACGAGGAAACTTCGGGCGACTTCGGAAAACGAATCGCCGCGTGTGATTAGCGCAGGCGATTTTTCATTTTAGCCAGGCGCAGAGCGAGGGGAGGCATTCGGGGAAGATTGGTCATGGAAAGTCGCGGCGATTAGTCGCCAGGCGACTAAATCTCCCCAAATCGCCCAGTGTGTCCCTACCCTTAATGAATCTTTCTCTAATTAAATAGGTTGGAAAGAATGCTTTTGGTGGTGCAGTGTTCACTGGAGTAAATAGCGTTGCCCTAGCACTAGAGTCAGCTCAAGCAAGATAATGAGAGGCAAAATGAGGAAGGCTTTATCACCCTTAGGCTAAGGCCACACTAGGCGATAGCGCCGCGATTTGACTCGCGGCGACTTTTCGCCGCGACTTTTAAGCCGCAATCGCTGGGGAAACTTTTGCGCTGGCGTCTATGGGGAATCGCCAGCGTAAAAACACACGCGGCGATCTTTTTTCTATTGTCGCTCGAAATCGCCTAGCGAGGCAATTTCGAGCGACAGTAGAGAAAAGATCGCCGCGTGTGTTTTTACGCTGGCGATTTTTCGCAATTCCCCATAGACGCCAGCGCAAAAGTTTCCCCAGCGATTGCGGCTTAAAAGTCGCGGCGAAAAGTCGCCGCGAGTCAAATCGCGGCGCTATCGCCTAGTGTGGCCTTAGCCTTAAACTGGGCATACCAGAAAATAATTGCTGCAGAGATCTATAAAATAACCACAAGACAACCTAGCAAATAGAGGGGCAAAGACTACAAGATGACAAAAAACAAACAATTGCAATTGGCTTAACTTTATCCCTTGCAGATACACTTAAAGCTCAGTTCTCACTACAAATAACATAGCAGAGAATCCAGCATGTTTGATTGTGTGAAATGCATTCAAGACCAAGGGGTTTATTTATCAAAGTCCGATTTTATCTCAACATTTTCTGCTGCAAACTCTGATTCTGTTTTTTTATGCTTATTTATTATTACATTTTCCCCAAAAAAATTTTTGCAGAAAAAAAAATCAGATTTTCATTTTTTTTTTTCAGATTTTTCAACTGAAAACTCTAATTTCTTATGTTTTTTGCCCAAAAACTTCGGGTTATTGGGACTTCTCCCATTGACTTATATGCAAACTCGACAGGTCTGAGATGCCGGATTTTCTGATTCAGACTTTTCCATCCTCGGGGTTGAATAAATTCTGAAAAATTCATGATTTTTTAAAAGTCTGATTTTATCAAATTGTTCGTGTTTTTTGCATTCAGAGTTTAGTGAATAACCTCCAAAGACAAGAAATCCTCTGCACTCAGCTACAGATGATTTGGGAGGTTAAAAACCTTGGAAAACAAGATGCAAGTAAAACTTAGTCCATATAGACATGTCTAAACAAATACTAGAATTCTTAATGAATCAATGAATATGAGTGTAGGGCTGGCCAGACTAGAGATGACTGGTGCAGTTGGCCAACTTGAATATATGGGTGCGTGCTGAGGATGCACTGTCTGTATGAACAGTATTTCTTGTCTTGGTCTGTATAAAGATTTGAATCCCAAGAAAAATTATATTAAAACAAAAGAGAGTAATGGTAGAATGGTAGAAGGAGTACGTTTTATGTTAACGTTGGCTACAGAACAAGTGGGTGTACATATCCATGAAACAGTTAATTACTAAATAAATTATATTACTCCCTCCTTTTTTTACTACATTTATTCTCTTGTGAACATACAGTTACATCCTCGAACTGTTTTTATTTGTTTATCAGGATTTTTTTTCTTTTTTCAATATTATGAAAACAAAACAGAAGAAGCTGTAGAAGTGTAGAAGTGTGCCTATTTATACAGTTGTCTTTAGGGGGATACAAAGAGGTAGTGATGGGCGAATTTGCGCCGTTTCACGAAATGGCGCCGTTTTTGACGCCGGCACCCGTTTTTGACGCTGGCACCCGTTTTCGATGCCGGCGCCCGTTTTTTTGACGCCGCTGCCCGTTTTTGACGCCGGCGTCAGTTTTTTAGAAAAAATTTTTTTGACGCCAGCCTGGCGGCGAATCACGCAAATTCCCCGCAAATTCACGCCTGGTGAATAAATTTGCAGCTTTTCTGAGCCCTGCTGAGTAGTAGCTGGAGTAGAGAAGAAGAGTTTTCAGTATATTTGAGATCATGGGCCAGTGCTCCAACAAACAGATCCTTATTCATCTTTATAGAAGAAACAGAATGGCCATGGCACAATTATAGAAATTGAAATAGCTGTATGACAGGAGGGCTTTCAGGCAATAGTGCCCACAAAGAGTTGCCTGGCTCCCTGGTGAGCTCCTACCCTAAATGTGTCTACTCTACCCCTGTTGTTGAAAGGCAGCAAGGTTGTCACTTGGGATCTTCTTGTTGCTGCCACTGTGAGAGGAGCTCATAATGCATTCAACTTACCTTGGGTTGCTTCTAGAGCTACATATAGACCTTAGGAAAACTACACCTCCAAAGTGAATACTTAAGCAACAGATAGTTTATATCATATTACGTGGCATATTAAAGAATCTTGCCAAACTGGTATATATATTTTAGTAAATGTAATTTGAGCCACCATTTTGTGATGATCTCTGTGCTGCCTTAGAGATCACCTGACCAGAAATACTACAACTCTAAGGGGCCGATTCACTAACTTCGAGTGAAGGATTCGAAGTAAAAAAACTTCGAATTTCGAGTAGTTTTTGGTGCTCCTCGACTATCGAATTGGCGTAAATTCGCCTGAGTAGAATGATTCGAATAGATCGAGCGCAAAAACGCTGCGACTATTCGCCATTCGATAGTCGAAGTACTGTCTCTTTTAAAAATACTTCGACTGCCTACTTCGCCACCTAAAACCTACCGAATTGCTTTAAAAGCCTATGGGAAAGTCCCATAGGCTTGTTTTCCAAGTTTTTGATCGAATAAAAAGGCATTCGATCGAATGAAAATCCTTCGAGCGAATATTCGATCGAGCGCCTATTCGCCTGGCGAATATTCGCCAATTCGACTATTCGCCAGCACGTAAATTCGCCCGAATTGTCTATTCGATTCTATTCGATTCTATTCCCCAGTCGAATTTCGAGGGATTTAACCCCTCGAAATTCGACCCTTGATGAATTTGCCCCTAACTGTAACAGGAAGAAATGTGAAAGCAAAATACACAACTCTGTCTGTTAATTGGCTCATGTGACCTAACAATGAATCATATGATCCCAATGGGTGACCCTTATTTTTTTTAAATGGCAGTTTTCTATTTATGATTACCCAATGGCACATACTATTAAAAAAGTATATTATTATGTAAATAGTTTGTTTACATGAAAAAGGGTTTTACATATGAGCTGTTTTATGTAATATCTTTTTATTGAGACCTACATTGTTTGGGGGGTATAGTTTTCCTTTAAGACTTTATGTGTGAGCAGTTATTATAATCATTGAATCAATTTCACTGAATCGTTAGAATTACTACTCAGCAAGTCCAATTGCTCTAGATTTACTTCTACTAAATATACCATGACCTGGATGAATGAAAACCTTCATAGACATCACAAGGAATTGTATTCTTCTACGAATGCCTTTTTTGTCTCTAATCATCAAGTAAAAATTAACATAAATCCATCATTGCAAATACCCCTTATAAGGTATATAAATGAACCTATGCTTCACATGTATGTGTAATTAAAATGGTCAGTAAAAATATATTGGTGAGGTTCTTACGAAACAAAACAAAAAAATAAAAAACAGAAAGCCACAGTTCCAAGTTCTACTTTGTGTCCCAACATGTTTGGCTGGAAATGCCAGACATACACATTTTGCAGTGCTTGGAAAAATTACTGAAAAATAAAACCAGCCCACAATTATGTGCTGCGGACTGAGTATATACCAGGAAAACAAATAAAACGAAATCAAATGTCTGCGATTTGTGTCCAAAGATCTGCTGGTAGTGGCTCTCTATTCATACCATTATGATCAAGGTAGCAATTTCATTTGCAGGTAAACAGTTATTTCAGGATAAAACATTGTGATCATGCAGTAATGCATATAGGATGTGCTAGAGTTCACATAGTACTGAGTCCAGAGTCAGAGCATTTAGTTACACATAACTACAAATGAGCCATTTACAATTCTTTGCAGACATGCTTGTAAAGTGGGAAATATTTTTCAGATTAAATTCTTGATAAATGACTTCTCTGCATATGAACGTTATTAGAAACTTACACAGTTATAGCTGAAATTGATTTTAAATGAGGAGGAGATGTCTTTTAATGGGGCAGAGGAAAAGGTCTTTTGAGAGCGAGTACAGTTAGCTATAGATGCTTGAGTGCATTCATGCATGTTGCAGCCTATATATCCACAATTATGAAAAGGGATATGGCATTATTATTGTTAAATAAATCTCGAAAAATTATAGACCTTAGCTGAGCACAATCAATAATAAAGGTATTAAGTTCTCATCACTGTCATTGGTGATAGATAAGGAAAAAAGCAATGAGCGGATTCATTCAGAGAAGCGTACCTTGAAGATACTGTATTTTCATATAAAGGACTTGGTTCTTTGAGATCAGTGCATAGCTATATCCTACTATCTGTAGGTTGTTTTGCTATCTCCTAATTTTACTGTTTATAAACTTAGCAAAAGTTTATCACTTGCTATGAGACCTTAAATAAAATCTAATTGATAATGGGGGAAAAAAGTATGTTTTTGAAAAAGACCAGTAACGCCACAATTGAAAATGCTTCTGCTATATAGAGAATTAGTTGCTTTTAACTGGAAAGTTAATCTTACAAGTAATCTATAGTCTGCTGTAGTGGAATATCTGTAGTGGCAATACACTGTAGTGCAGTGCAGCAGACAGAGGGGGCCTAATCAGGACCTGTTAAATCCATGCCCCCCTAAACATGCCTAATGATCCAGATTTCATGCCCCCCCCCGAGCAGTGCTAAAGTAGTAGATGTAGAAATAGTGAAGCACCATAATGTTATAGTAGTAGTGGTAGAATTTGTGAAACTTTCTATAAGTATAGTACAGGACCTGTTATCCAGAATGCCCTAAGGTTTTCTGGATAATGGATCGTTCCAAAATTGGGTCAGCATACTTTAAGCCTACTAAAAAATAATTTAACCAATAAATAAACCCAATAGGGTTGTTTTTACTCCAATAAAGATTAATTATATCTTTATTTGTATCTAGTACAAGGTACTGTTTTGTTATTACTACAGAGAAAAAGGAAATCAAGTTTAAATTTTGAATTATTTGAATAAAATAGAGTCTGAGGAAGATGGCTGCCCCATAATTCAGGGCTTTCTAGATAACGGATTTTCAGATAACAAATGCTATACCTGTAGTAGGCATAAAAAAACGTCCTTTTGATATAGCAGTATTGACAGAAACTATAGAAATGCTATAGTGCTATGGTGTTTTTGGTAGAAATAAACTGTAATGTACCCATTTGTAGGTCATGGCTGCACACTGTTGACTCCAATTTAGAAATAATCCAAACAATATTTTCTTGTAAAAGTCTTATTTATTAAAAAAAATCACATAAAAGATGTAATCCATACAAACTGACTAAAAATTGCCTGAAACCATATCTGTACATTGTACCCCATGCTTGGATTCAGTTCTTGAAACAGAATTCATTACTATTGCCTATTGAAAATAACAGTCACATACAAAACCAAGAAAAAAAAAAGATTAATATAGAAATAACACAGAATATAAAAAATTCTAGCAATGTATATTGTACCAAAAAAGGGCAAAAGAACTATGATGGCTGTTGCTAGTTATGTATGAAGGTATAATAAACAGTAAGGATGAAATAATGACTTCAATGTAAACTGAACGCCATGGTGTTGCAAAGAGGGAGATGTATAATTTTTTTTATAACTGGATAATATTGACGTAATTATTGGACAGATTTCAGTTGGCACTAGGTTGATCCTAATGTTTACTCATTGAAATGAAGTGAGCCCTTCTGGATGCAGGGTTCAAGTACACTAGGAGAAGTGGTTATGCTTTGCAGTTCTGGCATGGCTGAACACAATGGGGAATGTCTGCCAAAAATGTACCAATAATGTTAACTGACGACCCTCCAAATACATACAACTATACTCGTCCTTCTAACAACAGTTCCAAATGGAGGGGCTAGCTCCCAAAGGGGAGCACAGGATCTTGGCTGGGGGTTTGGAAATATTTGGAAAGAATGCGTGATTTCTCTAATAGATACTCCTGGAAGATACTCCTTGGATTCATGGGTGAATACCTGAATGTAACTTGGCCTTCACTCAAAAAATCTGCTCTAACTGGACATCTAACAAGCCATAAACACCAGTCTCCCCTTTCTGATTGACCAAACAAAGCCAGCACTTAATGCACAGCACGGGAAGCAACGGGGAGTTGGGTGGCGACTAAGTTTCATGGGTGTTTGTGAAAAGTCCTATTGTTAAATATTAGACTCTCTGAGGACATATCCAAAATTTTCATGTAAAGCTCGTGTTTTGATATTTTATATAAAAGCCATAAAGAATGTTTCCTTTTATAGATTCAAAGCACTGCAAGGAATTGGTACTGTAAACTGTGAGTTCTGCAGTTGTATTTATTGGCACATGATTTCACTTTTCTGAAACACTTATAACAATTTGCCTTCTCAACCCAAACACACTTTATTTTAGAAATGATGAGGCTTCCTTAGATTTTCGACAAGGGTGAATGCTGACTTTGTATTTTTGTTGGGATAAAACTTGGAACACATAGTTGTGCATGACAGTGATAGTAGATCAGGTAATACAACTTTAGCACATTTATACATTTAGCCCATGGAAGATATTTTGTCATGTCACCAAAGTACTAGAGATAAGGAATATCTCCCTATATTAAGCATTACAGTTAGAATAGGAGATATATAACTGTTGTTGTTGTGCCTAGTGCGGGCTACCCTTTATAAGTGCCAGTTTGACTTACATTTTATCAAACACAATAAAAAGCATTATGGGGTGCTATGTAGGTATTGGATTTTACAACCTGTATGGATTGTTCTCTTTAATGGCAGGTGCTGAACTGCACAGACTGAAACTATTACTATAGATCTATATAGCAATTCTTATTTGTATTTATTGTGAAGCCCTTTATCCATGGGCCTGGGGTGCTGTTTGAATGTTATTGACTGTTGTTTATTTAATTATAATGCTTTATTGGATTAGGGGTGCAGGGTTTGTGCAGACAAGAATATGACATAGATTAATGCTGGCATCTGTATAACCTTCTGTTTTCTAACTCATATTGTTGACTTTCAAGATTTTAATATCTTCCTGCATTAACTTATCACTGTCATTGCTTTACTGGGTTGCTTAATGATATGACAGCATGGTACTTTTGCTGAATAGAAGCATGCAAGTGTATGCTGGAATCTAAGGAAATGCAACGCATTTAACAGTAAAACTATGTGGAGAATAATGTCCTAATGTCCCCATGGCAGTTATATTCTGTATTTCTGTTCCTCTGTTACACGTAATCTTTTCCAGCAGGTGGTGCACTTTTATTGTAGCTTCTTGGTGGTGGGTAGGAAGTCTCTCTTCTGGGACAAGAGCAGCAGAGCAAGGCACCTCCAAGGATTGCCAGTGCAGCCCCAGCCCATCCAATAAATAAGGCAGGACCAAACTCATATCTGTGGAAAAAAGATATTTACATTAAATTAAATCACTATATAGAAAACTTACAAATAAGCAAAAACCAATATCTTTTGGCTAAAAAAGCTATTTTAAATAAGATATGCTTAAGCAAAAGGCAATACAACAATAGGATCTTAGCTTATGCATCACTATTCTCTGTTTCTCTTATAATGTCATAGATAAACAGATCACTTCTCTATCCAATACATTCATTAAGGGCCCATCCACATAAATAGTGATAAATGGAAGATACATTCCACGAAAAGTGAGAAAACGAAGAGTATTGTTATTAAAAAAAAGAATCAAATGGATCTAGGTACTGGTCCAATTTGGGGACAGATGCAGATTTCTTTACTTTGAGCAAAGGTTTAAATTTGATGAACACAACTTTTTTTCTGCTTCAATTACATAGTCACAGTTGGTGACGGACTGGCCCACCAGAAAATCAGGAAAATTCCCGGTGGGCTCAGGTGTCAGTGGGCCTCTTGCCTCTAACCATTTGGCCTATTTCATGGTCATTCCCTATTTCTTTATGGGAACAAAGAGGTTTAATAATGTAAGAATAGAGTATAGTATGTAGAGAAAAGAGACTAGGAGAATAGAAATGTTGAGTAAGGTATAATAGTTTGGAAAGTGGGCCCTCAGCCTAAGGCTGGGGTTGCCCAAAAGGTAGATTGGGATCTTCCAGTAGACCCTTAGCTTAGGATCAGTAGATCTCAATACACTGTCAACATGGAACATGGAACAGAATGCTAACAATGCTTTTATGGATGTAGATCATAATCGGACATCATCACTAAAGTAGACCTCACATTAGTAAAGTATGGGCACTCCTGGTCTAAGGTCTTCAGGTGGGCCATTGGCATCCCAGTCCAACACTGGTCACAAAACCCTAAAATATCCCTTACAGTGACCTAAATAATTTCATTTAAAGCTCAATAGGCTGGAGATTTACAAAAAACGTATTTTATCTATTTATATTAAATCTATATAAAGTATACTGTACTTTGTTCCTTTGTACCTATTTTTCCTTTTTTCAATTCATGGACATATTTGGCCTTGCTAGTTGCAGTTTGTATTGAATGAAGCATTTGTTGATTTGTACTGTTCCGGTGCTACTTACTTAGAATTGGTTGGTGTGAACACATTGTAAAAATCCTTTGCGATTTTATTTCCATACCAGCTTGTTGCTATCAAAACACAGAGACCTAAAGAGAAACAAAATATTGAAATTTGTGTTCAGTTTATGCACATATGGTGGTAGAGAGGAAATAGTACAGAGGATGTTAGTAAAGAACAAGATTTATTATATTTACTGTTTGTGTGCCATCTTTGTCCTGGGATTAGGTGTTCACTGAATAACTTGATATGTGGCTCTAGTAGCCTTATCCTTTAAGGCTAACAGCCCCTTTCCAACGTAATGGTGCTGCCCAACATTTCTACAGTAGCACTTTATGAATAGTTTAAATATTGACTGGAGTAAGCCCTAGACCCTCAGTTTTCTATAAGATCTGCCTAGTCATGATGAGGATTGCTCCTAAAGCATCAGCTTCAGACTGCTAGCAAGCTGGGTAAATGTCAAAACATTGTGTAAATGTACAGTATATGGAATAATGTACTCCCATTGTAAAATATCAGGATATTAGAAATCACAAAGGAGATCCATGACCATGCAAGGGACACAGGCTGCAGTCTGAGTGCTTTTGTACAGATTATGGAATTCCAAAACACAAAGTTTCTATTTCAATGTACATCTGCATACATATGTGAGAAAGTGAGTTCATTGATCTTGCTCAACATGTGGACTTTTCTTGGGTGTAAAACAATGTCACAAATGAGGGCCTTAAAGAAGTAGAAGGTGTATTATAATAGATTTACTACCTCTTTCTCACTCTAAAGTTTTACACTTACCAGCAACAATGAAGAGTGCTCCACCCACTACTCCAACCTTTGCCTTCTTTACTTCATCATCTTGAAGACATGTCAAGCATTTCATCCCTACTGCAGCAATACACATTGCAAAGAAACCAACAAGAATCCCACAGATCATCAGTGCTCGGGTGGCCTGCATAGTGCCTTAAGAAAGAAACCATAGCTCCATTACGAATAATCAGATGCAACATTTTAAGTGTTCAACTAGATTTTAATGGTAACTCTTGTGTTTAAGTGTTAAACTTTAGTTACAATATACTGTATGTATCTGTAGTAGTATTAATAATAAAAGTATAACAGTATAAAAGTCTTTCATTTCTTTAGATTTGGTCCTTCCAGAGATTCTATTGCCCAACCCTACGTTGACTGGACTTAATTATTATATAGTCCCATACATACAGTATAGTGGATAACTGTCGCGCTACATGGGAAAATTTGGACAACTCAGATTTATTACTGATTATTCCATTGGGGTGAGAATTTGTTTGTTTGTTTGTTTTTAATCAGATTACACAGTAAATATCGTCATGAATGTGTGTGTCCATTTTAAGAAATGTGCATGGGTTCTCACATCCAATATATTTCATTCTGGAATAAACTCATTATCCTAATAGCCTACGAAATTCCTAAAATACAGATAGACAATGAAGGTGTTCTCTGATTCTCTAAAATCCAAACTGCTGGGATTAAAATTCTCCGGTTCAATTTTTTGTATATCTGCCCCAGAGCCATCTAGCAGTGCCTTTAGACATCACTGTTCTAGAAAATACTGAATACAACTTCTTACAATTTGTCTCAGATTAAGTCAGCTGGGATACACTATGATGGGCACACATAATAATTCCAGAATCAACACACAGGCCTGGATGTCCATTATTGGTCTGTTTCATACATAAACATATATCAGGGCAGAGCTAATCCTCAACTAAGTGAGACATGCTTACAATGTACTCTTCAACTGCCTTTCCTCTTATGGCAACTGTGATTCTCAAGAGGGTGTGATACAGTAGCATAGAATGTGTCATGGTAGCAAGTGCCACTCCTGTTTTAGTACTATAGAATAACAGTTTACCATTTTGCTAAAATGACAGCCCTTTTGGTGGCCTTCTTCGTCCATTGCATTCAGAACTCTATTTTGGGGGAGCAGCTTTCTCAATTTGGGAAGCATTGCATTGTGGGTGTCATGTTTGTGAAAGTAACCAATACAACCTTCCTTCCCATGGTACAGAAAAGATTGAGCATTTGGACTTGCAGGCAATATAACATTTGCATTTGTGTTCTGCACATAAACCATGTTATCACATAAGATAACTACAACTACCTATCCAAAGTTTCCATAGTACTGTGACAGCAGCTTAGACTTCTAAAGCTGAGATGTTTTTCAATAAGGCCCCCTGAGATTCCTTAGCAGCCCCTTGCCCTTTCCCTTAAAGAAAACACTACATTCATCAGTATGCTCAGTAATTCTGCTGAATATATAAAAGTGCTGATTGTAAATAAAAGGGTTCATCAGAATAAAAACACAGACCTTTATTCGGCAGTTGCTCTATATAATTTTTGGCAGCTGTACTATTATTTTAGTAGCAGAGGACGGAGTTTAAGTGTTTTTGCTGTACAATTCTTACTGATCCTAGATTAGGCGACCATGTAATAACATCTTGAAAATCTTCCTGTTATAATTCCTTGCCAAGCCCTTACTTGAAAAGTAGTAACATGTTTAACTTGCAAGCAAGTCTGAACCAGAATCTGCATTTCTTTGTTCATCTGAAATACCCCAAGCCAAGCAACACTTCACAATTCATGGTCTGACTCAACCATTCTATGTATATTATATATATATTACTTGCTGTAACAAGCAAGCATACTTCCATTTATATATGTATTATTAAAAAATGATGGCTCTTGCTAAATACCGCTCCTTACCCTGTATTTATGTGTACATATATAAGTCTGTGTTTAAGTCTGTAAGAAATTCACAAGTTTCATATTCACATTTTTTGATATATCAACTAAAGTAACTTGTGTAAGTAGTCTTGCCAGTGTTGTAACAACACTCTCCCGTAACAAGGTGCTGGTGTAATTTGAACCACCCTTGGGTCTTCCATTCCCATAGAGATCCAGAATTAAAGTAGATATTTCAGCAAATACAAACAAATGCAAACTTTAGATAAGGAGTCATAGACTGCTAGGTTAAAGGGGTGGTTCACCTTAAGGTTTACTTTTAGTATGTTATAAGATGGGCAATTCTAAGCAAATTCTAAATTGGTCTTCATTATTTATTTTTAATAGTTTTTTTAATTATTAGCCTGTTTCTTCTGTCTCTTTCCAGCTTTCAAATGGGGTCTCTGACCCCGTCTAAAAATAAATACTCTGTAAGGCTACAAATGTATTGTTATTGGTACTTTTTATTAGTCCTCTTTCTATCCAGGCACTCTTCCATGCATATTCCAGTCTTGTATTCAAATCAGTGCATCGTTGCTATGGTAATTTGGACCCGAACAACCAAATTACTGAAAATGCAAACTGGAGAGCTGCTGATTAAAAAGCTAATTAACTCAAAAACCACACATAATAAAAATTAAAACCAATTACAGATTGTCTCAGAATATCACTGTCTACATTATATTGAAAGTTAACGCAAAGGTGAACAACTCCTTTAAGGAATATGAGTGAATAGAAGAAGGTGTATGTGTGTAGATATAAAGGGAGGGTGACAAGGAGAGAAAATGTCTCAATTATGACACAGGGTCTGGTTAGAACAATGTATATGCACAAAACAACTTAGTTGTCCAGTTAGATTCTTAAACTCTTTTTCGTAGAGAAATTTTTGCCGTTTCGCAAATTTCACGGGAAATTCATGAATTTTTCAGCGAAACGCCCCAAATTCGCCCATCACTAATTCTAACATTCACAGTCAATGGAATGAGCTAGCAGCTGATCATTATGAGTAATGTACAGTATCTTCTCAAATGTTATGCAAGCACATCTGTGATATAAGCAACACTAGCTGAGACATGCTCATTTTCTACTTAGGCTGTTTGTACATGGTGCCCTTTATTGCACATAATAATAGATTATGTTTTTGTATTTATTACTGTATATGTTACTCGGGGCAAATGTTTGCACTAATAATCAGGATATAAAATTTGACACTTTAGTGAATGGAAATTTGGGACCTCAGAATCAAAGCCATACATTACATGACCAGTGTTTACTACTATGAGATGAGAAATAGTTTTTGACCAAACTTAAGGACAGCAATGTATTTCAATATAAAACACAAGAGCCATGAATATCCTGTAAATTATATCCTTAGTGCTTAGTGATGTCATCAGTTATAATCGGAGCTTAGCGATGTCATTTCTGTCACATGACTCACTGAAACGTGTGTATTATAATAAATAATGTACCCCCTGTTGCAAAATATGAGAATATTAGAAGTCACTTCATCGGTAACTTATAATATCCTTATATTTTACAAGAGGGGGTACATTATTCACTCTATAACTTGTAGTCTGCCTGGCAAAAAAACAATTCTATTATAATCTAAACTGTTACAAATGAGTTTCACACAGGGGCGTAGGGCTAATTTGTGTAAAGCATGCAGCCTTTAGGGCAAATGTTTTGGCTGGTTTAATCTTGTCTGTGCAGCACAAATTTGTGAGAACCTGCCCGTTTCATGTCTTCCAGCTTCTCACCTATGCAAGAATGAGACTGTGCAGTTAAAGCAGAATTTGTCCTTCTTTACAGACTTCAAAATGTTCTTTCCAGACTTCCTTACTGGGATTAAAGGCATTTCCCTATTGTTTTAGAAGAATCATATTAAAAGGATCAGTGTTTATTTGCGGGATTGTGTGTAGATGTAGCTGATTGTACGGATGGCAGTTTCCTTTCTGGGTGTGTGCCTGTGTTTAACTTCAGCACCACTATGTTATCTTTATTGCCCAACATAGTCTGAGAAAATTATATTCAGTAATAATATAAAACATAAATGAAAGCCTATTGTATAAAGAATCATCAGGCATTTTGTGAGACTTCACAGAGTACCAGTATATTATAAGCAGGACACACCTTAACTTAGTGTATCATGCAGGAATCTTGCAGGAGGGGCTGCTGCTGGTTCTCTGTTCTGTGAACTTAGAATAACTGGTGAACTATCAACATCTACGGAACATAAAAAATAATCCTGCCCCCCATACGGTCTCCCAGTATTCAATCTATCCAAAAATAACATTCCGCTAGGAAGGATGTTATCCTTTGTGCAAAGAACAACACCTAACTCTAGTTCTTTATAAACAATTCTAAGGTCTCCAGCAGGGCTACAGCTATTTTCATATATAACTGCCTTGTCTTCTCAATTGGATCCTTTTAACCTATTTACAACTGCCACACAGGTTCCATTCTGTTCTGAAACAGTCATAAAAGCTAATGTGTAATAACATAAGCTTTTCCAAACCTGAAAGCATGTCCTCAAGCTGTTTGTGGAAACTAAATATGAAGCCTGTACCCTGGCAATAATAAAATAAGATGTGATACCCTCCAGCTGTTGTGAATGACAACTCCCAGCATCTGCTGACTAACAGAGGAGACTGGGAGTTCTGATTCACAGCAACTAGAAAGTGGAAAGTTCAGCACTCCAGTTTATACATTGCAAGAACAAATGTCCAGGAGTTCTGTGTTCAACACTTATACTTCATAATTGAGAACATAAACCAAGGGTGAAAAAATATTGCCGGAGGCGTTAATCTATCCCAGTGAGAAAAAAGACTGAAAATAAATGGAAATGGTGTTATGGCATCAACACATGAACTGCTAGAGTTTAAGGCAAAAGTAGAGAGGCATTCTTCATGTTATAGTTAGTGTTACTGACTATTTCATTTAACACCAGGTACATTCTCTGTGGACAACCCAATAAACTCATATGAAATGTATTCTATGGCCAAATGGTTTAGACTAAACCATGTATATTAACCATGGACGAATCAATTAACTTAATACAGTTACATGTTGGAAAAGGGGGCTGCTTGTCAATGAGCCATCAATGGAAAACAATCTCTATAGCAAGAGTGAGAGCATTTCTACCTAGAGGACAAACATCTTTTACTTATTGACTTACTATTCACGATTTTCTGTTGGCTATAATTATTTTTTTTCCTATCACCAACAAGTTAAGATAAACACCATGTCAACTTGTAATAATATTTAAATTGAAGCTGGTATTTTATTAAGCCAGCATAAACTTGTCATTTCGTTGTTGATAACTGGATGATTGGTTGTCAGGGGTGTAGTGGCACTTAGCGTATAATTACACATACAAAATAAGGTCATTCTATCCATCAATGTTTATAGCTCAGTCTATCTGTCGTCAAAAATTCTTGCATCAAATATAAAGTAGTGGACTGTAAACAAAGATGAGAATGCAAAAGGACCTGGAATTTTTTTTGCATTAATTGTTTGGCAGCTAGATATACATATACATAGGGGGAATATATATATGTATATATATATATATATATATATATATATATATATATATATATATATATATATATATATATAATTAAATAAATTAAATAAATAATCATACTTACTGTCCATCTTCAGCAATGAGTCAAAGGATTTACACTGCATCTGCCCTGTGCTCTGCATTACACAAGACATCCAGAGTCCTTCATAGGTTATCTGTGCTGTGATAATGGCATCCCCAGCAAACGATGACATTTTCCATTGAGGGATTGCAATACATACTATAAACCCAATCCAGCCCAGACAAGCTAAGGCGAATCCTAAAAGTTGCAAGCCTGCGTTGGCCATCCTTTGGAGTGGATCAAATAAGTTACCACTTGGCCTCCCTCTGAAGCAGGCGCTTGTCTGCTCTTCTGTAGTCTAAGGAGGACCCTTAGGTAAATGTAGACTGAGAACTTCCCAAGTAAGAAAAAAGCAGAGAGGAAAGAGTTGATCGGTGGTCTGCCAAGTCTATCTGCTAACTAAAAACTTCTGCTTATCTGCCTTATTTAAAGTGTCTTCTAATGTCCTCCCAGTGGCAATCCAATAGAATTGCATGGGATTAGTAGAATAATCACTGATACTTGAAGTGAAAGACTCATCACCACCTCCCACCACATTTGTAGCACCACAAATGTTGTTCCTGCTTGATTTGACTGCAGGGGAGTTAAAAGCAAAGCTGATTTCAGCCGTGTAGTCATTGTTTTTGTCCTCATCCATAATACATATTTTTTAAGCCAGGTGTTTTTCACCAAGCTATAGAACACCCTTAGAACTTGCAAGAGCCTTAAACAATGCAGTGGAAAAACAGATGAATCAGAAACATAAAGGGTAACTGTAGCTGCCTCATTAATGAATAGTGTGACTCAGTGGGTTATTTACTAAAATCCAAATTTCTTTCAAAATTAAAATAAAAAAAGCTTGACCAAACGCCCATGCCCGATTTTGCCTTATCTATTAGTAAAATAATTCAGATCAGGAAAAAAACCCGAGTGAAAACCAGAATCTTAGAATTGTTTTTTTTCATGTTTTTGCATGAAAACCCCGGATTATTGGGCTAAACCCAGTACAAACCACAGTAACTTCCAATTGGGATAGGGGCATCTCCCATTGACTTATACATAACCCGAAAGATTCGAGATGGAGCATTTTCAGATTCAGGCTTTTTGCAGCATCAGGGTATAATAAATCTCAAAACGTTTTTTTCCACCAAAAATTTTAGCTTTTGCTCCAAAAAGCTGGCCCACCCCTCATAAATGTGGCATTGTGTTCATCGGTATAACATAGGTCATTGAGCTCCATGTGCTTATGCCTGTTTTTCTTGCACTTTGTACCCTTCTGTGCTTCCATATTTGCTCCTTTGCAACTATAACCCCTTATGTTTGCTCTGATGAATGTATGTGCATGTACATGCATTGACGCAAGGGAACTCTAAAATCACTGTCAGCCTGAACCTACAGGTAATAACAGCGTTCACTTAGCAGTTTACAGGAATAGTTTCAATAGTTCCTTGTACCGGGGCAGGGGGCCCGGGGAGTGTGGGGCCTTTAAGGTGGCAGTCCCAGAGGGTCCCTGACCCCCCTGTCAGATGCTGGCCAAAAGTGACACCTTCACACTTAAAGTCAGGGGAAGAAATGCTTGCAAAAAATGTATTATATGTTAGTATCTCTACACTAACATTATTACTGTAATATCTGAATCTGTATTTGTTTTGTTCTTCAGCCTTCTTTAGCCTTTGTATACCAAATGTAAGACTACTCAGTTCTTCACACCTTTATACATTTACAGTGATGGGTGGCCTGTAATATGACAGAATGTGTAATCTCCTATAGGGAACGCTATAAAGTATACTACCATCATCATAATAAAAGTATGAGATCCCTTATCCAGAAACCCATTATCCAAGTCCATTTTAAGCAATTATATTTGAATATGATTTAATTTTTCTCTGTAATAATAAAACAATGCCTTTTACTTGATCCAACATAAGATATAATTAATCCTAAATGGAGACAAAACAATCCTTTGGGGTTTATTTGATATTTAAATGATTTTTAAGTAGGGGTTTTTACTAAAACTGGAATTTACCTGATATTTTTATTAAAACAAGATCAACCAAACTCCCTTCTATGATTTTATTTTATTTATCAATAAAAGAACTTGTAAAAGTTGGGTTGGGAAAAATTCGATAAAAACGAGCCAAAACCCGAATCAATCAATTTTTCAGGTTATCACCTTAAAACCCTGATTTTTTTTTTTGATTTTCGGATGAAACCCACCACAGACCACGATATCTTCAAATTGTAAAAGGGACACTTGCCATTGACTTCTACATGACCTCAGCAGGTTTCAGATGGTGGATTTTTGGATTCTGACTTTATGCAGCTTTGAGGTATAATGAAAGGTTTTTTCCCACAAAAAATTTAAGTTTTTGCCCGAAAAACCAGAAAAAAAGTGGTTTAGTAAATAGCCCCCTTAATGTATGGTGATTGAAATTACAGAAATATCCCCGCAGGTCCTGAACATTCTGAATAATATATTTTCTACCCATACTATCCTATTTTGCACTGTGGTACAAAATACTGTTACTTAAAAGAAATGTTTTTTTCTTGATCTTATTAAACTTATCAAACTTTTTGTCTGCATGGAAAGCCATACAGTTCATTCACTGTAACGGAAACCTACAGGAATAGATTCATTTGTGCATTGGGTTTATTTGTAACCACATGCCTGGCAGGGTAGGAGGAGAACAATAGTGACCTGACCTCTACTTAGCCAGAGGCAAAGGGTGGGGTAATAGATACAAAGCTATGGCTTATCCATACTGCAGGGAATCCTAAGGCTGTAAATATTATGGCCCCTACCCAGTAGCACCTATCTATGTCCCTAATGGTCTGTTATATAGTAATCATTAAAAGTTTTGCCTTTTCTATGTGTAAGGCCCATGGCATACAGACTATTATATAAATATGATACTCTCAGGAGGAACCACAGTAACCACCCTTTTCTGCCAGATGCCGCTTCCTTTCATGCTGAAAGGTCAATGCATTCATATGTATAACAGCCAGGAAAGCTCAAGGCCTTTAAGAAAATAGGAAGCAGTTGCTGTTGGAGATGGATGTTTTGTTACCTTCATGCTCCCTTACATGATTTCAGCATGGCCATGCGTCTAAGGGTTCTTTTCCAGCAACTATTCATTGGTGAAAATGAAATAGATAAATAGTGATGGGCGAACGTATTCGGCAGACACAAATTCTTGGTGAATTTCCGACGGTGAATAAATCTGCGCATTTTATTTGACGCCGGGACAATTATACGGATGCCCATTGACTAATGTATGTCAAATGAATTGTTGCCGGCGGCAAAACTTTTGTTTCGTGAATTTTTTGCCCGTTCAAAATTCACGAATTTCGTGGCAAAGTGAAACTGGACAAATTCACCCATCACTATAGCTAAATCATGACTCCCTTTTCCTTTGACACATCAACACCCTATATGCTAGAGCAGACGTGATGGCCAGCCCCCAATTTTCTTTTCTTCCCCAAAAACAAAATACAAAAAGCTAAAATGAACAGCTTTGAGACCATTAAGACCATCACATTGGAAATGTGTCAGCCAAGGAGTTGTCATGTAGATTCTACTGGGGAGGAGACAGTAAATGCTCCTAAGAGGAAATTTGGTGATCTCTATAGTGATGGCCAAAAATCTATTCTAATCTATTCTTGTCACTGACCCCATCTAAAAACAAATGCTCTGGAAGGCTACACATTTATTGTTATTGCTATTTTTGATTGCTCATCTTTCTATTCAGGCCCTCTCCTATTCATATCACAGTCACTTAGTCAAATCAATGCATGGTTTCTAGGGTAAATTGCACACAGGAGCGCTGCTGAATAAAAAGTGAAATAACTCAAAAATAACAAATAATCAAAAATGAAAAACAAATGCAAATTGTCTAAAAATATCAATCTCTACATCATACTGAAAGTTCTTTTAAAGGTGAACAACCCCTTTAAGGACTTGACATGCTTGACAGTTAGAGAAAGGCCCAGGGCCCCCTGCTTGCTTTTCTTCTAATCCCCACCCCAACACACACCCAATAGTGGAATTGTCACATTGTGCACTTGCATTTTGCCAATGACTTGAATATGGGCAGCACCTAATTTTGCAGCTTTCTGGATAGGTCCCCTATGTGTGCTAGATTCACAAGGCTTTATTTACAAACATATGTGCTACATTGTACAAATTAATTTGCCAATAAAAAACAGCTAATAGCTTTGAATAAATTACTATAAATTATAAAACAAAATTGGTTTGTGTGGGTCAGTGAAATAGTGCAGTCTAGCACCTAAACTAGCAGACAAAAGCACGTAAAACAATTATTTAAGCAACAAAGTTTGAAATGGTATTGGTTAAAAAAAAACAAATTTGAAAAAGTATTTGTAAAGAAAGAAGTGCAATAATCTGTAATCAGTGTGGCAGACTGTGCTCTTTGATGGTTTCTCTTTCTTAATACAGATTGAATAATTTCCTGTCTGATTTTCATTGTCAGCATGTCAGTTCTATACTAACCTGTTTCATAGCAAACATTTTATTACTTTAGAAGTTGATGCTAATGTCACCCATGATAGGCAAAATAATCCTTTATTATCGCTTCGAACTTTAAAGGAAGAAACAATTTAATACATTTAAAATTGCATAGCATATTAATAAACTTGGACTATATTAAGAAGAAACTGTCACTTTTAATGGCTCAGTTTGGATTGGCTATACTGTCAATGAAAGCTTTCATTCTGAATTTTACTGATATGACATTCAGAAAAGGGTCCACATTTCTAGGCATTAGAGGGTTTTAAAAAAACTGCACTCTCCCTCCTACAGCTTTATTTGTCCAAACAATATTTGTTCTATCACTCAGTATTCTATTACAGTTGGTAACTTTTGGACTGACAAACCCAGGCACAACCAGAAGACCAACAGTACATCAAGAGCCTACCACAACACACCACTGCACCTGCAGGGATAAGCTGCTTCATGCTCTCTACTGTACACCACACTACAACGCCACCTGCCAATGTACTTATGATAGTGATATCCAACAAGACCAGGCCCACCAATCTGTAGGCCAAGCTGACTCTGCAGTTGGTAATGAAACAACTGTAATGACATACTTCTCAAATATCTTAACCTCCCAATACTATGGTTGCTTCATGAGGACCCAGAAGAAATCATGACCATTTGCAATCTCTGTCTCAAACTGAAGATGTATATGACCACACTGTTCATCCAAGAAGTTAGCTTCAATTCTTACCTACATTCAAACATACTGGACAATTGTTTCTACAGACCTCCCTTTCAGAAATATGTGCTGGACATAAGGGATTTACATTCAAGCAGACCCTCCTGAAATGCCTGTCTACTTAAGCACCAGCACTACAACATCCAAAAAAGTCACTGTAGGGGATATTTTTATAGTTGGCCAGTCAAAAAAAGTGTCAAACTTAGCAGGATACAGCCCCCAGATCCAAAGGGTATGGTTAATAACATCAAAAAGAAAAAGTATCACATAACCCAAACTCTTTCATAAAAATACAAACATGTATTCAAAGCTTCATGATAAAATATATACATACAGAGTCCCAGGGTATTCCACCTTACATGCGTCATACTCATTGACTGCCTATGATTAAATACCGGAGGGTATGAAATGTGTATGACTGAATGCCATGGGGTCTGTATGTATATATTTTAACATGACGTTTTGAATACATTTTTGTATCTTTTTGAAAAAATATAGGGTACGGGTTAACATTTCTTTTTCTTAGTTACCAACACTATGGGGCACATTTACTAAGCTCGATGAAGGATTCAAATGAAAAAAACTTAGAATTTCGAAGGATTTTTTTCGCTTCTTCGACCTTCGACTACGACTTCGAATCGAACGTTTTAAACTAAAAATCGTTTGACTATTCGATAGTCGAAGTACTGTCTCTTTAAAAAAAACTGCCTACTTCGCCAACTCAAACCTACCGAGCACCAATGTTAGCCTATGGGGACCTTCCCCATAAGCTTTCCTAGCAATTTCTGATCGAAGGAAAATCATTCGATCGATGGATTAAAACGATCGAACTAAATACGGTAAATCCTTTGACTTCAATATTCGAAGTTGAAGGATTTTACTTCGATGGTTGAATATCGAGGGTTAATTAACCCTCGATATTCGAGCCTTAGTAAATGTGCCCCTATAAGTCATCACTTCCAGAGGCATAAATGGTCATAAGGTTTTAAATTCAGTATCCTCCTTTTCTACCCCCATCCTTTAGCGCTGCCTAGAATTAGTCCATGATTTACAAAAGTTTGCTTGGGAGATGTTCGCAGAGGTCACTGGGAAGATCCATATGTAACAAAATGCAACACAGAAATAGGTGAGAGAGTAAAAACTAAGATGCAGAACCCATTTGTGCAGTGTTTCTCTCCATAAGAAAGCCAAAGGCTATAGAGAAATAAGATTTATCAACAGTCACAGAAAAGCAGAGCTGTGTAAACATCAGGGATTGAAGCTATAGGTAGGCCTGGGTCACTCATAGACATTGTGAATGAATTCTTGAAATGCTCAATGAACATTTTTATATTGGAAATATAAAAAATGGTGACTGGATTTCCAGGGCAGGTCAAGTTATACAAAGTGGAGTTTTTAAAGTAGAAGAATTGCATCATTAACAATATTAGGGAGCAGATACCTGGACTTCCCTGCAGAGGATCAGAGAAGACTTGATTGATCCTTGATCCTGTCACTATACTGCACAGCATGTCACACTGTAACACATTCACGTGTAAGATGCTGCATTTTGTCATGCTAATATGCTCCAATTTTATGCCCCTGTAAGCGTTTCTCTAATTTCAAGGGCCCCTCTTTTATATTGGCTGCCTGTGGGTGCTGTGGTGAAGTTCATGATAATTTCCACCGAGGGAGGCACCAAATGGACAGAAAAAGAGCATTCACCAACATTAATCACCCAAGGGAAACACAGGGGAGATTCTTAATGACAGTAATAAAATATAGCATAAGGACTATTTGTAACAAGAATGAGCCTGTTAAATTTGGTTATACCAGTTTTAAAGAAAAGGAAGATTTGCTGCAGAAAAAAAATATACCAACTGAAGGATGCCCTTTCGTAGGTTTGATTACATTTGTCAAAAATGTCCCAAGAAACAGATCAAAACAAATAAACATGTTGTCTCATCAGAATGTGCTTTGAGCAGTTAAAATATCATTCTGATCAATGGGATGTTAGAGCTCAGCAACAATTGATAAATCTGCTCCATATTTTAGCCATTTACTTATTATGCTGATAGTTAAAGCTATGAATGCTTTAATAAAAAATAGAAATTGGATTTCATGTTTAATTTAAAAATGACTTTTATTATACAGGTCCACATTTAAAAATACAGTAAAAACCATCTGCAATTAAAGTATCTTCGAAAGCATTTTAGAATTATATTTTTTTTCACTATGAAAAAAAAGGTTTTGTTGAAGATCCCATTTAAGGGCAGATGGAAATGCACATGATTCTGAATAAAAATGCAAAAAATTTTTTTGGGGGGGGGGGTTGGAAGTGGCATTGGCAGCATGACACATATCAACATATAGTAATTGGTGTAGCATCTGTAAATATACTCATTACATTTGTCATTTCCTATAGAAAACACTGTGCATATGCTATATGCTAAGCAAATGTGCTTATGTGCTGTCATAATGAGAAGATATTCTCTGAAACTCTGATACACAATCACATCTATACAAGCTAAGACTTGCCATCTCTTGCTGCTTGCTAGTTTTGTGACAGTGTAAACGTGGGAATACCCTAAACATAGGGATCATTTCTCAGCTATGATGTTTTTGTCACGTTGATATGATTCATTCAATGTCAGCAAAAATGTGACTTAGAAAATCAGTTCAGATTCTCATTATATGGCAGTTCAGAAACCAGTGCATTCTGCATCAGAACTTAATAATCAGCCCTGTAGCATCAGCTCATATGACAGGTAAACCTAATTTTCAGCTTGATGATTTGTGATGACCCATAGGCTTAGCTTCTCAACAGCTGCCCACAGGGGAGAATCTGTACCACCTCAGGGCAGCTCCTGTGATGCCGTCCTCCCTCACCCCTAGCACTTACATTTCTACACCAGAGGGGTGCCAGGGGTAGGCTCATTTCAATAGCACTCTCTGCGCTAGAATAGTCGAATTTCCAGTTTAAGAAATGGAAACGTAAAGGTACCAGGAGTGGCTTTTTGCTGCCCCTAGTAAACTGTACAGCGCTGCCGCCTGAGCTGAGTTGCTCAATTCGCCTCATGGCAGCGGTGCTCCTGGCTGCCCGGAGTACACTGAGCATGTGCAGTGTCACTGACACTCCTAACAAAATCCACAGAGGAGCTCCTCTGACAACTTTGAAGGCCTGGCTCATTAATACTCTAGAGAGTCTGGTGCATTAAGCTCAGTATATTAAATATGGCACTTTAACTCATTTTAAGGGTTTATTCTCCTTTAAGAAAAGATATTATAATTATATAGTGGGATCATATGCAAAGGGTGAAAAGGGTACAAATACAGTCAGACAAGATATAATGAATAATTTGGATGTGACTGAATATATTTGCGGAGAGCTGACTTTTTGCCCTTTCTCACCCTTTAATAAACAATTTCATGAATGTTACTGGGTAAAAGTTTATATTTTCAGCAAACTTTGTTTTTTCAGCTAGGTATTCTTTCTTACTTCTTTTACTCTTTTACATGGAGACCTGTTGACTGCATGTTGGGTGGACTGCAACTATGAACATGCTTTACAACTAGATTATATGTTAAAGAATCCAGAGCAACATTTAAGAACCCTAGGTGAAGAAACTGTGATTTAGAGGAAAAAATATCCTTAATTAATTACCGTAATTAAAAAAATTGCATCACACGACACAGTCATATTGACCTTGGCTCTCAAGCACTGGCACATGACACTTCTGAGGTCCTCAAATCATCATATATGTGAAGAGGCTAAGCTCTGATGACCTTTACTTCAGTACAGCTTAATATACTGGGTGAGCAACCCACAAGAAATATGCAGATTAACCTATATATATATATATATATATATATATATATATATAGATAATATATCTATATATAATTATCTTACTGGACGTGTAAGGGTATATGTAATATAAGGCATTAAGTTTGCCCAGGAGCAGTAACACATAGCAACCAATAAAATGTTTGCTTTTAAACAGATGACCAGTAAATAGTACCTGCTGATTGGTTGCTGGCCCTGGGCAAACGTAATGCCTTATATTACATATACCCTTACATGTCCAGTAAGATAATAAAGTATAGACACTCGTTAAGTAAACACAGCTAACCCATGTGCTAAAGCCATAGTCCATCAACAGTGGGAATTAGATTCACTTTATTGAAAGTGGCTTTTTATAAGATCCTTTTAAGTCCAAGCCTGATGTGTTTTATCTCCTTTCAGTACAATATCAGAGTCATTAGTGAAAAAAAAACTATAGGTAACCACCAGAGATGCAAATGGCACAAATTATTTTAATACCACCTGTCTCTCTCTCCTTTTATTTATAAACAGTGATGTTGGCCCCTAACAGCCACCTAAATGACCTGCCATTAGAGAATGGCAATACGCATGATATGGAATGCTCTCAGAAGCTCACCTCCCTTCACATTACTAGTTCCTCTAATTCTATTCTATTTCAGGTCACTAGGTTATATTGTTTTTAGCAATAATATAATAAATAATTATGAAATACTTGTTGGTCATCCTTCCTATAAAAAGTAATAAATCATTTCCCCTACATTGTCTATAAGCAGTGGCGTAACTATAGAGGAAACAGACCCCATGGTCACGGGAGGGGGGGCTGGGGAGAGGGGGTCCCAGACCACAAGGTGGGCTTTCTGTATAGCATGAAAATTCCCCTTCCTTCCTCTTAATAAAATATTCTAATGTGGCCACACAACCAGCCAGTTGTTACTTCTTTAAATATTTATGTGAAGCCATGCGTCTGGGGGTGGGGATGGATTTTAGCAGGGGAGCCCAGCACTTGTTTGGTACTCTCTGGTCTATAAGACATTCAGGAAGCACAAAGTCTCAGGTTCAACCCTACCAAAAACACTAGTAGGAATACCCTTGTAATCCAAATTAGAGTCAAATACCTGCAACATGGCTAATCTTACCACGTATGACTGCAGGAAGCATATAAGACTACATTAACATTAAACAGCAGTAACTTCAAACATTAAGGGTGGATAATTAAAACACTGTTCAGTTCAATTGGGTTCACATTGTTCCCCAGAAATAAAGACTTCTTTTCAATTACTTTCCATTTTTTATTTGTTACCGTTTTTCCAAAATCTAAGTTTAAAGTTGAATGTTCGTGTCTCTGGTGTTTGAGTCTGGCAGCTCAGTAATTCAGACTCTAAACAGTTACAATTTTGCAACAATTAGTTGATACATTTCTCAGCAGCATCTGTGGGAATATTAGCAACTATTGTATCAATTCTAACAGCTGCCTGTAATGAAACTCAGGGATTCTCCTCAGGAGGGACAAAGATAATATATGTATCAATTAATGTATCAATTTAGAACAGTTTACAGGGCCGGCGACCCCCTATCACAGAGCTGCTTTAGAAGGTAAAATATGACACTTTACACTTCAATATTAGAAAAACGGTCACACATAGATAATTGGAAAAAGTCTTTCTTTCTGGTGAACTATGTGAAACCAACTGAACTGAAAACAGTGTTAGAAGGTGAACAACCCCTTTAAAACTGAAAACAAGACTGTTAACGAAAGGGGTTGTTAAGGAGTTTCACCATGAATTTAATCAAGAGTCAAAAAATATAGTTTAGAAGCATACTACATCTACTGTCCACAGAAGGGAAGGTGTATTGCTTTCTGCTACCCTGAAGCAAGAACATTCATTGTTTTTCTTCCTACAGCTAGCCTTGCTCTTGTCTTGCATATGTAAGTGGAGCTGTGGACTAGTGAGCCTACAAATACAATGACAAATCTCCAGGATGCTGGGGAAAAGCAATGCTTGTACTAGATAAGCTTCCAGACCTCTTTGATATAAAATGATATCACAACTGAAAACGTGTTTGAAATATCCATGGGAGCTAAGAGATACTAAATAAATGCACATTGGTGATAAGCCAGTGGGGAAGAGTCCTATTACAAATATATTAAAACAGTAAAAACAGAGTTATTCTCAAAAAACAGCAGTGACAAATACAATATATCTAGCTTTGACTAACTTAGCCATATTGTATGATTTTCCTGTTTGTTTTATGTAGAGATAATACAAACGGTTGTAAGACTTGATAGGATTTCAGGAATTCTCAGTGGGACTGAACGTGCACAGATTGGATGGGGAACTCAAACAAACAGAAGTTAATAACCGTTGTACAAATATTTGATTCAGAGAGATTATATGTCATGAAAAACAACTTACACAAAAAAGACTCAAATCATAAGAGAAGTTTGGGACTGTTTTCAATCACCAATAATGGGTTTATTTTCACATGGTCCAACCAAAAGGGAAAACACTGCCAAGGAAAATGCAGAAACGTGTGTCCTCAGCAACGGGAAGGGGAAATAATGAACAGTTAGCAAATGTACAATCCCTATTTATAAAGCTATATTGCATGTGGTAGAAGAGGATTGTTCTAACTGCTAGTGCAGGGGATTTACCATGTCTAAGGATCCACTTGCTCTTTACTTCCATGCACAGCAACAAAATGAATTGATTTGCTGTAGTCCAGATGAAGGGCTGTGTGTTCTAATGTAATACTAATTTTGGCAAATGTACAGTCTTTTTAGGGGCAGATTTATCAAGGGTCGAATTTCAAAGTTGAAAATACTTCGAAATCCGACCATCGAATTTAAATATTTCGAATTCGAATATCCAATTCAAAAATGAGACGCCGGTGCCGGCTGTGAATTCGCGCCTGCCGAATAAATTCGCCCATCACTAGCTGTGTGTTCTAATGTAATACTAATTTTGGCCCAGACCATATCACCTATACCACAGAGTACAGGTATGGTACCTGTTATCCAGAATGCATGGGACCTGTTATCCAGTATGCTTGGTACCTGGGGTTTTACAGATAATTGAACCTTCCTCAATTTGCATCTCCAAGCCTTAAATCTACTACAAAATCATGTAAACATTAAATAAAACCAATTTGCTGGTATTGTCTCCAATAGGTATTGATTGTATCTTAATTTGGATAACGTCCAAGGTACTGTTTTATTACCATACATAAAAAGTACATTTATTTGGATAAAGCGGAGTCTATGGGAGACGGAGCTTTCTGGATGACAGGTTTCCGGATAACAGATCCCATACCTGTACATAAAATGGTATATAAAGTGGCTCTCAATTCACGGAATATTGCCTTGTTCACATGGAAGTTTCCATTTAGGGTTCACAAGTACCATTGTTTTAAAAACAAACCAGCACATGCAACTACAGGATACTTCCCGTCACTCATGGAAAGAAAAAGCTCACTGAACAAAAAGACAGACACAGAGAATATTAATAACTTTGCAAAACTACTGTATATACAGTTTAACTTTGGTTTTAGAGGTATGAGATGTGTTATCCGGAAACCCGTTATTTAGACAGCTCTGAATTACAGACAGGCAGTCTCCCATAGACTCCATTTTATCCAAATAATCCAAATTTTAAAAAGAAAATTTCCTTTTTCTCTGTAATGATAAAATTGTACATTGTACTTCATCAAAACTAAGATATAATTAATCCTTATTGGAAGAAACCCCAGCCTATTGGGTTTATTTAATGTTTACAGGATTTTCGAGGTAGACAAAGTATAAAGATCCAAATTACAGAAAAACCCCAGGTCCCGAGAATTCTGAATAACAGGTCCAATATTCTTTTGTAGTAAAATGCCATATCTTTTTAAATTTTTCAAGCTTTACCTTATTCTGTGTATCAGTCAACACTTGCATTGGCTATAAATATACTATTGGCTCAACCTCTAGTGAAAGGTCAAGCCTGCTGTCCTACTTCTGTCTGGCTTCAATTTCCCACAGTACCAGTTAACTTTATAAGTACAGTACTTTGGTGCCCATAATACAATGCAGAACTTTACAGAATGGCAGTTGTGCCTGAAAAATTAAAAACATATGAAAGGCCGGCTACATTTTGGACTCAAAAATAGCCATCTTTGATTGTGATCTCAGTAGAATAAAACCAGGCATTCTATTAAGTAATTACCCAAAATATTTGTTGAAAAGTTGACTTCAACATTTTGACTGAAGTTCCCACAAATGATCTGCACTAGTTGACCTTTGTATCCAGTTCATCCCAAATCAGTTCAGTGATCACTGTCAGCTTTTCCTTATCTTTCTTCTTCTTTTAAAAAAAATCTTTAAAAGATCATTATCCTGTTGCATTACTAAGGGCTTCCCAATAATTATCATACCAGAGGGTATGGTACGGGGCTGAGGAATGCTGTAGAAGAACCTTTGATTCTGAATTTCAGGCATTTTATGAAACCCCCCAAACCATAATGCTGTCTCCTCTATGCTAAGTGTTGCCTTTAAACTCTGAGCATTCTCTGAGATTCATCACTCCACAATAGCTTGTTTCATTCTGCAGGAGTCAAGTGTGTGTTTCTTAGCCCAAGCAAGCCTCTAACCCTGTTTTGTTTCCTTAAAGGAAAACTATACCCCCCAAACAATGTAGGTCTCTATAAAAAAGATATTGCATAAAACAGCTCCCTGCTTCATGTAAATAAACCATTTTCATAATAATATACTTTTTTAGTAGAATGTGCCATTGGGTAATCATAAATAGAAAATTGCCATTTTAAAAAATAAAGGCCGCCCCCTGGGATCGTACGATTCACTGTGCACACAAACATACCAACAAACCATACTTGTTAGGTCACATGAGCCAATTAACAGACAGAGTTGTGTCTTTTGCTTCCACACTTCTTCCTGTTACAGTTAGAGTTGTAGTATTTCTGGTCAGGTGATCTCTGAAAGAGCACAGAGACCATCACGAAATGGTGGCTCAAGGCAAGAGATGTAAAAGGGCAAGATTTACTTAAATATATATACCAGTTTCGTAAGATTCTGTAATATGCCACTTAATATGATGTAAACTATCTGTTGCTTAAGTGTTCATTTCGGGGGTATAGTTTTTCTTTAACATTGGTTTCCAAGGGTCATAATTCCTAAGGCCTACTTCCCAAAGTTATATCTGCACTGTTGACGTGGACACTCATTCTGCTGTGCTTTGATATACTGTATGTTCCAATCAGTAAAAGGTACAAAGTTTCCCCATGTGCAGTAACCCATAGCAGCTAACTGTACCCAACTGTAGAAAACATTACACATTATATTGCACAACACCATTAGGGTCCTTCTGTAAGTGATATTAACAACAATCACGATTGTGATATAATAAACACACAAGGGGCTTGTCCCATGTTTGAATCATTTCGAGTCTCGGTACCTAATACTTTACTTGCAGCTACTTTGGAAGTGCTGTCTTCCTAAGGTCTGTGCACCATGCGTAACCTTGCTTTAAGGGCCTGGGTGTGCACGTGGTTCTTTTCTACATTAACAACAATCAGGCCATTGGCACGGTTAACCTGAAGAAGGACTTCAGGAAAATGTTGAAACCAGAGTTCACGTGTTATTTTTCTTTAAAGACAGGACAAGTTTAACTACAGAAACATTTAATTAATTCAGGACTTTAGCAATTAGAAATGTAATCCTATTTTAGGGATTTGTGGCTCTTCTACCTCTGCCTGCTCCTTTCTTCCAAACCCTGGTGAGCCTACCATACCTTTTACTGCTTGGATCCGTATGTCTGAAAATTACATTATTGCTGCTGACCAAGGGGAGATTGTTGCTGCTAGAAAGTGTGCTTTACTTATTCACTGCCTGGGAGCAGAGGGACAGCATATATTCTATACATTACCATTACCTGATGATACTTATGAAACTGCTCTTACTGCTTTAAAGACCTTTTTCATGCCAAGAGTAAATGTGGTTGCTGAAAGATATAAATTCCGCCAACGTGGACAACGTAATGGCGAATCCACAGAACAATTGGTACCAGCTTTGAGAGAGCTGGTTGTTACCTGAGAGTTTGGGAATCTAACAGATGAAATGCTAAGTGATCAAATAGTGTAAAAAACAAACTCACCTCGCATTAGAGAGAGACTGCTCCTAGAGCAGGATTTAACCCTTGAAAAGGCTATTACAGTTGCTAGCCAAATTGAAACAGCAGTGGCAGAGGCTAAAACTCTCAGTCAGGGAACTGCTGGGAATGTACAGATTGTGAATTCAACACTGTGGCCTAATAATGCACAGTCACAGGCAAAATACAGTGCTAAGGAAAGGGATTCACCTACACTGCAAAACTGTGCAGCAAATACAAATAAAAAATACTGCTTTCGCTGTGGTTCAACACAAAACACTGCAAATTTTGTTACATGTCCTGCAAAAGCTAAACGGTGCCACAACTGCACAAAAGTAGGACATTTTGCTAAGATCTGCCGTAGTTCTGCTAAAGATGTTCATGAAGTCACTACTACAAATGTCACAATATTAAGTGTGGATAAAGCTGGTACATTTATTCCAGACAAGTTTATATGCACTGTCATAATAAGTGTCAGTACTGCTTCTGCTGACAAGGGACACTCCATTAACCTGATGCTTGATACAGGTTCAGCTGTTTTTTATACTACCAAAGGATATTTTCTTGAAATACTTTGCAAAAGATCCGCTTGTTGCATCTACCCTGAAACTGTTCAGTTACTTAAAGGATCCAATCCCTGTGCTTGGTTGCTTGCCAGTGACTGTACAATTTGAATCAAATACTGCAAAATGTGACTTTTACATTGTGAATAAGGGAACTGCTATACTTGGAAGGGATCTCTTTGCTGCATTAAACCTACAACTAGTTGATGGCCTCATTACTACAGCACCAGTGCCTGCCACACAGCCAGTGTCTAAAATTGCACCACAAAGCAAAACTTCACTGGGTTGTACACAAAGTTATGTTGAAACCAGATGTAAAACCAGCACCATTTCCTGATTCAGCATGAGAAAAACTTGCTATTGATATTGTCGGTCCTTTTACCTATAGACTGTAGATTTGCTATAAACTTGATAGACTATTACAGTAAATGGGCTGAAATTGCATTTGTTTCTTATATAACATCAGGTACAGTAATAACATTTCTGTCTACAGTCTTCAGCAGAGAAGGTAATCCAAAGTGTATTACCCACAAGCAAATGGAGAAATCGAGCAATTTAACAGAAGTCTGAAAGAAGCACTACAGGCAGCAAATCTTACTGGGAAATCTTGGAAAGTATTTACAACAGAGTTCCTGCATTACTACAGAGCAACGCACCATGCAACAACCCAATAATCTCCAGCTGAATTATTACATGGCAGACAGATGCGCACTAAGTTACATGTTGCAGACATCAAACTTCCACAAAATACTGTGCCTACAAAATCATCTACTGCTGACATTGTGAAACGTCACCAAGCCAAATACAAGGCTTATACTGACAGAAAATGTGGTGCCAGAGAAGTTTCAGTCTGGATCTTTAGTCAGAATTAAGAAAGGAATAATGAAACAAGGACAATCTAAATTTACTACACCACTTGAAGTGAGACACCAGCGAGGACCATACACATATGAAATGTCTGATGGATGCATATGGAATGCAAGTCGTCTCGCTCCTGTTAGATATGACTTTGGAGAAGTTCCATTTGATGAAGGACATTTTCCTACTCCTGATGCCAACTGCAATAGGCCTGAAGAAAGTGAACCTATAAGGCGTTCTGAGAGAATCAGAAAACTACCTGCATGGACCAAGGACTTTTTGATGTGAAGAATGTATAATATTGTTTTAAAATGCATACTGTTTAATTGTTGCTGTTTATTATAGTTGTCCAAATACTTTCCTACTATAGGGGGAATATGTGGTGTTTATACAAATGGCCTGTAGATGTCACTGTGTTCAGATATACTATGCATGCTTCCTGGAATTTTAAAAGTGAAAGTTACTGTTGTTTAATGGCTGCATGAGTCTGCTAATAAAGCACTGTTATACTCTACTCATCCTCGGCTACCCAAAACATAATAGGATTATTATCCACTAACAGTCCATTTTATTTTCACATTTATCAAACAAACATGGAGTTCTCAAAGTTTTCACAAAGTAACAATTTATTATAATCCAAATTTGAGTTCTGCAGCAGGTCCAAAAATCATAAATTAGAATACATGTGAATTCGAGTTTTCTAAACGCTTTTCAAGATTTATCAATTAACTAAATCTCCAAAAGTTGAATAAAACATTTGCCAGCTAAAATCTGGGAAATTGGAATGAAAAGAATTCCAACATTCTAGTTATTTCATAATGTAGTTTTCTTTTAAGTCAAAATTGTAGAAATACATGGAACAATTGCTTTTGCAACAGGTTTCTTTAGATTTTATTGTACATTTAATATATTTTCTGCCCCAATAATTAATGGAATTTAGTACCAGTGGACAAGTTTTTTTTTCTGCAATGTCAAACTACCTGCATTCCCAAAGAAAAATGTATTGCTATAGAATAGAGTTTATTGCTGTAAACAAACACAATTTCTTCCAAGGTTGATTTTCACAATAATTAGGTTTTGAGGACCAAATCAGAATTAATGCACATTCTCTGGTGGTCATGAATAGAATGGTATGCCTGTGAATTCAATGGGAAAAAACCCAGAATGTAGTATATTAAGATGTCTTGTTTATTCTAATATGTTGTGTTGATTCAAGGAGAGTCTATTTAATCTCAGGATTTCTCAAGCAAATACATCTTCCCATCTCTGTTTGAGTTAGTGCTGCACAGAAGCTTTAGGCAGGTTAATGAACTCCTAAAGAAAGTGGGATCTGATAATTTCTCTTACAGATTCAACATAAAATTCAGAGCAGAAAGTAATTGCTACACATATTGGAACTATTGCATCTGTTATTGCAGCTCCAATACACTCAACAATTTGATGCAGTAGTTTGCATTCAGTGGGCCTGTGAAGCTCCCACTGTGACAAATAGTTATATGTTCAAAGGCTCAGACACCCTGTTCGATCCTTCATGGTCTGCAGATATAGTCAGCTTACATTCTTTGGATGTTAGAAATTGATTTGGGGCATTTGGCATCTTAATTGGAATATTCAGGCTCTGCATCACCTGGAACATGTCAGCCTAGTATGATGCCTGTCACTCACTGACAACCTGTAATTGCAAACTGAGATTGAAACTATGTTGCATACATTTATTTATTTGTATATTATCAGGCACAGTGTGTTGTTATTTAGTTGAGGATATCTATCTAAATGCTGCCATCAGACTTGGTGAGCTAAAGGGCATCAGTGTGCTTGTCTAAGCATGTTTGATACTGTATTTTTAGGCTATTTTAAGATATTAACAAATATTAACTACTTATAATATCTACTCAACATCTACTCAACATCTCTGTCGTTTAGTTTGGGTAGTTAATTGAATATGCAGGCAGTGTTCCCAGTGAGAAGCTACTCTGCATTACATATACCCGGAGGGCAGCATATGCTTACCCCCAGCTCAGCACAGCTTTTAAGTTTGCCACTTATCCTATTACTTTGTGTATATGATTTGTATATATTTAGATATGTATATGATGATTTGTACCCAATGCTTTTTCTGGTGTAAAGGAGAGAGCAGCAGGGCAGATCACTGACAGCATCTCTCCACTATATGTCCAGGAGTGTTTCTGTCCCCCTCACTAACCAGCACTTTTCTTTCCTGTGCCGGACAAATCCCAGGGTCAAGAGGCGGAGGACTGTCACTCTAGTACCTAGAAATTTGTCACTTAGGGCTATGGCCGACGAGAAGATTTCAGATGATTTGTTGCCCATGATTTTTTTATGCATTTAAGGGGGCACAGAGAGCAATATGCAGAGGGATGTATCACTGAAGAAAAAAGGTGAGTTGAAAGCCTGATATTAGAATAGAAAACTGGTAATATCTTTAAAATGGCTCTAAAATACAACTACGTAAGTGCAATTCCATTTCTCAATAATTACATAAATACTACAGGTATAGGATCTGTTATATGGAAACCCAAAATCCAGAAAGCTCTGGAATAGGGGAAGGTCACCTCCCATTAGGAAAATAATTAAAATGTTTAAAAAATCATTTATTTTTTCTTTGTAGTAATAAACTAATATTTCATTAATCCTTCTTGGAGGGAAACCCAGCCTATTGAATTTAATTAATGTTTAAATGATTTCTTAGTAGACTGAAGGTATGGAGATCCAAATTACAGAAAGATCCCTTATCCGGAAAACCCCAGGTCCCAAGCATTCTGAATAACAAGTCCCATACCTGTACTCAGTCCTAAAATTGAGTGTTCTCAAAATAGTCAGCATTGGAGTGCGCTTTCTCCAGTGCTAGTTCTGACTCTTGAAACAAGGTAGCATTAGTCAGCAGTAACTTAACTAGATGTTACTGGGCTCCAGCGCAAATTAATATTAGTGCACGCAACATATCAAGAGTTTGGCCTGTTTTACTAGTGTAATTTGAAATTGCTTATTAATTAGGGCCTCATAAGGCCCCCTATACCTCCAGGGTCCCCCTGCAGCTGCAGGATCTGTTTTTTCTGTAGTTACGCCCCTGTTAGTCAGCTCTCCTTCACCTACAACTTCTTTTTCAAAATGATTTGCATTCTTCATCCACTTTTGTTAATCAGCTCTCTAAATTGTGTTAATAGTCAGAACTATCATGGCATAGAACATTGTGACACATAAATTTTACTTTAAGTAGAAATTTTATTAATAACTCTAAAAACACTTACATTTTGTTATAAATGTATACTAGAGATTTGCTTAGTAAATGTAAGTATTGTAAAGGCAGTTATTTTTTATTGAAGAGATGGTTTGCCTTTAAGTTAACTTTTAGTATGTTATAGAATGGCTGATTACTAGCAACTTTTCAATTGTTCGTCAATATTTCTTTCTTTTTTTTATAGATTTTTTAATTATTTGCCTTTTTCTGACTTTTTCCAGATTTCAACTGGGTGTCACTGACCCCATCTAAAAAACAAGTGCTCTGCAAGGCTATAGATTTATTGTTATTGCTACATTTTAATTACTCATCTTTCTGTCTGGGCCTCTCCTATTCATATTCCAGTCTCTTAATCAAATAAAGGCATGGTTGCTGGAGTAATTTGGACCTTCAATCAGATTGATGGAATTACGAACTGGAGAGCTGCTGAATAAAAATCAAAATAATGCTAATACCATAAATAATAAAAAATTAAAACCAATTGCAGATTATTTCAGTATATCACTCTCTACATCATACTAACAGTTAAGTCAAAGGCTAACAAGTAGCATGCAGCTCCAGGCCCATCAGAGTTTTATCCTGCATTACAGGTTTCTGGACTCCAGATGATTAATATTCATATATTTTCTTTTCGGAACTTGCTAAGAGCTTATTTTAGTGAGTGAGTTGCTTGATTTATCCTGAAAAAAAGACTGCCGCTTTTTTTTCTCTTGGTTTCGGAACAGTTTCTTCCAAAGGCGAGTTGTTTTCTCTACGTACAGTAAGTCATTTTCCAGCTGCACAGGGGAGCGTTTTGTTGTTGAAACTTGTTCCCCATGCAGTCTCACCTCTCCCACTCTGTTTCCAATGAGTGGTCACACCCAGGTATGAAATGCAGCTCCAGGGTGTGGAAAAGCAGCAGGAACATTTTCTTTCCCTGCTATCTATTTTATCTGTAAACAGTGCTGCTCATCCATGTATTTAGACCAAGCCATTTTTAAAATAAATTATGAAAGCTTTTTCTTCTTCTTCAGAGGAAACTCTGTATAACTATTTTACTGTACTTCTTTATTATGGTTAAAGGGGAAAAATGCAAAAATGGACATTTAAGCTTCAACTTACTGAAGTAAGTAACTTTCTAAATATCATCAATTAAAAGTTATGTACAGTTTCTGAAATAATCAAGTTTATCTTCACTGTTCCTTTCTGAGCATCTGAGACAGCATTCTGTCTTCATGCAGGAGTTGAGTGTCAGACTTTCACTGACAATTAGATCCAATATATCTTTTAGGGGGGCTCCTTTCTTAGTAGCTGTATTAGAGCTAACTCAAATAACTCCAGCACAAATAAATCCTAAAAAAATAACTGCCGTTGGCACAAACACTGCAGTAGGGAAACAAGATTTCTAAGAGTGAGCTCCAATACATCTTCTAGGCAAAATTACCCTCCCGCAAGGTTTGTATTAGACTTGAATGAATTGTTCAGTATAAAAATAAAAACTGGGTAAATAAAAAATGTTTCTAATATAGTTAGTTAGCCAAAAATGTAATGTATAAAGGCTGGAGTGGCTGGATGTCTAATATAATAACCAGAACACTACTTACTACTTTGTAGCTCTCTTGGTTTCCACTGACTTGAGTGGGGGCACATGGGTCATAACTGTTTGCTTTTGAATCTGAGCTGAATGCACAGATTCAGGATCAATTGCAAACTCACTGAACAGTTATGTCCCATGTGGCCCCCTTCAAGTCATTGACTAACTCAGAGTTAGAGAGCTGAAAAGCAGGAAGTAGTGTTCTGTTCTATTATGTCAGACATCCATTCACTCCAGTCTTTATACATTACATTTTTCAACTATTGTTATAAATTTTTTTATTTTGCACAGCCTGTTTATCCAGTTTGTATTTTTACACGGAACTGTTCCTTTAACTGCAATTCAAAATCAGACACCCAACTCCTGCATGATGACATAAAAAAGAAACAAATGCTGAGAGGAGATTTTTTTATTTCAGCATGATGAAGCTTAAATTAAATAAAAAATTTTGCGATAGTTCCCCTTTAATGAAAATATCCTGACATAATCTCAAGAGATAGTGTTTGCATTGAAATCAATAGTGAGAATGAAGTCTATACTTTTTTACTTATTCTGCCCTGTGCAGGATTGGATTGGCTCATTGGGGCAAAGAAGTCCTGGTCCTGTTTGTCCTTATATTGCCCAGGGCCAGGACATTGGGGGGGGTTTCTGGATTGCTGCCGGGCATAATTGTCGGGGGAGTAGTGTGCTGGCAGAGTTGTGCTGGTGGTGGGGAGTAGTGTGGCGACAGATGATGGCCACTTAGCTCAGGAGGAAACTTCAGGTGACTTTGGAAAAATGAAGTGATGCATATGTTTTACCACCAGCGATTCACACTATCTCCGGTGGGAAAGCATTTTGGGTAGATTAATTGCCCGTATAAGAGGAAATGTATTGCCATGACCCTAAGAGCAATAATAATGCTCATGGCTGTTGTATCTATTCAGGCATCATGGTCAGTATTCTTATCTACTGGGTCCCAGCCTCCCAAGGAATGCAGTGTACATACCTGGATTAGCACATGCACAGACAACCTGAATAACCATATCCTTGGGTGTTATCTTGATCTCTTTAATTGACCGGAGTTTATATATTTTATGTTCTAAAACAAAGGGATTCCTAATGGACAAATAAAGCTGTACAAAGAACAAGTCTAAATATAATGTAAATCAAATCCATATGCTAAACTATGCCCATTTATACAGGCTTTACAAACTACATGAAGCCTATGGTGTACATTATTTTACCTGACATTTCTTCTAGTTTAGGAAAAGTAACACAACTTTGTCAAATGAAACTGGTACGATAATTCTGTCCTGAACCAGATTTAGGGAATTATCTATATCGTATTACTGTGGGCTAATTTAATTTTCAAGACAACAGAACCCAAAATGAAAATGATCTTTCAATTAATTTGTCGCATGACAATTTTATGGCACATGTTGTTGAGGAGCCAACCAGAAAAATGCTATACTGGATCTAGTAATCTCTAGAACGTATAGCAAATGTGCAAGCATTTGAACCCCTGGTCAATAGTGACCATAATGTGATCCCATTTAAAGTCTGGTGCAAAAAACAAATATACACTGGGGCAACCATGAATTTGAGAAAAGCAAATTTGTAGCTCCTTAAGGGCTGCTCTTCAGAGTGTAGATTGGAGCATTATGTTTTCTGCTAAAAACACAGAACAGCAATGATCGTCATTTAAAATGATATTAAAACATTACTGTTCTCAATTTATGTAGAATCACCATCCTATGTGGCTTAATACACAAGTAAAGAAGTTAATAGGAATGAAGAGAAAGGCATTTAAAAAAAAAAAAGATTGGAAGTGAAGAGCGCATTGTGGCAGAGGCTAAGACTAAGCCCAAAAAGTTTTTATATATATTAATAGTGAAAAGAGTATGAGTGTATGGCTCCATTACATAATTGTACCAGTATGATTGTAACAAATATAGAAAAGGCATATATGTTGAATTAGTTCTTCTCTTTAGTGTATACAATAGCGTTCCCAGACCCACCTCATAGTTCAATCTAGTCATTGGCTGACTCAGAATATGGGCCATAAAGCATTACTAAAACTTGTAAACAAAGCGCCAGGGCCAAATGAAATACACCCTTTGGTTCTAAGAGAGCTAAGTTCAGTTTTAGAGCAACCTCTATTACTAATTTTCTCAGACTTTCATCTGGTATGATACATATGGATTGGAGGAGAGCTGATGTAATTACTATATTTAAAAAGGGATTATGATCCCAGCCTGGCAATTATAGGCCAGTAAATTTGACATCAGTGGAGGGCAAATTATTTGAATGCTTAAGGGATCACACAAAATTTTGTCCTAGTGAATGGCATTATGAGCAATAATGAGCATGCAATTAAGAGTACAAGTGGAGCTCACCAAATCTCGGATTTTCCCACGGGGTATCCTGTGCATGATATCCCAATTAGGTCAATCTGTAGAAATATGTAGAGGTGTGGGACAAATCCAAGGCAGCAACTGGACTGCAAAACTTCTTTATTGGGGATAGAGGTACACAACATGTTTTGGGCAGTGCCCTTTGTCAAGTACCTCTCCCATTGGAACTTAGCAGCTGCTCCCGCGTAGCAGGTAAATGCACAAGACCTGTCCTCAAATTGGGGCCCCACATTTGTATCCTTGCCAGTATCCTCCCTTGGGTGGCTCATTCACCAGGGTGCTCTCAGAGGCAGTCACACTGGAGATTACAGGCAGCTCTGCAGCAGGATCAATCTCACCAGTGGCACCTTTGTCCTCCTGAGTCTCAAGCAGCTTGGCAGGGAACAGGATGGGCTCTCTCTTTACTTCTAGAGATGCAGCAGCTTCTCTGCACTCTTGGACAGTCTCCCAAAAACTGGTTCTGGCTGGATGATGCAGCATAGAACCCCTGTTAATCTCTGTTGAGACCCTGTACATCTGGCTCCAAAGTCCCTCTCTCCCAAGAATGCACTGGGGTGCGTCATCAGATGGCTCTCCAGCCTGTAACTGGGCTGAATGATGTCACAGACAGAAAAACAGGGGAAGGATTTGTCTGATCCCCCTACATTTGTAAGTAATTTTTCCCATAAAATGCAGGAAAGTAAAATTGGTTTGACTATTCCTTGCACTGATAATACCATGGAACTGGATAATTTTTTACTGCATTTATAGAGTTCCACTGCTCACTTTGCACAGGAAGTTACAAAATGTGTTGAATTCAAATGCTTTCCAAGTGACCAACTGACTTTCCTTATCCACTACACACACAAAAGAATTAAAAATTATTATGACACAAAATAGGACGATTGCTGCTGCTGCAAAGAAAGTTTTTTTTCCCATATACTGGGGAGAAATATGTAACATTTAAAGGAATATAAAGGCTTTCCATTGTGAAAATGTCTAAATATATTGTACAAAAACCTTAGTTTGGTTTTCCCTGGTCCCTCCTGCTTTTATTTTGCAAGAAGTTACGCTGCCGCCGCTTGCAGGCCATGTCTGATATTAACAGAGTCATTATATTCAATAATACCATATGTTACTGCTTACACACTCATTCAGCAACAGAGTTGAGAACTCATTCACAAATTGATAATATAATTGTTTATTATACCATCTTAATTCATCATACAATGGTAATAACATGATGGAATTGTAATAAACAACAAAATACTAAAATACTAGGCAAAGTGCCCAAAATTTTTGCAATTATTTGGCACCTATTAGTTACCTATATAACATAAACAATAGGAACAACCTTAGTACAAAAGCATTGCAAATGTTTTTGTTATATTTTGAGCTATACAGAGTAAAAAGGGAAATTAAAGCTATTCCATGTTTGATCCTTGCTAGGTAGGTACTGTAATTAGATTACCAGTGCAGAGATAATGCTCCTGCATAATGGACTACTATTTATCTGTAAGCCAAAACTAATACAGGGACCTGTTATCCAGAATGCTTGGGACCTGGGGTTTTACGATAAGGGATCTTTCTGTAATTTGGATCTCCTTACCTTAATTCTACTAAAAAATATTTCTGCATTAAAAAGGATTGTTTTGCCTCCAATAAGGATCGATTATATGTTAGTTTGGAGGTACTGTTTTACCATTACAGAGAATTGTTTAATATTTTTTGAAAAATTTTATTATTTTATTTAAAAGTAGCCTATAGGAGATGACTGACCCATAATCCGGAGATTTCTGCATAACAGGTTTCTGGATAACAGATCCCATACCTGTGAAGATAGGGGGTTGTATACTGATAATACAAATATCTACCTTCAGCGCCAGATTTGTTTACCGGCCGCTCCTAGGTCCTAGCGCCTCCTACGTCCCCATCAAAGTGCGCCGGCGAAAAAGCGCCGGCGCAGCTGCTGTCATTGAATGAGGACGCACACATCCACACAATGCGGCTGGGCGGCATGCCGCCCCTATTTTTTGCCGCCCTAGGCCCGGGCCTATGTGGCCTCGCCACAAATCCGGGCCTGTCTACCTTGCAAGGACCAAACATGGTGTAGCTTCAGTTTCCCTGCTTGCATTGTTTAGCCATATATTCCTTGTGATTTAAACAATGGCCAAAAATATTCATCAGCCACACAAGACCTAATCATTGCATTCACGTTTAACAAGTGTATATTTCCCCTTAAATCAGATTACTCTATGTCACTTGCCTCTTTCTTTAAAATAACCCCTGTGGTGCCATGTGTGTGCAGACGAGCATCAGGGATGGAAGTATACTAATTAATATTCAGTGGATCAGCAGTCAATAGTGGAAGATTATTTACTATAATGGCAGTCAGGTTACAGAATACCCTAACACAATATAACTGGTGATCAGTGGTAGTAGGGATTAATGGCTTTAATTAAATGGCTTTTAGCAAGAAATGGTATATGTGTGTGTATATACAGATAAAGGATTTATTATCCAGAATTCTCTGGACCTGAGATTTTCTGTATAAGATATCTTTCCATAATTTGGATCTCCATACTTTAAGTTTGCAAAAAACAATTTAAACATTAAATAAACCCAACAGGATTGTTCTGCCACCAATATGGATTCATGCAACTTAGATACCAACAAATACTGAGTACTGTTTTATCATCACAGAGAAAAAAGGAAATCATTTTTAAAAATAAAAATGATTTGCTTATAATGTTGTCTATGAGAGATGGCCGTCCTGTAATTCAGAGCTTTCTGGATATTGGGTTTCTGGATAATGGATCCCATACCTTAGAGAGAGAGAGACACACAAACAACACAAACACAATGCGCTTCAAAAGGCACAGGGGGTGATGTCTATTATGTGTTAAATGATCATTTCTGGGGTATATATTAGGGATCCAACTAATGCCTAATTCATTTAGTGCCGTCACCTCACTATGTTGTATTTTCCAGTTAGGGAGCTGCTAGTGACACGGAATGTGCCAAAAGTGAGAACCACCAGTCATAGAACAGTTCTCTACCACAGGCAAGCACCTCATGATTTTGTAAAGTATAGGCAAAGTAGGGTGTGGAATGTATGTTCTATCACAAATTTATTATATCACCAATAGGGATTATTAACCACCCTGTGAATCAGGACTGGACTGGGATTCAAAATAGGCCCTGCCATTCCTAGTACACAGAGGCCCAAACAGACCCCAACATCCCACTTAATAGTGACTTTCTATGGCATCTTACAGCAGCCCCTCTGGCATTTGCCAGAACCCACAGATTGACAGTCCGGGCCTGCTATGAATTGAGCAAAAGACAGCACATCCTATAAATATGCCTCATGATGTGACTGTACAAAGTAGGCATCGATATGCTAATGTACCCAGTTAGAGTAATGTTATGTTCCTGAGTCTCATTAATACAATAATGAACAATATGGTATGTGTACTCCATTCATGTTATGTACTAACAAACAGAAGCACAGAAGATCATAGGCAGAGGGTGATTTTTTTTGTTGGGAAGGCTGGCTTAAAGCTAATTTTGAAAGAATTATTATTATCATATTATATCATACATATATCATATATATGTGTCTGTGAGTGTTTTTCATACTTCATATACAGATTCAACAATTAGCATGCATACAGTTTGCTTTAGGTACTTTAGATATGGGGGAAAAGTCAAAACGGAGTCAGCGTTATATACCATTTATTGTTTAACACCCACGCTACTGTTCTACTACAATAATAAAACACATGCAAAGATTGACCGCCGGAAGAACCTTCATTTCTCTTCTGAAACTCCCAAGCAGAAACCTGAAGAGAACAGAGGTAAACAGTGTGTAGATAACATAAAGTATAAGATTATGAATTACCAAATATAAAGACATATCCAGGGCATGTGTCATTTATTAAAATGTCTCCATTATATTTCATATTTCTATATTATATAGAAAAAGGAAGTACATGAGGAAAATGACAAAAAAAGTAATGTTTTTCTACAAATTCAGAAAAAAAGAGGCAGATATGTGAAGTAGCAGTCGTAACAAGGCCTGGACTGGCAATCTGTGAGTTGGGGCAAATGCCAGATGGGCTGCTCTTTTGAAATTGTGAAGGGGCTGCTGGGTCTGCTGAAAACCCAGCCCACACTTAAGCTCAATAACCTGTTGGCAGAGAAGGTGCATGTAGCGCTTAAGTTAAAGGTGCGTGTTCATATCGAAGAGTGCAGAGTGGGAAGTTATAGATGAGGTGGAGCGTCAGGTGGAAGCTGCATTGGTTTAGAATCGGCAGGCTGGGCCAGGCAAAAAAAGAACACAGGATGGCTATGGAGCTTTCAGCTGAGCTAAAATGTTTTTTTTTCATATGTAGCAGCTTCCACTGTTGCCTTCCTGTGTAGGGGGATCCCAAGCCCAAGCTGATAGAGTGTATCAAAGTTTCCCTGCCTGTCTGCTGAGGAGGGCGGGGCTGTATAGAAAAAGCAAGGAGGGAAAGTAATATCTCCAACATTTCTTTAGATAAACTTGTCAAATAAGGTTCATGTTTTATGCCACTGCTGCTTATTTAGGAACTATTTGTTGTGTTTGCTGTATGAGTTTTACTTTAAGCCAATAAATAATGTAACTGATCACTGTTACCTAGTTCTAACATATGTGGACACATGTTTTAAGCTTCTGTGTTATGCTGAAAATTCAGAGGTTTCTAGTCTGCTCCATAATTCCTTTATGAATGTCAACACATAGAACATTGTAGCCAGGGCAGAGAGAGCCACAATGTATAACAGTGTACATTTTATGTGTGCGCAATATAGGGTTGCCACCTTTGCTGATGGCTAAACCCGAACACGGGGGGCGGGGCAGATAACATTGGAGGTGGGGCAGTGATGTAGGAACAGGCATGATGACATCAGAGGTGGGCACAATGATGTTGGACACAAGGGCAAGGTTATTGCATCACTTACAAAGCTCTAAAATACAACAATGCCAATTTAGAAAAGTTGATTTGATTTATTTGCTTTTTTTGTATCTGTAATAATAAGAAATTAACTGTACTTGATAGTAACTAAGCCATGTTTAGGTGAGTATCTTAATGTTGAAATGCTTTTCATGTATTGGCAAGATTATTGTTCGGGTTTCATAAGGCTGAAAACCGAACAGAAAGTTCAGACCCGAACAGGCCTTACAAAAACCAAACTGTTCAGGTCAAAACTGAACAGGTGGCAACCCTAGTACAATATACTCAATATGCTTTTTATGTTGTTTAATAATTGACTGTGGTACATGTAGCATTTTCACTGATATCTGGTAAGAATGCAGGAGTCAAAACACACTTAGTTGCCTTTATCTGCCCACTCCAGACATTGGTGTAGAAGGAACATAACACCCAAATGCGAATTTCAGTAGTGGGCACCACTCAGGTGACAGACAATAAAAGGTGTTTTGATTACTGTGGTTTTCCCTGAGAGCATTGGGGCAGGTAAAATACTACATTTGCCATGTACCCAAGCCAGCAAGCATGGAGTGTAGGAAATTAAGAGAATGTCAAAAAGCTTCTGCTCCAGATTTTGCCTTATTTAACTGTATAAGTTCATTCAGCTCCAGTTATACATAACACCGTGGGGTTATTTATCAAAGGTCAAATTGTAGAGTTTTTTATAACTCTTATTTAAGAAAAAACTAGAACAGAAAAAACTCGAATCACCGAGTTCAGGGTTAACAACCCGAAAACTTGAATTGATAGTGTTTTTGGTGAAAAAAAAAAACTTGAATCGCTCAAATTGATCGAGTTTTTGGGCAAAACCCTTGAAAAAAAACTTGAACATTATGAAGGCTATTAACATCTTCAAATGGTTCAAGGGACCTCTGCAATTGACTTTTACATGACCTAGGCAGGTTTTAGATGGAGTTTTTTTGGATTCAAGCTATGTTATAAAAAAATTCAATTGTGTGAACACACACTTTCATGTGGGCTGCTTCCCTTTAATGGCAGGGCTGCTTTTTGCACCCAGTCTGGTCTTGGTGGTAATCAATGTTGCTGTATTGTAAAAAAATAAAAACACATATAGGGTCACATTTAATGGGACTTTGTATAAAAATTCTGTAATAAAAAGAATTAAAAGTCTGTACACAGACTTGCATAGAGTTAAGGGGTTATTTATTAAAGGTTGTGTTTTTCCTGAAAAATTAGTGTTTTTCAAGGGTAGTTTCAGTAAAAACTGAATTTTTCGAGATTACAAAAAACTGGAATTTTTCAAGATTTATTATGTCCCGAAGCTTCAAAATGCCCGAATCAGAAAATACTCCAGCTAAAACCCGTCAAGGTCATGTAGAAGTCAATGGCAGAGGTCCTTTGAACCATTTGAAGATGTTTTTAGCCTTCATGATTTTTTTGGTAGTTTGTGCTCGAAAAGTCGATCATTTTAAAGTACTCAAGGTTTTTTTTGTTAACTTCAAGTATTCAACTTTTTCCCCCACCATTGCATCCATTTGAGTTTTTTACATTCGGGTTTTTTGTTAGAAATAAGCAAACATTCGGTTATGAGTTTATTCAAGGTAGAAAAAAACCTCACAAAGTCGACCTTTGATAAATAACCACCTATATGTAGACTTAATCATAATCTTGAGAGCCACAAATAAGGGAGAATATTACTGCATGTTAAACACAAATACATTATTATCTAGTTTAGTGGCTTTTCTGAAGTTAAAAATCCTAGTTCTTCATTATCATTACAAGAGGAAAGATGAATTAGACGTAATCTGGATAAGTGTTGTCCCACTTATTGCTTCCATTTTTGTTTTATATTTTTAGGCCAAAACACTCTTCTAGCAAGTGAAAGTAATAAAAATTCCATCATAATCAAGTCCAACCCCCTCTACATTTTCCCCCTCTATCCATTATTTGTACCCCCATTATGTTCTATTTCTTTTCTTTTTTTAATATTTTTTTTTATTTTAAATAAACATTTATAAAATGAAGTAGTGTCAAAATGACTTTTTTCAGGGAAAGTGTTCGGAATGTCTGTTGGATTTTATCAAGTCTTATCAAGTCTTTTCTTGCACCAAATTTTTTGAGTTAGGTCGAGTTTGTTTTAAATAATATAATAATGAGATAAATTCGAGTTTTGTTAAATCAAAACATAACAACTTATTTAGTAAGAAGTTTTATTACATTCACTGCGCACTGGCGCAAACTATAAAACTTGCAAATCTTCATCCACTGTCGGAAGTAGTTGCTAAACAGTTTCCGGGTTCGCAAAAGCTATATTAAATTCGCACAAATTATAATTTGTTCGCTAAGAGGCATAACTTTTCGCATTGCAAATATTTTTTCCTTTACCCACTTTTATTACATTCCCCCATAAATGTCCAACACACAAATTGTTAAAGAGACTGGCTGCTATTGGTGATGGCATTCTCTCACTTCAAAGGTCTCATTTGCTAAGGGGTATGTGCAAGTAGCCTCCCCCTACTGCCATTTACACCTTGACCAGTTCAAACTGCTCTCTGCACTTTGGGCCATGTAGAACCTAAAGGAAGAGATCCACAACACAAGCAATTGCATTTTTTTTAGCAGAAGATGTATGTCTGTCTTGTATTTAATTGCTTGCCGCTGTTTCTAATGTAGTGCTTGGGCTTTGCTATTTGCATTATTGTTTAACATGTTACAGAAAACACATTTAGATTTAGCCCTCTGTGCCAATTTGACAGGTATTACAACAACTGATCTTTCTGTTTCCTTATTCCCCATTCTGACTTACACATCACTTTTTTCATTGAGCCAAACCCCAGCTCTCCCTTTCTAAATTGCAGATTTAATGAATTCCCCTGTGTACTGGACGTGACTGGATGGGAGCACAGGAACCTAATGTTAGTGCCATGACCTGAAGGAAGGAGTCAACCTAGTCGCTTACCCAATTACACATACTGCTATATTCCTGCTGCTTTGCTTGGATACAGTGAGCAGTAGGAATAATATTGTACATATTAAGTAACATTGATTGTAAGGTGTTGTATTTGTCTCATTTGATGAGCAAAGCCTATCTATGGGGAATATTCTGATGTCAGGCTTGGCATAATGAGGTCCCTGCTAGAGTATACTGGCTTTATTTTAGCATTTGTCTCTGCTGGCTTTCTAATCGCAGCAACTTGGACTGGAAAATGCTGATGATTCTCTGGAGGTAAGATCACTGAACTCTGGCTTTAACGGTTAAGGTTCATCAAGAAAATAAATGTGTGTCCTTTAAGCAATATGGTTATAAACAAAGAATATACCATTGATTTGGCAACATTGTCTTTTGTATAGAACCCAGAATTATTGCTAGTTATGTCATGACAACAAGGCACTATATAGTATATGCAGACTAACATACTTTTGCTAAACAGTATCTATATTTTGGTAGTGGCAAGGGATATAGTATCTGAAATGCTTGGGACCTGGGTTTTTCAGATAAGTAGCCTAGTCTTTGTTTTGGATCACCAAAATGCTACAAAAAATATTTAAAAACCCAATAAGATATTTTGACACAAGCCTGTGTTGAGGCAGCTTAGTAACCATCAAGTACAGGTATGGGAACTGTTATCCAGAATGCTCGGCACCTGGGGTACTCTGGGTAATGGATCTGTATTTTGGATCTTCATGACTTAATTCTACTAGAAAATCATATAGACGTGAAATAAACCCAATAGGCTGGTTTCGCTTCCAATAAGGATTAATTATATCTTAGTTGGGATCAAGTACAAGCTACTGTTTTATCACTACACAGAAAAAGGAAATTTTAAAATTTGGATTATTTGATTATAATGGAGTTTATGGGAGACGGTCTTTCTGTAATTTGGAGCTTTCTGGATAATGGGTTTCCGGATAACGAATCCCATACCTGTACAAGGTACTGTGTTATTTTTTATGCAGAATAAAGGACAAGTATTTGCCTGAAAAGCTTTCCTCTAATTTTGAGCTCTCTGGAGGGTTTCCAGTTAATAGATGCTATACCGGTTTAGGTTTTATTACTGTTTAGAGTAGATTGATATCTAATGTCAAATTCAGCTTTTTTGTTCTTGTTTTGGTAAGAAAAGCACTTTTAGGAAGTTAAATGAGTTCTGTTATTTGTATAATAAGCTGAACAGAAAACTGATAAAGGACTCCTCACACAGTAGCTGGAATGCCCCATCTTGTAACTGGGAGGGGGGGGGGGTGTTTTCCTGTTCACTTCACAAACAGTGATTTTTGCAAAATGAGTTTTTAAAATAATCAAATTCATATTTTCCTGCATTTCGTGTAAATGTATCTGGCCTGCCAGCCTGCTGATGCCAGACATAATTGGAACACAATTGAATGTTTTTCCCTTGTGTTATATTTTTTTTTCGTAGCCGCTTCACTTTTCTACCACACTCTAACAACATACTGGTAGAATAATTGGCTTCACTACAATTATACTGCCAATGGTGTGTATGTGTGTGTTTGGTTTGTCATAGGGAAATTAGAAAGCACACTTCACTCGGGCACAGACTGAGAGCATGACTAAACATTCTCTGTAAAGCGCTGTGTGATAAGTTGCCTGTACATAAACAAAGGAGCATAATATTCATAACAGAATAAACAATAGGGCTATCTACCACTTTGCAAGTTCTATTATTCAAGCACACTTATTTCTATTTAAGGCCTGTGACAATAAAAATTAAAATAATTTCTACCCATTGAAATACAGGTATGGGAACAATTTCGCCCATAGACTCTATTTTATCTGTTTAACTCAAATTAGTTGTATAATGCATAGAATTTGCTGTTTTTCACAATTTTGTATTTGCTTAATATAAATATAGTGATAGAAGTTAAATGTAGTTTAGGTAAATAAACCATTTGTGTATGCTGAAAAAGGGCAACAGGGCAAATGTTTTTTTCATAGCTGACAACACAGGGTCACTTTAAGAAACTAGGAAAAAGTCAAATGGGGGGTTGCGCCAATGGGGTGAAACTCACCTCAGTCGGCAGAAGCCTGCAAGTTACCAGAGGCAGCAAAAAGACACACCTGCAAACATAAAGAGCCAAAATTCTTATTTTTAAACCAGAATTTGGGCCCTTCTAGTGCTCTCTGCACTAGTGATGGCCCTCCGTCTCCCCGCTCTGTCTTGAAAAGTGTAAGTGCAGGGGGCGGCATCAACTTGGCCACCTCACAATCTCATAGGGGCCTGAAACTCCCCTGACAAAGATCCTATTGTTCTGCTCATACAGTCCCACACCCCAACAAATTTGTATTTGCACTTCCCTAATTCTACTTACCACACACACATGTTTACTGTATATTAGGTCTCTCTGCAGGAAGATTCATAAACTGACTAAATGGGTTTGATTACAGCAGCTGTCAAAATTCCCCAAGTGCCATAGCCTTAATCTTTTGCAGAAACTACTGTATAAACCCAGAGGGGAGGGGGTATCAATCAATTTCTGAATAATGTGTATGCAAACAAGATTTATGTGTGCACTGAAGTGTGAAGTCGTAACTTGTTTTACCATATTGGTGTCCTCGAAAAGGGGCAGCAATAGTAACACATCATCTGTTATTGAGCAGAAGGGTTGCTGTTGTATAGCTATTTATAAAGAATATGCATACAGTACAAACAAAATAAAGAATGTTTCTTTGATATATATATATATATATATATATATATATATATATATATATATATATATATATATATATATATATTGAAATAATTATATATTCAAATCAAATGAAAATAGATAAAGCCTACGTAGCCTATATTTTTCTTTATACATGTCAAGTATTTTTTGTGCTGTACAATAAACTGGGACCATGCAACAGAACTAACATTTAAAGGCCCAAGCTGATATATTTGCACTTGTAATTGCAAACAATTACAGCTAGGCTTAGTTAAAATAATTTAAATTCGTTACGTAGCATATTAACCTTGTATCTGACACACAAAGGCACCTTTAGGTGTTATCTAGTGTTATCTAGTATTAGTGGCTCATTAACAGGAGGTTTAGTAAATGATGGCAACTATTCTCACGTATCTGAGATTCGAATAAACGCAGGGCCCTCCAAAGGCATGCCTCGGGCATTAATGTGTGATTGAGTGGGTTTCTTTCTTTACCTAATGACCTTGGAGATTTGTTTGGTATGTCCATGCAAGCAAATGACCCATAGCATTCCAGCTACTGCAGTTACAGAGCAATTTGATGCTGCTTCTAAGCTCAAGAGGAGAAATAAAAGTTTGTAGGAGCACTGCGTCAGGACACATAGCTCTTCTGGAAATTGCCTTTCTAATGACTTATTGTCAAGGTTACTTGCTTGCTGGATGCTGCAGTAACCATAGTGATACTTTATTACGTGGCATAACATAGGCCATACATAGGCCATCTGTTATTTAATAATTAGGTTAAAATGCACACATATATATTTATTGATATATGGGGTTGTTCTTAAGTAAGGCAGTAATTCGGAAGCATGATGAGCATATAGTGAAAAGATTGCTAGTTGCAGAAATGTCCATGGATTGACTGCAACTACAGCATAGACTAATAGACTAATAACATTAATATTTGGTACTGTAAAAAATATTATCAAAGTCAATTTCCAGTGGTTTATGAGTAGCGACTGTAATTCATGGATGTTGAGCTTATAACTCCAAGTATAATCAGAGGTCAGTAGGATGCTGTAAACATCTGATGGACTGCAGGTTGACTATACCGGAATATTTTAAAGATTTTTGTTTCATTCTTCATACAGATGAGCACAAAATGCTACTATCATGTTACGTGGACCTGTAACATACACATACAAATCTGTATAAAAAAAGTTGTTAAATTAAACATGGAACCCAAATAGTTTTTTTGATTAAAGCATCAATCCCTGTTATAAAGGCGTTTAAATATCTGAGCTGTCTATCAAATATTACCTGCCCGTCTCTATGCCTGAGACATACAGTGGGGCAGTCTATTACTTTCACTCTCCATTCAGCACTTCCTACATGTCACTGCACTTCTCACATTCCCCCTCCCTCCTCACACTCTATAATTGCTTAGGGCAATGTGTATGGGCATTAGGCCCCCCATTTGGGCACATACACAAGATTTTAAGGTGATACAACTTGTCTTAATGTCCACAAAATGGCTCCTGCCTGCGTGCTGTGATTGTGTAATTCCAAGACTGAAGGAAACAGAATTTAAATAATAAATGTAGTGTAAGTAAGTTTTATTTTGCTCAACTAACATGATGACAAATAATTTGGAATTATTTCTTAGGGTGACAGGACCCCCTTTAAAGTGGTTGCACTGCAGTACAAAATAATGGTGATGCTAATGTAGGGGAGAAGAGAAATCCTTCCCCTGCTTTTCTGTCTGTGACATCATTCAGCCCAGTAACAGGCTGGAGAGCGACCTGATTGGCTGGAGACCGCAGTGCATCCTGGGAGGAGAGGGTGTGCCAGACTGTGAAGCTGTGTGTGTAGGCCCTGCTGGATCTGTGAGGTCTGCAGGAGTGCAGAATAGGGAAAATCATATCATACTTACCGAGATTTTCCTTTCCTGGACTGGAACATGGCAGTGGGCACTCAAAGGGTTAATCCCCCCTGCCGTGAGGAAGGCACAGGATATGACGAAATAAAAGGACTTCCCCCAAACATGGCGCCCATTCTATCTTACTGAGTGAAAATACCCCTGGGAGGGAAGCCCCTGCCCACTGCCATGTTCCAGTCCAGGAAAGGAAAATCTCGGTAAGTATGATATGATTTTCCCTATTCCTGTTCCTTACACATGGCAGTGGGCACTCAAAGGGACTTAACAAGCTTTCAAAGGGAGGGACAATATGAATAAATACCAATACAACATTTCAATGCAATTATTTAATACTGGTAGCTGCGGTAAGTACTGATTGACCAAAGTTGGCCAAGCTATTGGAGTAAGTATCAAACATGTAATGTTTGGAAAAAGTGCAGAGAGAAGACCACGTGGCCGCTCTGCAAATTTCTTCTGATGACACCTGGGCTCGGAATGCCCAGGATGCTGCAATCCCTCTGGTGGAGTGCGCTTTTATTGTTGGCTCTGGTGCTGACTGTAATGAGTAAGCTGTGTGTATACATTGCTTTATCCATCTTGCGATAGTGCTTTTTGATGCTCTTTTTCCACCATTGTTTCCTATTGTTACCAAAAGGTAATCCGTTTTTCTGAAGGTAGCCACTTTGTTGAGATAAAATTGGAGACATCTTACAACATCCAATCTATGAAGTTTTTCTTCCTCTTTATCTTTTGAATCGGGATAAAAAGTTGGAAGAATCAGTTCTTGACATTGATGAAACCTGGAAGTTGCTTTCGGAAAGAATCCATCCTCCGTTCTGCGGATAACTTTATCTGTGAAAAATGACATTTTAGAAGGTTTAATGGACAAAGCGTGGAGCTCTCCTACACGTCTAGCTGATGTTATAGCTAGTAGGAATACAGTCTTAAGACATAAGTGCTTTAAGGATGCTTCCTCCAGAGGCTCGAAGGGAGGCTCCATTAAGGTTTTCAAAACAAGAGATAAGTCCCAAGGTGGCACTGTAGACCTTACAATTGGGTTTAACTTTTTTAACCCCTGGAAATATTTCCTGATTAGATGACTTGTGGCCCATTGGACACCCGTATGGGACGAAATTGCCGTCACTTGCCCCTTTAAGGTAGATATGTTTAATTTTCGGTCTGCTCCTGTTTGTAGGAATTCGATAACTGAGATGTCTGAAGTTTTGCATGGATCCAGGTGTTTCTCCTTACACCATTTTGAAAAGACTTCCCAAGTTCTTTCGTATTTGATATGGGTCGAAATCTTTTTCGAGGCCAGTACTGTGGTGATAGTAGATTTGGACAATCCCAATTTACCTAGTCTGATCCTTTCACTTTCCATGCCACCAAAGACCAATTTTCTGGGTCTGGGTGTAGTCTGTCCCTCTGATGAAGTATTGTCTGAGAGACCGGAAGATGAAACGGCTCCTCCTGTTTCATCTGCATCAGGAGAGGGAACCAAGGTCTTCTGGGCCACCATGGAGTGACTATCACCACATTTGATTTGTCTGCTCTGATCTTTTTGATCACTTTGGGTATTACTGCCACCGGAGGAAATATATATGCCATCTGGAATTTCCATGGGAACGAGAACGCATCCCAGAATGTTGTCCTTCTGTCTTTCCCCCAAGAACAGAATGTCTGTACTTTTTTGTTTTGGAATGTCGCCATTAGATCTATGGAGAAGGGACCCCATTTGTTGGCAATCAACTCGAAGGTCTTTTGGTCGAGTTCCCATTCTCCCACTGCTGGGAATTTCCTGCTTAAATGATCCGCTAGCGTGTTCTGAACCCCCGGGATGTAACAAGCCGATAGGTCTTCCAAGTTCTTTTCTGCCCATGCAAATATAGTTATGGTCGTGTTTAACAAAGTTCTCGACTTGGTTCCCCCTTGCTTGTTGATGTAGTTGACCACTGTGTTGTTGTCTGATTTTATCTGGACTTGTTTCCTTCTGAGTGCCTGCTGAAATCTCACTAGACTCTGTAAGACTGCATTCAGTTCCCTCCAGTTGGAGCTCCTCCTGCTGTCCTCTCTGGACCACTTGCCTTGGCATGTCATGTTTCTGTAGTGTGCTCCCCAGCCCAGTTTGCTGGCATCTGTGGTGACAATCTCCCACACTTGTGGCAAAATTGATACTGGATTCTTCAAGTTCTGCTCCTCCAGCCACCATGCTAAAGACAGTAGGGTCTGTTCTGAAATTTTTATTACCTGCAGGTTGTTCGTATGATCTCTGTCCCACTGTTTCAGGAATTCTATCTGGAGCATTCTTGTGTGAATTCTGCTCCATTTCACTGCATCTATTGTAGAAGTGAGTTTCCCCAGGATGCGTTGGCAGTTCTTTGCCGTTGTAATGGGTTTTGAAATTATTTGTCTCACTTGTTTCTGGAGATCTGGGATTTTCTCTTGAGGGAGCTTCAGATGACTTTCTTTTGTATTGATGATCGTCCCTAGGAAGGTAATCTCTTGCGTTGGAATCAGGAGAGTTTTGTCCCAATTGATCAGCCATCCCCATTTTTCCAACGTGGTCACCACTATTTGGATATGATTGGAGAGGATTTGACTGGAGGGAGCTTTGATGAAAAGATCGTCCAGATAACCGAATATTTGGATCCCCTGAACTCTTAGGTGAGCTAATAGTGGTGCCAATATCTTCGTGAATATTCTTGGTCCTGTGGCTAGACCGAAGGGGATGGCCCGATACTGGAAATGTCTTCCTAAAATGAAAAACCTGAGGAACTTCTTGTGTTGTTTCCAAATGGGGATATGGAGGTACGCATCGAACAAATCTATTTTTGCCATCCAATCTCCAGGGCAAATGTGCATAGTGATTGTTCTGATAGATTCCATCTTGAAGGTTTGGATATGCAGGTGCTGGTTGAGACTTTTCAAGTTGAGGATTACACGAAGGGTGCCGTTTTGTTTCCTTCTTAGAAATAAATGGGAGTAAATGCCTGCAAACCGCTCGCGTTTTGGGACTTCTTCTATTACTTTCTTGTTCAGGAGGTCTGAGAGGATAGAATGAAGAATTTTCCAGTTCTGTCCTGATCTCTGCTTGTCCGAAGACACGAATTTTCTTTTTGGTGTAGATCTTAGTTCTAGTGCGTAACCCCTCGATATTGATCTGATGACCCAGAGGTCTGTAATGTGTTGAGCCCACACTGCCCGAAAGTTCTTCAGTCTCCCACCTACCTGGGCCAGCGGGGCTCGCGCACCTTCATGCTGTTTTCTTTTGTTGTCCTGCAGATTGTTCATTTTTTGGACGGTTTTGGAATCTAGATCTCCAAGGTTGACGACCAAACGGTTTTCCTGGTTTATATTGTCTGGAGTCTCGAAAGGAAGACCTCTGGTTTTTAAAAGGCTGTACTGCCGTTCTTCTGTCTTTTTTATCTTGAGGGAGAAATGCTGATTTCCCCGCTGATGCTTTTGAAATTATTTGGTCTAATCTTTCGCCAAATAGGAACTTTCCCTTGAAGGGTAGTGAACATAAATTGTGTTTAGACTGTGCATCCGCATGCCAGTGTCTGAGCCAAAGTGCCCTCCTGGCTGTTACCGCTAGTCCCATGGATTTGGCTGCTATTCTGGCACCTTCCAATGAAGCTTCTGCTGTGAAATTATTGGCTGTTTTCATGTCTTGGATCATTTCCAAGATTTTTTCTTTGTCAGCTCCTTCTTCTACTGCTTTTTCTATATCAGAGATCCATATGTTGTTGGCTCTTGCTAGAGAAGTGGTGGCTACTGAAATTTTGCAAGATTTTCCACCTATCAAATACAATTTCTTTAGACTGGCATCCTGTCTCCTCTCCATTGCGTCCTTGAGGGATACCCCTTCATCTACTGGCAATGTAGTACGCCTAGCTACCCTAGTAATGGCGGCGTCCACCTTGGGTACGGAGATCCAATTTTCCACCTCTTTATCATCGAATGGATACATCCTGTTAAATCGCTTGGATTCTCCTATTTTTTTATCTGGAGTTCCCCATTCTGTTTCGATCATATTTGTGATCACTTCGTGTACTGGGAACACTTGGTTTCTCTTAGTTTTTGACCTAAACATTTTATCTTGCTTGGGATGAGGTATGCCTTCGTCTAAGTCCAGTGTGGATCTCATTTGTTTGATTAATGGTTCAATAAACTCGATATTAAATAAAGTGTCTGCATCTTCAATATCTTCTGAATCCGAATCTGGAATCTCTCCTTCTGAATTACTAGAATAAACCCAGTTCTGACATTCTCTAGTTGGTGTGCTTGAACTGGAGCTAGCTCGGTAGGAGAGAGCTTGACTATGCTCCTTCAAATTGTGCATAACTTTTCCAGTAACTTCTTTTACCATGGAGTCCATGGATTGTTTGATAGTTGACTGCATCCAGTCCATCATATTTGTCATTTGATCAGCAGCCGGTTTACCCACATCTGCTAGGCAATCTCTACACAGCCTCTTATCTTTTATGGCCGGTTCTCCACATGCTACACATTCATGCCTGCAGCTTTTGGTACTCTCTGTAGGGGCTCTGAGTTCGGAGCTTCCTCTTGCTCCATGTTCATGTGAAGAGCTCCTATGATACAAGAAGAAGTAGTTACTTACTTACTTTCTCTTTTCCAATATGCAGATAGTCCCAGCTCTCTTTTCCATGCTTACCCCCTGGAGCCTGAGTGTGATCGTCTGTGATTCATTACAGACAGCCTATAAGACATATACACATAACAGGTTAATCTTTTTAACAACCTGGGCTCAAGCGTATAAAGGATTCCCATAGGCAACTACTTACACCTGGGACCAAGCTGTGCACCTGATCGCACAATTCTGCTTCTTTCTCACAGCAGAGAAGCTGCATACAGCTTTAAAATATCAGCTTTTAAGTTTTTTCGCCTGCGCTTAAATGCGCTTACCCGAATTTTCGCCGCGAAAACACGCATCCGGTTTCGACGCTACGAAAGGGCGCTTCAGCGTCTTATCGCGCATGCGCCGCCGCGAATGGACGGCATTGCGACTTATCGCACTGGTGGCAACGGATGGCCATAAACCCGCCGGCTTCTCCTGCAGCACACACAAGATAGGATCTCGGCTCAGGAGCTTCAACAGAGGAGAGCAGTTCTGCTGGTACACAAGGGGGGTATTTCACGACAGGAAGAAAAAGAATGGGCGCCATGTTTGGGGGAAGTCCTTTTATTTCGTCATATCCTGTGCCTTCCTCACGGCAGGGGGGATTAACCCTTTGAGTGCCCACTGCCATGTGTAAGGAACAGGAAAGAGGCTGTCTGACCCTGCCACGCTGCTAAAGCTTCAGAGGAGGAAAGTGCCATTTGAGAAGAGTTTCCACTGTGATCTGCCTCTGAGAGAGATTGCTGAATAAATCCCTTGAAGAGAGGATTTGCCACAGTACTGAGCCTAACAGGAAGACAGGCCTTGTGTAATTTTGCCTGCTACGTGGGAAGCTGCTATTTTCCAAGGGAAAAGGTACTCTGTGGAAAGGTAGCGCTACCAGGGGAATAAGAGCTCTGGGGAAAGGGACATTGCAATTTGAACTGTGTGCTTTTAACCCTTCCAGACAAGTGGGACTGTGATACTATAAGAACTGTGTTTGAACAGATAGTTAAAACCTTATAGGGAATTAGGTGGTGTCCCTTATATTCCCATACAGGCGTGACTTGTGTATTAGTTACTACTTTACAGTTTATATAAAGTTAAATATTGTTATCCGCAAAGTGTGTGTTTATTATTTCCTAGGGGATTCCTCTGAGGTAAGTTCCTCAGTGCTCCCTAGGTGGAGGCACTGCGCTGTGATTCCCAGTTCCCAGTACTTTTCGACTTGCAAAAGGGACTCAGGGCCCCTGAATTGCCAAGGAAGCTATTATTTAAAGGGACAGTAACCAAAATAGCGTTACACTCGCTAGGAATTTATACAGAACATTTTCTCATACAGCTGAAAATAAGTGTAATTTACAAGCATAGTGCAGTACATGAAGTCAAATTTTCAGATGCAAACACATTTTTCCCCACAATGCACTGTAATTGCACTAAATTCTGAATGGAGACTGTGAGAAGCCTGGAAATACTGCGACACCAGGGCCAGTAAACGTTCTCCTACCCAATTTAAGGCAAACTGTTGCCAAAATAAAATGTAGTTCCAGGTGACATTATTATTTTTTTTGTTTTATTCTATACAGCGGTATGTTTAAAATGTGACTACCACTTCTTTCTTTCTTATTTTTTTTTACAGCACAAAATAAATATGCCCCTTAATGTGATTTTAAAAGGGGAATCCTTTGTTTGGTGCAAAAACGCATAGTGCTTTTTAGCCAGCAGAAACTTTATAGAATTAAAGTTTGGGCCCTTTCGCTAAATAATCAATTTCTTTGTAACCAAATGTGTTTATTTCATCGTATAATGTCTGGAATATTGCCATTTGCCCAAGGCTTGTTTTTACATCCAATATATTTGTCCTCTTTCTGCTCTGACCTTACGTCTGGTTTGGGAAATATATTTGTCTGATTCCATGAAATCCAAAGCATTATTCTGTAAGAGTTCTGAATCCCACACAAGCTTAAATCTTTAAGACTGATGGATTTCTCAGACTATGCTTCTAAACATCATTCTGAGAACACATTTCAGATTTCCTGTAATTCTCCAAAGTGCAATACATCATGGTGCAGATCGCAACAGTTGCAGTTCTGTTATTTAAAGGGAAAAAATCACATTAAGTCTGTGGAGCATTTTCAGAGCAACCTCAATCTAACATGGAGAGCCTTTCACATGATAAACATTTATTTGGTGACATTATCCCTGAAAATACATTTACACAGGAAAAGGTTGCCCTAGCTATGTAACCCATAACAACCAGCTGATTTGTAGGTTGGACCCAAATGATCTTTACTGTCAGGGACAGAGACGTTACACATAGTTTTTGGAGAGGAGGGTGAGTTGATACAGTTGCAATGGATCAAGCTGATCTGGAACATCTGGGCCACACCCCTTCAGTCAAACGCAGCTCAGAGGGGCCAAATGTAGATAAAAGATGTGGGAGGAAGGGAAAGCAATACTGGTAAATATTTATTCTGCAACATATTTCTGGTATTGCAGCAGGTAACTGTTAGGGATATTTTGATTATTAATTTATAAGCAGGTTATCAGCTGAGGGAGTCCAGACCAGATTATGCCGTTTTCTGCCTTAAGAATATATTGGTTATAGCACAGAAATCAGATATCAAATAGCACACAAGAGGCTTAAATGAATATGCAGCAGTAGCAGCACTGAATAAAAGTAGCTATTTTATTCACTAAAATCTGCATAAACTGTGTCCTTTTCTTTCTAAATGTTGAGTTGGGATGTTTTCCCATATTTATAAACTGGCTGCCAACTGGCATTCTTTGGCTTTTTGGTTTCAAAGCATTCCTGTTTCTCTTGACTTTCTGTGCATGATCCTCCTGGCTCTGTAACTATATGCTACTGGCTGAAGCTACTGATTCACACATTTGCTTTGTGCCCTGACTCTGGTACAGGTAAGGCTCAGGACCTGGAGATTTTACTAAACAATCATTTAAACATTGGTTAAAATATGTAGTCAAAGTTTTTTTTAAAGAGACAGTACTTTGACTATCGAATGGTCAAATAGTCAAACGATTTTTAGTTCAAATCGTTCGAATCGAAGTCGTATTCGAAGGTCGAAGTAGCTTATTTGATGGTCGAAGTACCCAAAAAAACCTTCGAAATTCAAAGTTTTTTTACTTCGAATCCTTCACTCGAGTTTAGTAAATGTGCCCCTACGACATCTTTCAGTTCTACAGTTTTTGAGTAATTTAACTAGGTTGTTCTACAGTTCTTCTCTAATTTAAAAGCACTCAGACAAATCTATTGTGTGGGGATAATTTGTACCAAAAGCTTCTAATTCAGTGGAAGACTGTGAACAGCAGTGCACCAATCTCATATGGATCTTTAATTCATATAAAGTGACTTGTCTAAATTAAGGATTTGAAATGTAAGGTTCTCCAGAAAATATATATATATATATATATCAGCTTCTTCATCATGTCTATAGTTGAAAGCACAGTTTTTGTTTCGCATTTGTAACTTGCATCATTGGGGTTCTAGGTTCTATTCCTGTCAAGGTACTGCAAGGTCTTGGATGTTTCTCTGTGCTTGCACTGGTTCCCTTTCACACCCCAAAAACATACTGACAGGTTAATGCTTATAAAATGTATCTTAATGTAAAGCATGTAAAGTCTAAAATAGAATAATGCTAGAAATGCTGTATTTTGTATACTAAATATAAACATGAACTTGCACCACAAGCCTAATCAAACAAATAATTTATGCTTTCAAAGTTCACTACAGGGGGTCACCATCTTGTAACTTTGTTAAACATCTTTGCAAGACTAAGACTGTGCACATGCTCAGTGTGGTCTGAGCTGCTTAGAGATCGTCATAAACAAATCTGCTTGAGTTCTGCATGGCTGGAAAGTAAGGCGGGCATAAGTGCTGTATAAGTATGATTGTTTCCCTGCTCAGCAGTTAGGGACCATCTGACAATTCCTATCCAGAGCAGTAAATGAAGGGGGAATTTCACTGCATACAGCCAGGTTTCTTATAAAAACGGTGCACATTTTTTAATTAAAGTATATTGGAGATAGGTTTCTTTTTCATTAAAGAAAGTAAAAATGGGATTTTAATTTTTTGCCTTTATATGCTCTTTAAGGGCAGATCTTTCAAGGGTTGAATTGAAAATTTGAATTTTTAAATTTGAATTTCGAGTTTATTTTAGTGTAATGTGACTTGGGAATAGTCCAAATTCGATTAGAGTTAGAAAAAATTTTGAAATTCAAATTTCGAAATGTATCATGTACTGTCCCTTTAAGAATTCAAACTCAACTATTGACCATCTAAAACCTGACGAATTGGTGTTTTAGCCTATGGGGGATCTCCTACAATCAATTTGGAGTCGTTTGGTTGACTTTTGAAAATCGAATTTTTCAAAAAAATTTGAAGTGAAAAAATTTGAATCTAATTTGATTCGAATTTGATTTGAATTTGCAGGTCGATCCAATTTACCTGAATTTAAAAAATCACATGTATTTAATACATTTCCATTGGTGTTTTTTTTTTTTTTTTTTTATAGAATTTCGAGTTCATGGGAGTTTATGGGAGTTTTTCTCTTGATAAATATGCCCCTTAGTGTTTATGCATGCAATAGTATGTATCTAGTGTAGCGAATGATGTATAATCCATGTAAAGCATTGCAGAGTATGAGGGTTTACTGATGTCTCTAACAATGCGTGGTTGTTTCTTGCAGTGAAATTAGTGGCAACACGTGGATTGATGATAACAGCAGATATCTTAGCTGGGTTTGGGTTCATCATTCGTTGATTGTGTCAAATTCCTGACGGAGGAATCTGATGTCAAATTAAAGATCTGCTATGTAGCTGGTATCACTCTGCTTTTTGCCGGTAAGGAGAAAACCCGATATTCTGCTATGTGAATGAGACCATGAGGATACAAAAACCACATCAAAAACTTGTTGCAACCAGGCCTGGATTTGTGGCAAGGCCACAAAGGCCAGGTCCTAGGGCGGCAAAAATTTAGGGGCGGCATTAAAGTCAGTTGCGCATGCGCAACTTCGTATATTCAAGATATGCGTATAAGGGAGGGGGACGCGGAAGGGGAAGCAGAAGAGGAGACGGACGGGAAGGAGAGAGATGCTGAGGGGGAAGGGGAGGGAGACAGGAAGGGGGAACAGAAGAGGAAAGAGACGCGGAAGGGGAAGCAGAATGGGAAGCCGAGGGGAGAGAGGCACGGAGGGGGAAGTAGAAGCTGATGGGGAAGAAGAAGGGGAGGCAGACAGGGAGGAGAGAGACACTGAGGGGGAAGGGAAGGGAGTCACGGAGGGGAAGGGGAGAGAGATGCAGGGGGGGGGACACAGGTGGAGAGGGGGAGATGAGTAGAGACGGCCTAGTAGCGCCTCATTTGTAAATCCGGGCCTGGTTGCAACTTTGTGTTAGGACACGGCTAATATCATGCATTGTTCTTATGTATTTGATAGAGAATTGAAACAAATATCTTTTGTCCAGAGGTTGCTAAATGGGCAATCACATACAGTATGCTTTTCGGAAAATGTCCTTCAGTTTCCACCTTTATTCCACCATGATTTAGACACATTTTGAAACTGATCCCAAAAGGTATCATTCCTTGAATAAATTCTCAGTTTTAGCTTTGGCTTAGGTAAACACATAACACATAATGAATAAAGGAAATATATAATTTTAATAACATTAAAAAGCCTTCCTCTTGACAAGATACTGGAGGTTTACATTTCTGATAGCAATGCAATGTGTTAGGGTAAATAAATGACAAGTTAAAGTGGCCCTTTTCATCTAAACATACAGTATGTGATGCATAATGATGCATTGTGTGTGCCAAAAGCTTCCATAAGGTTTTCTCTATTTGTAAACAGACTCTTTTGGCCAATAACAATGAAATCCCTTTGTATGTTATGATTCAGTTATCCTTTTGTCCTAAATGGTTTATATAAGAGCATTCTACTTATTTAATCTAGGTGAGAGCATTTCAAAACTTCAAATAATAAAAATTAAACTGCTCTGAAACATTTTATATCCAGTTTTTCTTCTTCTACTCTACTTGCCCTCATTTCTGTTTTGTTTCCCCCTTCAGGGGTCCCTGGGATCATTGGCTCAGTGTGGTATGCCATTGATGTTTACGTTGAGCGATCAACCTTGGTTATTCATAATGTTTTCCTTGGAATCCAGTATAAGTTTGGCTGGTCCTGCTGGCTTGGAATGATTGGATCACTGGAATGTTTTTTATGTGGAGGTATCCTGGTATTGTGCCATTATCTTTTTAAAGGTAAACAATGATTTTTTTTGTAATTAAATGGTTAACATGAAACATGATCAAACAGAGGCACCTAGGGGCCTTTTTTTATGCTGTGTAAAACAACAGCGTTCCAATCCCCAAATATCATCAGGAATTGCAGTGTACTTATCAAACGTTGGACTGATTTTCAGCAACCAAGTACCTCCGCAAATAACAGCCATTTAAAATTGCTGTGGGAATATATGGCAATCATCCATTGTGGCCTTTTATGTGTTTTTTCCTAGAGCGGCTTTTGCTGGAACTTTTTTGCCACTTGATTTTTCCCCATTTACTTTAATGGATTACACAATGTCTGAAGCTGTGAATCTGGCATTCAGGCGGCGTAAACACCTTGATAAATTTGCCATTTATTTTGCACAGCTTTTTATACAGTTTTTTTCGGCAAGTTCTGTTTTGGTTTAGGGCTTTGCTAGGTTTAAATTCACACTGTGAGCTAAATTTATTATTTGTCAAAGATGTAGGCATTTTTTGGTATTTATCAGATATCATCAAGAGTAAGTACATATTAAATACATTAAAAAATAAATAAATAAATAAATATATATATATATATATATATATATATATATATATATATATATATATATATATATATATATATATTATACATTATATTATATATATAAGTTTTATTATTTATATAATACACACACGCACACACAGGTATGGGATCAGTTATCCAGAAACCCATTATCCAGGAAGCTTCAAATTATGGGAAGTTAATCTCTCATAGACTCTGTTTTAATCAAATAATTACAATTTTTGAAAAGTATTTCCTTTTTCTGCAGTATTTGATGTAAAGATTTAATGTACATTTTTAATTTCAATTAAATTTAATCAAGACAATTTATAACAAAACCACACAAAGATCAGCCTGGGAAAGTGTTTTAGTGGATGGGACATGCTGTGGTCTATAACAAATTCTAGATTTATGAATGTAGGGAATTTGTGCAAACTCCTTGCTCTTATCCCTGTAAGCAGAGACCAAGCACAGAGCATGTGTCTTTGTGCTGTAAGCTGTTACCTAGCAACCAGCTATTCAGCGCATTAGGAAGTGACACAGCAGCTAGTGAGTGGCTGGCAGGAAAAGGAAGTCACAGAGACTGGCAAAAGAAGAGAGCCTGGCATAGAGAGCCACATGGTGGACAGAGAAAGAGGACAGAGAGCTGCTGGTGGGCCCAGAGAGCTGAGAGGCTGCACCAAAGGCATTCATTTGGATCAGGCTGGCATAGGGAAGCCACATACTGTGCCTGGAAAGACAGAGAGTGTGAAAGGAATACAGTCTGGAGGAACAACCAGCAGGAGATTCCTATCTGAGCATCCAAAGGGGCTGGTAATCACACTGTATGCTGGACTTGCCTGGAGAGAGCTCTAAAATATCCAAAGAGTATTTGGAGTGAGTATCCTGTTTAAAGGGACAGTACCCTAAAGAAGCACTTGAAGATAAAGAGACTGTTATTGAAAGGACATTAAAGGACTTTGTTTCTTTTTTTTTTAAATATTTTTATTTATAAAGTTGTCAAAGAATAAACTTCAGTTTAAAGTAACATTTCGCAGGAGAACATGTTATTGATCACAACATAATATTTCCAGTACAGAGCGAGCAATAAGCAATGAGCAATGAGCAGAGATCTAATACAAGTATCTTGACTGTACGACTCAGCAGTATTTGGGGTATCAATTCACTTCTTAGTAGTTTACATCGTACAGTTAATATAGAAACCAGAGGCAGGATCTCCTGTGAGCAATACATAAACACACTGGGGAGTCATTCAACTAACTTGGGAAGTATTTAAGTTATAGCCAAACAGGCTACTGTATCGGGTAACGGGGAAAAGGGAAAAAAAAAAAAAAAGGGGGGGGGGGATGAATCTCAGGGTGGTACCAATGCCCCCTGGTTAATGAGTATAAGGGGGTTGAAATAGTGGAATACACATATCACATTCTCAGGACCATGTCGTACATATTAAAGGGTCGTTACACTCCAGGGAGTGGCGTCACCAAACCTGTAGGATATCCAGGGCTGCCAAATTTTCATAACCTTAGAGTAATGTTCAGTGGCTAAACTTGTAAGTCTCTCATTAATGAAAATCCAGTCCATTTTCCCTTTAAATATAGCAAAGTCAATGCTGGGTGACTTCCATGACCTAGCGATGGTTTGTCTAGCAGCAAGGAAAATGTGGTTTAGCAATTTGAGCTGCAAAGATGGAACTCCATTAGGGGGAACACATAGGAGGGCTTCAGAAGGGGACTTGATTAAGTTGAGTTGCAAAACAGAAAAAATCATATTATAGACCCGAGTCCAGAATCTGGTCACCCTAGGGCAAGACCACCAAATGTGGAACATGGTACCCGAGGACGAGCAGCCTCTGAAGCAATTATCAGATGTATTTCTGTAAATTCTAGCCAGCCTCACTGGAGTCAAATACCATCTAAAGAGGACTTTGTAGCCTGCTTCTGATATTATGGTGTTCTTGGAACTGTGTTTTAGATTGTCCCAGGCTTTCACCCAGTCTTCTTCTGGGAGGACTAAGTTTAGTTCCTTATGCCACATCTTAATGTAGTTTAAGTCCGTGAGGCTGGCTGGAGAAATCATATTACGGTAGAGAAGAGAAACCGCTTTGAGAGTGACAGAATTATTGGTGCACCATCTCTCAAAGTAAGTTTGTATAGGTGCTTCAGGGACCTTCCGAAGCCAATGTTGATTAACCCAGTGTAGAATTTGGGCTGCCCTAAAAGTTTCAGAGTTTGGGATGTCATAGTTTTCTTTCAAATATGCCATTGTAAGGGGACCTCTAACTGTGAGGAGATTATGGCTCCTAAGAAACCGGTGTGAGGTCCACCAATTGAAAGAGGAGGCCTGTAGCCCTGGGGGAAAAATGGGGTTGCGAACAATAGGAGCTGCCGGTGTATGGGGGGAAATCAGGTTGTATAGGGTCGCATTTTGATCCCAGACCGCAAGGGTATGTTGTAACGTGTAACTGGGTATGGGTGGGCGCTTAGAAGGGGGTACCCAAAACAAGGCTTCCGCCGAGTGGGGGAGTAACAGTATATTTTCTAAGTCAACCCAAAGAGGAGGCAGAGGCTGGAGGTGAACCGTGGGGATGTGAGCCAGCTGAGAGGCCACATAATATTTTCTCAGGTTGGGAAGCCCCAAACCTCCGTCTAATGGTCTCCTCTCTAGAGTCCTTCTATTAACTCTTGGGGGTTTGGAGTTCCAGATAAATGAAGTAATATGCTTCTCGAAGGATTTGAGGTCAGTCTTTGAGATATCCACAGGGAGCACTCTAAACAGGTAGAGCAATTTCGGGAGGAGGGACATTTTCACTGCCGTTATTCGGCCTATCCATGATATGTGGTATTTACCCCAGTCCTCAAGCAATTTGCGTAATTTCTTGTATATGTATGGGTAGTTAGCCTTGTATAATTGGTGGTAAGTCGTGGTGAATCTGACTCCCAGAATGGTAATATGTGATTTATTCCAATGAATATCAAAGTTTATAGAGAGCAGTTTGGTCGATTCGGGGGGCAAGTTTATGTTAAGTGCTTCCGTCTTTTCAGGGTTTGTTACCAGTCCAGAAATGGAACCAAAATTTTGGAGGGTTTGAAACAGATGTGGGAGAGAAGTAAGGGGGCGTGTAATGACCATAGTAACGTCATCTGCAAATAGGCAAAGAGAGTGCTTTTGGGGTCCGATTTTCAGGCCATGGATATTGGGGTTGTTTCTGATTGCTATGGCTAAAGGCTCTAAAATCAGATCGAAAAGCAGGGGAGAAAGAGGGCAACCCTGGCGAGTGCCACGTTCTATGGGAAAGGTTGTAGATGTTTGAGCACCGATGATGACCCTCGCCAAGGGTTCGTGGTATAGGGCTTTAACCCAGGTGATAAAATTGTGGCCAAAGCCCCATTTAAGTAGTGTATGGTATAAATAGGTCCATTCAACGGAATCAAATGCTTTCCGAATGTCTAATTTTAGGAGCATAGATGGAAGTTTAAGTTTCTGTGCTTGGGTGGTTAAAATGGATAGTCGTCGAATTGCATCTGAAGCTTGTCTACCCTTAACGAAGCCAACTTGGTCCCTATGGATCACTGAGGGGAGGATCAAATTCAGACGTTCAGCTAGGACTTTGGCCAAAATTTTTACATCAATGTTAAGAATAGAGATGGGGCGGTAGTTCTTGCAGTCTGTGAGGTCAGTGTTCGGTTTAGGGATCGGGGTGATATTAGCAGTGAGGGTTTGCTGAGGGAAGGAGTCTCCTAATAAAAGTTGATTGAACATTTTAGTTAAGTGAGGGGCTAAAATATGAGTAAATTTTTTGTAGTATAGAGTGGAGAAACCGTCAGGTCCCGGAGATTTCGAGAGCTGAAAATGTTGGATTGCTGATTTAGGACTTTGTTTCTTTTAGTTAGATAGACAGATTGGGCTAGAAAGTTAGTTAGTGAGGCCCTATTGCCACTGGTTAGGAGTGCTGCATGTATTGGGTGCCCATTTATTTTAGATAAGCAGTTATTCAGTTTAACCAATAAGGTGTGTGTGTTATTACTGTATTCCTAGTGGGGCCAGCCGTAGGTGCATTCCCGGATCCCACTAGGTGGAGGCACTGCGCTAGTAAGTACCAGGTACCCAGTCTCTCTCAATACCACTGCGGAGTAGCTCAGGTTTGTCCCGTGTCATCAGGTAAGCGCAACACGTGGATTGTAACACTGACAAAGGGGTATCGGAAGGGTTACATGTAGTTGGCCAGGAGTTAAATAAGCAAGCCTTAGCATAACAGATTGGAATAATCTATTTATAACACTGTATGAAACTCCGTGAAAGAATTAAAAGCTCTACCCAGTCTTTCTAACCTTGTATAACTTTGTCGGCAGCATTTCCAATAAGCCAGTTGTACTTTCTAGATTCAGAGACTATAGATAGCTCTCCTTTAATAAAAGGTTTGTCCCTACTAATGTTTAAACAGGTGTCATAAGTCAAAAATATTTTGATACCACTCTGACTAAATCTGACTGAGTTAAATCTCAGCAAAGGCCCCAGTAAGATATGTATTATTATGCTTTATTGTGTTACATTATAAGGCAGGGGTGTCCAACCTGCAGCCCGAGGGCCGTATGCGGCCCAGGATGGATATGAATGCGGCCCAGCTTGAAATGCTCAGTTCCAGAGGAAACGTCATAATAATATAATAATACGTCTATTTAATATCCAGGTGTTCCATATTCCAATGTATAGCTCCATCTGGTTATCCAACTGGTATTGTAGTTCTTTTCTGTGTATTTTCTTTACTTTTACAAAGTGTTTGTGTATTTCATGTATGGCCCCAGACAATTTTTCTTTTTCCAGTGTGGACCAGGGAAGCCAAAAGGTTGGACACCCCTGGTATAAGGTAATGAAAACAGGGTTAATTTCACTACAAGTATGGGACCTGTTATGCAGAGTAAGGAATCTTTCTGTAATTTGGATCTCCATACTTTAAGTCACTTAAATAATTGAAAACATTTAGATTGTTTTACCTCCACTAATGATTAATAATATCATAGTTGGGATCAAATACAAGGTATTGTATTATTATTACAGAGAAAAAGGAAATCATTTTTAAAATTTTCAAATATTTGATCAAAATGGAGATTTATGGATAACAGGTTTATGAATAACGGATCCCATACCTGTATTCAAAAAGAAAAAACAGCAAAATTGCATTACATGTTGTTAATGTAGCTGTACTTCCCCTACTCTTGTTCTGCAAAAGAAAACAGTATGGTGCAGTAAAGCATGAACAACAGAGCACAAGTAAACGAATAAGAGGAAAAAGGAAACAATACTAAAATGGTGCTCTGTATGTTTTACATGCAGTGATTTCCATTAATCCAGAGGGAAAGGTAATTTTCTAACTTTTTGTCGGGAGAGGCGATTTCCTGTGGACTACAAAGCTCCATATCTTCCATCACCTTAACAAAGGGGATGAAGTAAATCTGAAATAAAAGTCAGAACTCAATGTGAGAGCAGAAGCAAAAATGGGCCAAGGCAGCAGAACATAAAAAAGATGGAAAGAGCAGGCTAGAACAAAGCTATAAAACACAAAATACAAGGTGATATTTATATAGACAGAAAATGGTGTCCTAGTATTAATTAATTCTTTAAATACAGCCAATAAAATCTAATAAATACACCTGGTTACATGGAATATTAAACAAGTTACAAGCTTGTATTCTACCATATCCCAAAGTATTAAAATCTGTTGTCAGTAAAGAATCACTTTAGTAAAGTTATAAAGATATTCTGTAGATGTTTTTGATACCAATGTAAGAAACATTAGAAATCGATTCTGATGCAACAAAGCAGTGGCGTAACTCGTTGTTACTGGGCCCCATAGCAAATTCAATTTAGGGCCCCAAAATATTTATAAGTTGGCCTATTTTACCAAGATATATTAAAATTAGGGATGCACCGAATCCACTTTTTTGGATTCGGCCGAACCCCCGAATCCTTCGCTAAAGATTCGGCCGAATACCGGACCGAATCCGAACCGAATGCAAATTAGGGTTCGGGTTCGGCTGGGCAGAAGTATTCGGGCCGAATCCGAATCCTGCTGAAAAAGGCCGAACCCTGGCCGAATCCCGAACCGAATCCTGGATTCGGTGCATCCCTAATTAAAATTGCTATTTAATTAGGGTCTCACTGGGCCCCCTACACTCCTGGGCCCCCCTGCAACCGCAGGGTCTGCTTCCTCCATAGTTACGCCCCTGCAACAAAGCCTGCATACAAGGACATTCTACATTTTATTTAAATTCATTAAAAAAACATAAAACTAGGTAACAATATGTGCACATAAAACAAAATAAAACAATAGTTTAAGATGAACTTATTGAGTTGATGAAAACAAAGCACCTAGAATGTCACAACAGCATGCCGGCTCCTTCCTCTGATGAAGTAAATGGCCCGATATAAAGAACAATATTGTGTCTAGTTAAAATGAACAGGAAAGAATGGAAATGGATAGCAATGTGTTCAGCTGTAGATCCACTAGAAAGAGTTCAGCACTTTTACTTAATTGGGAAATATATTGCTCTTGGCCAGTTTCTTTTATTCAATCAAATAGAAATAAAAAATGTTAATCTCATTTATTAGATTTCTGACACTTAAATGAAATTTTTTAGGAAACCTGACAAGACCAGGAAGGGAGTCATGTTCTGCCCTTGCAAAGCTATGGGACTATATTGAAGGGTATATATATCATGCTGTGTAAAAAGTGGAGTGAAACATTACCAGTGATGTTGCTCATAGCAACCAATCAGACCTTTGCTTTTGTTTTCTAACTGTTGAAATTGAATTGCCGATTGGCTTGCTCTGGTAAACATCAACGCTAATGCTTCACTCCACTTTTTAGACAGTATGATAAATAGGTCCTAGAATGAGTGTCCTGTATAATGTGCTTTTCCTACAAGAAGTATTTGGGTTAAAAGCAAATTTAAATCTGCCAAATCAAATGAGAGCACAGGCACAATCTTAACATTGTCTAAACCATTTAGACATGCTTCTCGCAGGGGATAACTATTCATATATACAGTTTTTTAATGAAACATTAGATCAGCAGTTTCAGCCTTCAGAATCTCAAAAACCGGTTTTACCTTGTGTTATTAATCTTGCAGTGAATTTGACGTACAACATGCATATAACCTGCACCTATGCATTTTTCACAACAGCTCTATTTAAATTGCTCCGAAAACAGGTTTTTTGTCAATCTTTAAATAATTTATCAAGTGTTGTCATCAAAGAGTTCTTATAACAGATCACCAGAATCACACAGCATTGCTGTCATTTAACCATGGTGTTTGACAAGGGGACATTCACTCAGATGTTTTTTTTTCTTATTCTGCCCTTTTATTTCCATCCTTTTAAATAAGTCACTGTAACATCAAGATATGAATGCTTTGTGATCCATGAATTCTAACCCCCATTTGCTCTTATGGGCACTTTTTGTCATGGAGTGTTATTTCCCATATTAATAATGTAACAGGAAAGCTCCAGGACATTGAGAAAGTACAAAGTAACATTAAGGGGATTATTTACTAAACCTCAAATTTATCTGGTCAGAATTTTTGGTGCAAAACTCAAATTTTGCGGGTTTTCTTTAAAAACTCGAATTCTTCGAGATTTATGAAAGTCCAATGCTGCAAAAAGTCTCAATCCGAATATTCGCAATCTCAGATCTGCTGAGGTTGTGTATAAGTCAACGGTAGAGGTCCCTATCCTAATTTGAAGTTATCGTGCTCTGTGTTGGATTTAGCCGAAAATCCAATCTTTCGGGCTTTCCAGGCAACAACTGTAAAAAAATCGTACAATTCAGGGAAAAAGGCAGAAAAAATGGTACAATTCAGTGGAAGAGATTTTTTTGGGGTTTTCCCTGAACCGATTAATTTGAGCTTTTTAAATAATAAATAAAGTCAAATAGAGTGTGGAAGTTTAGAAGTGTCAGATTTTAGTAAATATCCCCATACAGTAGAGGTATTGGGACTGAAACATATATAAAAAAAAACCTAGTCTACCTTGTCTTCATAAAAGAAATAAATTGCACTGTAGTCCTTAACTAAAGCCTACCTAAACCCATACTTGTCCCATAGTGGGCCCCAAAGTATACACGTTTCTCTTTTTTCCTTTTGCCTTCATGGTTGGATGAGGGGTCAGAGGTTAAATCAAGACTGCCTAGATCTCATGTCCCTAACTTTACCTAAACTGAAATAACGTGTTTGTAGACAATAAAGAGAGTAAAATGAGTGGTTTAAATAGTAAGAGCAACACCAAGGAAAATACAACATGATACAGGATTGAATGGAACTCTGATACAATTTTGGAGCATGAATATATGGCACCAATGCACTTCTTAGCACACTGACCTAAAAATTATAAACACACCAGAGTTTGCATAAGGTCTAGTAACCCAAGTAACAATCACATTTTTGTTTTTAAACAGGTGGCTCCTATTCACACCCTGACTTACCCCCACCCCCAGTAGTTGCTGCATGTTACCTAGATTTTGCAATAAATACTTTACCTATTGACAAATTGATGGGGGTCAGTTTTATAAATTGCAGTCCAATAAAAAAGATGTACTTCTTAGCAAAGCATTTCAGAACAACAGTATAGTCATTTATTAATCCTTGAATGTGGCAGTCAGGAAAGCCTAATGTCAGTCTTGCACAACTGAAACAGTGAACTGAAATTTGCTATTTATTCCTCGCTATTCCCTGTTCCGCATCATATAAAATCAGCTTGCCGTTATGGAATTAAAATCTCTCCAAAAATGTGTTTTTTGTGCACTTTTCAGAAAATGGATATGGCAGAACCCATTTTTCTTTTTCAAGAAAAACCTACTTACGCTCAGGAGGCTCTGCGGTAAAATTTGATTCCCATCCCAGAACTGAAACCGCCAAGATGTATGCAGTGGATACAATAGTGTGAAAGGACTTTGTGTTTTGTCTCCTTTTATCGTAAATGCATTATTATGTGACCCAACTCGCTGTATTAGTCCATTCAGAGTTGTGTTTATATTTTGAAAGATACATTCTAAACCATTAGAATTGCAGGCGGTATGGATCTGTGCTATAATCCCTGCAGTGCCAGAATGTGCAGAATTTTGGTGATATTTTTCTCTGCTGTATATAATTTGTTCTCATCCAAATAAGATGAAGACTGATAACACTTTCCTCTGCCTCCTTTTATTTGTCACTAAGCATACTATATTATACTGAATGATTGTAATTTTTTTTTCAGGAGACAGGGAAATGAAGGTTTCTGCAAGTAACAATTGTATTGCTGTCAACTAAACGGCCAAGCAGATTCCGAAGAAAGTCATAATAATACTAGAACTAACAACAATACTGGTGGGGAGTGCTTGGAAGTAAAGTTCTGCATTAGCTTGAAGATCCTATTGGGTATTTAGAGCCTCACTGCTGAAAAGAAAAATATTCTTCCACTCATTGTGCAGCAGTGCTACTCCGAAAAATAAGATGGAAAAATGTTACTAATTATCAGGAACATTTGAAATAAATTAGCTAGAATTGGCGCGGATTTGGTTTACCTCCCAACTGTCCTGTTTTACTTGGGAGAGTCCCAATTTTGACAGCTCAGTCTGCAGTCCCGGATTATTACTGAAATGTGCCGACTTTGTCTTTGATCTCCTGCCCTGAACAGCCAGAAAAAGAAATGTAAATGAAATGTAATTAAACAAGAGGCTTTTGGCAGAGAGAGCAGAATACTCAGTACCTGTTCTTTGACACATATGTAACAATTTAAGGTAAGATACAAGGTAAGGTAAGATACAATTGTAACTATTTAAGATAAGCAAGTCTCTTGGGAGAACTGAGACTCAGCTTAAAGGGAAATTCACCTTCATTAGCAAAACTGTAATAACACATAAAACATTGACATCAAACATTCCATAACCTGCCAAATTTTGTAAAATGGACTTGGTATTTAGGGGATGTGGCCATAAAATAGGTGTGGGTGTTTCACCTTTAAGGTAACTTTTAATTCTAAGCAACTTTTCAATTGGTTATCATTATTTATTATTAATAGTTTTATAATTATTTGGCTTTTTCTTCTGACTCTTTGCAGCTTTCAAATGGGCGTAGCTGACTCCCTTCTAAAAAACAAATGCTCTGTAAGACTACAAATGTATTGTTATTGTTACTTTTTATTACTGATCCTTCTGTTCAGACCCTCTCCTATTCATATTCCAGTCTCTTATTCAAATCAATGCATGGTTGCTAGGTTAATTTGGACCCTACCAGATTGGTTAAAATGCAAATTGAAGAGCTGCTGAATAAAAAGCCAAATAACTCAAAAACCTTCAATAATAAAAACCGAAAACCAATTGCAAATTGTCTCAGAATTTCACTCTCTACATCATACTAAACGTTATCTTAAAGCTGAACAACCCCTTTAAACTTATATTTTGAAAAAACAGTAAAAATAAAATAAAAAATGGAATTTAATTGAAAAAAAATGTCTGTATTTCTGGTGAATAATCTGAAATCATTTAACCTGATTTGTATTTGGAATTTGGAAGGTGAACAACCCCTTTAAGTACACTTAGGGGCAAATTTACTTATAATCGAATATCAAGGGTTAAATTAACCCTCGATATTCGACTGCCGAATGGAAATCCTTTGACTTTGAATATCAAAGTCGAAGGATTTACCGCAATTCGGTATTTTAATCCATCGATCGAACGATTTTTCTTCGACCCAAAAAAGCTTAGAAAGCCTATGGGGACCTTCCCCATAGGCTAACATTGACTTTGGTAGGTTTTATGTGGCGAACTAGGGGGTCGAAGTTTTTTTTAAAGAGACAGTACTTCGACTATCAAATAGTCAACGATTTTTAATTCGAAGTCGTGGTCGAAGTAGCCCATTTGATGGTCGAAGTAGCCAAAAAAAAACATTCGAAATTCGAAGTTTTTTTTATTCTTTTCCTTCACTCGAGCGAAGTAAATGGGCCCAAATGCTTCATTCACACCACTGGGGATATATAAAAAAAAGCACTAAGTTTCCTCAGGCGCAGTAACCCATAGCAACTAATAAGCAGGTAGAATTTACTGCAGAAAAAACGCAGGCTGAGAGCAGTGGAGCCGATGCTCCCTCTGAGTGTCCTTGGCCTTAGGCAGTCAGTACAATACAAAGAATGCTCTTAGAATGGGCATTAAGGGTGCACGCTTGTACCCATTTAGTGTTCTTGCAATTGTGTCCAGGGGCCAAGAAAATAAGCTCTATAAACAGGGATTGAACAGTACAACATTGACAAAAGGATGACTTGACTGCCCAAAATGTTATCTCACTATTGCTCTCTCTGCAGCAAAATAAAATTGGGTAAAACACCTTTTCCACAACAAGCTGTGTGTGTGGTTCCTATTTTGCAAATTACAGTACAACATTTTCCATAACAAGGTTGCTGCATTATAACTGTCTATGCACAGCAGCTTAATTACATTTCTATTACTGAGAGAGAATGTCCTCTGCAAACAGATCACTCTGCTATAAAACAAAACCTATTAATAAATCAGATATATATCTCTTTTATAATAGCACAGATCAGACAGGCTTTAAAAACATTATTACATGTGAAGAAAACAAACTGAGCAAGTTTAGAAGAGTATACAGTCAGCGAATCACGTCTTATTGTTCTACAGTAGGGACGGGCGAATTTTTTCACCTTGTTTCACCACGGAAATGACGCCCATAGACTTGTATGGCATTGTGCATCAAAAAAAAATGTGAGAAAAAAAAGACGCGTTCCAAAATGTTTTTGATGCCCATAGACTTTAATGGCGACCGGCGGTGAATTTTTGGCGAAACGGGTCAAATTCGCCCATCCCTATTCTACAGTTAACCTGTCAAGGCTGGACCTAAGTTTTTCTTCTTTTGCCTAATTAATATTTACATTAGATACAGACAACCTATGTATATAGAAACGGTATCAGGTAAGAAGCAAAAAGTTTTCACTATTAACCCAGATAATACAGAAAAATTAGCACAGAATTTGACAATAAATATTCAGAATTCAGAGGATTGTTTAAGTTATATGGGTTGCAAGCCTACAGACCAAATTAGGGGCAATATTTAAATTGGCCCTACTGCAGCTCTTTCAGTAATGACCCTTTGCTTGAAGGTTCATCCCATGACAATAATAAACTTTCTAAATCAATTCCGTTTCTTTACTTTTTCTGAAAGTTAGTTTTGTATTTTTATGTACCTTTGTGTCAGGTTTTTTTCATAGTTAACTCAATAGTTCACTAGTTGAATCAAATATATGTTCTAATCAAAGGGAGCACATGAAGGGGGTTATTTACTAAAATCCATAAATGTTATAACATTTAACCTGTCTGTTGAATTATGGAGTGGAAGGTCATATCTTTCTGGTTTTATTCTTTTTATTGAATTTTCAACATAAAAAGGGGGGGGGGTATACAGAATAAAAACGGGGGAAGGGGGATAAAGGGGGGAGAGAAGTGGTTGTGTCCAACATAGCTTTCTGTTTAATGCTCCTTCTCTTCTTATCTAATGAAGTTATGAGACAGTACTTTTTTATCATTTCATATTTTCCATTTGGTCGCAACTTTCATTTTCTCAATAAATGAATTCTGGAGCTTCTCACCCTGCCTCATGGCAGTATTGGTGCCGTATGTATCATATATAAAACATTAGAAATATGGTGCGCAATGCCAATAATCGTACCATTGTTAATCCAAAAGAGAATGCAAATAATAGGGGGAGTACATGAGTAAGTGCCCCCAGTAGGTACGAAATGCGTTAGGCGGTTATCTGTATGTCCTAATAAATGATTTCAACTTTTAATTATAATTTTTGGTCTTTACTTTTAGAGAAAACTAAATTTTTTTTCTGCTGAATCATCCTGCACAAAATGCCTTGCCCATAAATGCTCCTCGTTCCAGCATAAGGCAGCCCCATGTGTGTCACAAGGTGGGGGAAGAACAGGGGCCCAGTAGGGGAAGTTTGCCTGGAAATCCCCGCAAAAGGAGTGGATGCTGGGATTTGTATTTCAATTACAGGTGGAGGGACAGGGCATCAAGAGATGTACATATGTGGTGCTGCACATATTTCTCCACTGAGACCAATCAAGATCTGGTGGGATTGCAGTTTTGAAACTCCCTTCTAAAGTCATAAATATATCCAGTACAAGCGCTCATTAGTCACTACTTTATTTATCTTCCTTTGGCTTGACCTTGTTAGACTCCAAAAGCCATTGACAGTGTAAGAACTTCCTAAATAGATCCAGATGCATGTGGATATTGCAGTTAACAGTCTGCTGCAGTAACATTTGTTCAAGAGATGAGAGAAGGATCAGGCTATTCACTGGCTCTTCAAAAATTCTGTAGTTCATAAAAGCAGTTATTGCTTCATTACTTACATCTATTTAAATCTGTCGCCCCTGTCTCATGTCTTTTGTTTTAATCAATATTAATAGCCTGCTGCCCCGATTAGTATGCAGAAATCTCACAGAGACATTTATTACCATAGTAATTGTTGACAATCTTCTATTCACAGCATTGCATAAATATAGTTTCAGCATGTGTTCATGTCTACGGATGTCTACGGATGTGCACTGTGACTGGCACAGAGTGAAGCACTAAATGGTGCAGTGCAGCAATGGTTGTTTCATTTTCCACTAAAATAGCCTTGGCAATGTACAGTGCTGGGAACACCCACTACAATGTTTTCTATTTATGGGAACCTTTAATAACACAAAAAAGCAATTTTCTATACTGCTAATGTCTAATCCAGAGGTTCCCTAACAGTTGGGCTAGTGCCACTGGGAGAACCTAGAGCAGTAGCAGGTGGAACCCAGTCTGAAGGCTAATTAATGAGACATGTGGCCAGAATGACTAAATGTTCTTCTTAATACACCGGAATTTCAAGGTTGCAGGTCAATTGGGGTAAGATTTGGGGCACTTTTTTGTTATTTAAGTATTCTTGGAACTGAATGGCTGATCTTTTTCTAAGGCTATTAGTGCAGACTAAAGGTGGCCATACATGGAGAGATCCGCTCGTTTGACGATATCGCCCCACCTTGAGGTGGGCAATATCGGATTCTAACAAATGGTAATGGGCGGTCGGAACGCGGGACCGCATCAACGAACAGATGCGGCTGCGATCCGACGGGATTTTTAGTCCCATGCGATCGAGATCTGGCCGACTTTGGCCAGATCTCGATCGGGGAAGCCCGTGGGGGGCCCCATACACGGGCCAATAAGCTGCCGACTCGGTCTGTCAGCAGCTTTTATCGGCCCATGTATGGCCACCTTAAGCCATTGCACTGTGAATCACTGCCTTTTTTTTGTGAATTTGGAATTTGAAAATCAGGACAGAATTGTCATTTGTAATGTAATAAAGACAGAGCCTGATTCATTTAATGAGAAAAACTTATAACATAGTTTACAAAAACTCCAATGAAGTCTTTTGGGTAAGATGGAATTGAACTGGGAGATTTTTTTATTGACCTAATACGGCCAAGAACAAATAACCTCATGGACTTATGAAAAGGGTCACATTTCAAAAACTGAACAGCATTTCACATTAATCACACCAAATAAATTGGAATCAGTGGCCATTTTTTCACTACAAACCTGTATCAGGAATAAAAATGCTCATAGGAACAAAACCAAGAGTGTGAGTTCCTCCAAAAAGTTACCAGGCAGCAAGTAAAAAAGTACAAAAGTTTATTAGGACATATTAGGATGCGTTTTGTGCCTGTTGGGGCACTTACTCATAGGCTAAATGGCACACCCCTGTACAATGCTTCTATAGGGGTTGTATACAAGCATTGTACATGCACCCTTAAACTGTGAGAATGTCCTCCTAACCTCATATTCTCTTTGTGAAATTATAATGACTATAGTTGTGCTTATATAGGTTGGATGCACCATTTATTTTGTAAAAGAAAATGCTTATCCCTAAACAAGATCCTAAACTAAACTGGCAGATAGATCTCCATATGACGAACACACGAAACACATTAGGACGATTAATGTTTGTGAAATAAAGTGAATTGATTTTACCGCTGCCTGAAGTCCTGCTGAGTGCGAGCCAATTCGCTGGTTTTAAAAATCTCCATATGAGGCTTGCCCATGCCTTTCCATTTCCCTGTTTCTGCATCCTAACTGCTTAGTGCTATTTCAGTAAAAATGACTCACCAATTTTATTTGATCAGGGCATAATAAATTGAGTAAATATCGAGTTTTTTTAAAACCTGAAAAATTCTAGGTTGATTTTAAACCCCAAAAATTTAGTTTTTGCATAAAACTACCCCTGAAAACTGGGATTTTTCAGGAAAAACAGAACTCGACCTTTGACAAATCACCCCTGTAAAGTTTATCTGATTATTCATGTCTCTGAAATAAGAAGTTATATCCAACTTTTCTTTGTCCCACAAAATACTAAAAGAGAAATTGACTTGTGCTAGTGAAAAGATTCTTTGAGCCAATATGGGTAATTAATTTTTTTTAATGTAACAGTATGATACACCTCATATTTTGGTTTACTTATGTTGATTGCCTTCAGCCATTTCTATGCTCTGATCCCTAATCCCCACCATTAGTGATGAGCGAATTTGGCAGGCATGGATTCACACCGAATAGCTTCTAAACTTTTGGCCTATTTCATGGTCATTCCCTATTTCTTTATGGGGAAATGCTTAATAATGGGAGAATATTGTAAGTACATATAAAAGACTAGGAGAATAAAGAGGTTGAGTGAGTAGAGTAGAAATAATAGTTTGGAAAGGTCCACTGTCTAAGGTTTTCTGGTGGGCTCACGTTCTTTGGTTTTCTGATGGGCCCAAGGTCTAAGGCTTTCTGGTGGGTTGCTGGCTCCCCAGTCCGACACTGGACAACACTATGACTATGACAATTCAGACACACACCATTTTATCAGAAACGGAAATATATGTCTGATGAAACAAAATGTAATTCTAAGCAACTTTTCAAGCAGTTTTTGGTAAAGATCCCCTTCAAGGTCTTGTGACATAGGCTATACATATCAGACTGAGCAATACATGTATTTCACCATCCATGCATTATCTAGATACTGAGATTTAATTACTGATCTTCACATCAGCAGCTGGGCCTTGATATCTTGATGAATAATTTTCAGTTCTTATAAGTATGTCAGGCCCTGGAAAGATAAATAAAACATATGGCAAAACTAATAGGATACAAAATTGTTAAGCAAATACTATATATAATAAATAATACAATTATTAAAGATTATAAAATATAAAAGCCCTGAAGAGCTTAACATCTGACTTACATGTAATACTTCCTTGCAGATATTGGAAGTCCAATTTTCTTCCAAGGAGTTATTCTTCTGAGATCTTATTAAGGATGCTACTGAGCTGCCAGTACAGAATTCCATAGCAATCTAGAATATAAATGAAGAATTTATGGTATATGTGTTGCTTATAATGTTATACTGTGTGATTGATTAAAGTCACATTCACAAGAGATATTTATACAACTACACATATTTCTCACATATTTAATATACGTGTGTCATTCATTCTGTGTACCTACATCTATCTATCTATCTATCTATCTATCTATCTATCTATCTATCTATCTATCTATCATCTATCTTTCTATCCATCAGTCTATCTATCATCTATCTATCTATCTATCTATCTATCTATCTATCTATCTATCTATCTATCTATCTATCTATCTATCTATCTATCTATCATCTATCTATCTATCTATCTATCTATCTATCTATCTATCTATCTATCTATCTATCCTGGTAAGTGTTATGTAAATATAACACAACACTTTTTCCAAAATTGAAATAATTCTAATGAGTTAAATATTAACAATATACATTACTACAAGGTTCTTTAATACCTTTACGGTCTCGTTTTTTTTAAATTTTTTATTTTTCAGAAAAACATCAAAAAGATTGCCCTCAAGGGCCATGACATTTTCCACTTATATAAGAAAATCAATAAACAGTTTTTGTCAAATACAATAGATATACACTATGCATAAACCAACATGACATCTTGTTTAGCTTTTCAATTATACAGGACATCATTCTCATTTATCTTTGACAAAGACATTTGGGCTATATATGGGACCCTCAATTTGCACCCTATCACATTAATCCCGATGTCCCCCAGCATTTCTGGCATGTTTGAAAGCTTCTCTTGCATCCCAATTGCCCCAGACTTTATCGAACAAGTCAATATTATCATTTTTAAGGGCTGTTAAGTAATCCATTCTGCATAGATATTTAATTCTCTCCAGTAACTCCCTTTCAGAGGGGGGTATTGCTCATTTGCATTTTTTTGCGATTAGACCTCTAGCTGCTGCTGTGAGAATAGAGTTGGCCATTTTCTGAGCTGGGTTTTTTAAATTGGGAATTTTGTTACCTAGTAAAAAGATTAAGGGGTCTAGCATTGTCACTCTTTTTACTAGTCCCCTCACCATTTCCCAGAACTTCTTTGGTTTTTGACAACTCCAGAACATGTGTAGAAGTGAAGCCTCCTGTTCCTCACATCTCCAGAACACTAATGCTTCTCTATCTGAAAATAGCTTATGCAAAATTTGGGGTGTGTGATACCATCCCATTGTCCCCTTCTCTTTAATAGTGGTACAAATTGAAGTTTTCCTGGCGTTCTTCTCCATGGGTGAGAGGTATTTTTCCCCTAACACCTTCTCCCAGTATCTCATATACTTATGTGAATGTTGAATAGGGTCTGTCTCATTGATTTTTTTTTAACCGTCCAGTGATTAATCCCTCTGAGTACAGTGTCAGGGTATAAAAAAGTAAAAAAAATTTTTATTTAACCCGAAAGATCAATTTTTGACTCAAAAACTAAAATTTTCATGGAAAACACAACTTGAACCTTAATAAATCTGCCCCTAAATGTATGCAGAGTTGGCATAGGTTTCTCTTAGGTCCTGCTTGGCCCTGCAAACATAGATGGACTGGGGCCGATACAGATTTTTAAACCTGGCCGATCAATTCAAACAGATGTCGGCCAAAAATCGGTTGGTCTTTTTGAATTTTGAATTCCAATTCAAGTTTTTTCGATTCAAAATTCGACCCTTGATAAATATGCCCCTAAAAGTTGTATCATCAGTTATGAAACCCTGTGTAGGTAAGATATTTCATAGATTTTTTTATTGGAAAGCCATAAAGTAACCAAGGTTTGTGATCAGTTGAAAAGGTAAAATACAAAAATGGTCAGTGATCCAAATCTAAAATGCTGTGCTAAATAAGTACCTGAATGGGTGGCATATCATATCACACATGGGACATGTATGTTACTCAATTATATATGTAAAAGTATCTCAAAATAAAGTTGCATCCCATTGATTAGAAAACCGGAATTTGGTAATTACATCAATCAAATTTGACTACAAAAGGAAAGTTTGGGGGTATTTATCAAAAGGTCGAATTTTAGAGTTTTATATACCTCGAATTAACTCAAATGAACTCACAACTCAATCTTGAAATAGTGAGTTCGGGGTAAACAACCCAAAAACTCAAATCGTTCGAGTTTTTGGGCAAAACCCTCAGAAAAAAACATCATGAAGGCTATTAACTACATCTTCAAATGGTTCAAGGGACTCTGCCATTGACTTCTACATGACAGCGACAGGTTTTAGATGGTGTATTTTTGGATTCTAGCTGTTTCCTGGGTTGGGGTATAATAAATCTCGAAAAATTCTTGGTTTTTTTAAACTGAAAAAACTTATTGCATGAAACTCAGAGCACATCCAAAAATCATTGGGACTCCCATTGACTATGCAACCTAGACAGCTCTAAGATGCTGGATTTTCTGATTTTGACATTTGCATCCTTGGGGTTTAATAACTTATGAAAAATGTTGTGATTTTTGATTTTTGCATTTGGAGTTTAGTAAATAACCCCCTAAATGTTTAATATCTGTTGTGGCCTTTACCTTATACACTTAGGGGCCGATTCACTAAGGGTCGAATTTCGAAGTTAAAAATACTTCGAAATTCGACCCTCGGATTGAAATCCTTCGACTTCGAATATCGAAGTCGAAGGATTTAGCGCTAATCCTGCGATCGATCGAACGATCGATCGAACGATTAAATCCTTCGAATCGAACGATTCGAAGGATTTTAATCCAACGATCGAAGGAAAATCCTTCGATCAAAAAATCACAGGCAAGCCTATGGGGACCTTCCCCATAGGCTAACATTGACTTCGGTAGCTTTTAGCTGCCGAAGTAGGGGGTCGAAGTTTTTTTTAAAGGGGAAGTACTTCGACTATCGAATGGTCGAATAGTCGAACGATTTTTCGTTCGATTCGTTCGATTTCGTTCGAATTCGAATGAATTTAACCAATTCGATGGTCGAAGTACCCAAAAAATACTTCGAAATTCGAAGTATTTTTCATTCGAATCCTTCACTCGAGCTTAGTGAATCAGCCCCTTAAACATTGCTAACTATTATTCATAAATCAAAATCTGGCTCATTAGAGTTTTAAAATACTGCTTACTTTTTGAAGAAAAAAAAGGTATACAATAACATATACGTCTAAAGATCTTCTCCATAGTTGCTGTTATTCTTTCTGTAGAAATAGAAGGAGAAATGTAATTGGTGTATTCTGGAGAACAGGAGTCTGTAAATCCAGTGTTTACAAATACATGGCCCTATTAGCAGTCACTTATCACACAGGGGATGTATGGTATTACTATATTTATTTTCATTTCTGACCAATTGCGTCTGCTGATCTCCACTCAGTTCAGTTGCCTGATAAAGAATAAGTCTCTCTGGGCTGCTCTGGACATCTTAACCATGTGCATTGGGACATTACACATACATGCCATGGACAGAAATGTGGTTTAGCAGATCAACTGCTGATTGCAAGATATTTACATGTATATTTCTCTAACATTAGAGGGTATCATATTTCATTAAAAAGTAGTGCAAATATTAAAATTCAATAGTACAGGGAATGCCTATAATTTTTTATATATAAAAAATCAGCATACATAATGCACCATCTTTAGTCTGTTTATAATATATTATTAAAAGGAATGCCACATTACTATAAGCGAAGCAATGCTCTATATTCCCTTTCAAGATCAAATTCCCTGTAATTCCACACATTCACATACATAATCCACTAGCAGATACTACTGATGCCTATTTAGCAGCTAAATCCATTTTATTATTATGGTTTCCCCTGCATATATTGAGCTCCACTGATCTTAATCACCTGAGAAAGAATACGCCTTTTTGTCTACTCTTGTACACCTTTATTTTGTCTATTGTGACTTCAAAGTTATGCCATGCAACAGCCATGCAAATCAATTAATTATATTTAAGATGCAATGTATTTTTTTAGCTGTGCTATGTGGCATCACATATCTACTATTAGTATATGAATGGCCCCGTTATGGCATGTATGCTTTTCAGAATATGCAAGAGAACGATGACTGTCTGAATTTTGCATCAAGACAGGACATATGAACATTAATGAAAAGGAATTATTACAGGTTAGCACTTTGATGCTATACTGTAAGTATACATGTATATTAAATAAGAATAGGGAATGTGATTATACAGCACATCACCATTTGACTTATTTCTTTGGAGCAGACAAAATGTTTTGGAATATATAAATCAGAGAAATGTGGTAAAGCAACTTAAAGAACTAAATCCCCTCGACAAAAGTCCCCAATCCAGAGCCATCAAATGAGCCCCTCTCTGCTCCCCCCCACTCGGGCTTTTCCCACCCGTGCCCACCCAAGCCTGACTTCCGGGTCTCTTTTATAAAAACTGAACCCGGAAGTCGGAAGCCAGCATTTGGAAGGCCGCGGGACCTGGTAAGGAGAGTGTGAGCCCGGCCCGAACACGCCCAACCCGCGGGTAAGCTCGTGGGTCCCGCGGGTCTCGCGTCGGCCCGTACATCACTACTCCCCACAGAGTCTTTTTTAATAAACAGTGCCTCTCATAGTAAAGCTGACTTCTACAATCAGAAATGTGCAGCGGAGCTGGCATCTTCTGAATCTTTGTGTTCTTTTTCGTTCAGTTTTGCTTCAAGGAGCTTGCTGGCTCAAGCGCAGTTGAAGGTAAATTTGGAGTATCTTCAACAGCTCTGTGTGGCAAATATTACTACTCACAAGGTGGCATGGCGCTCAGCATAACATGAAATGTGCAGTGTCAATATTCCACTTTACTTAACCCCATAAATTACCAATTGCCCCTTACCATTCACTAAACCCCATAAATTACCAATTGCCCCTTACCAATCCCTTTTCCAGTCTACCCCATTAACATACTCACACCATATCTTGAGTTGAAAAGGCCACAGCCCAAATTTATTGACAGCTATTCACTTTCAAAACAGTATAAAAGCCTTAAGCTGGCCACAGACACAAAGATCCGATTGTACGAATCAACTAACGATCGGACTTCCCCATCTCCCGACCTGTCACTAACCATTCCCATCAAATAAGGTACAAAAGAACAAATCAGCTGATGTTTTGCCCCTGACAGCAATCGTATGAAAGTTATGTCCGAACAAAACTGGTTACAGTCTCCCACTGAAAATCATACAATCGGCAATACATGCAGAGATATTTTCGGCAGCCAACAGAAATCTTTTAACCTGTCCCATCGACCGATCTCCGCCGGACGAAAAATGTCAGGACTCTCTACACACGTTCCGAAAATCGTACGAATCCTCGTTTCCTAGAATCAGATCTTTGCATCTATGGCCAGCTTTACATTAACAGCCAACTATTATCATCCACATATAACATAACTCATGGGTAACCTATTACCATTACAATGTGAGCGGCTGAAGGCTACAGTAGTGGGAGATCAATCCTGTCCGCAAATGTGTCTTGTAGTCCATTAGGTAGAATTTATATATTTATATATATAATTTATATATATATATATAAAAAGTAAAAGCTTGCACTCACAGGTCTTACAAAAAATGTAAAGGTGTTTATTAGAAAAAAGAACAACTAACGTTTCGGCTAGCACTCTAGCCTTTTTCACTTTGATAAAGGCTAGAGTGCTAGCCGAAACTTTAGTTGTTCACTATTTGTGCGCAGCCGGACAAATATACTGTTTACCTATGTTTGATCAGATCAGGAGATTTTTTTAATTCTATTTAATAAAGCGCAACAGGTCTGGGGTGACATAGCAGCTGGGCTTAGGGGGCAAGAAAAATAAATCTAGCCCTGATTGCACTGTAAATAAAACGAATGGGTGTTTTTCTAAGATTTAAATCTGACAATATAGACACTATTTTTTAATAATGATTGCTTCCAAAATAGTATAAAGTGTATTTTAAAGAGTATATACATGGCTTAATTTTTCCAGTTTAGTCATTGAAGATGAGGTACTGTATTTTATTATAAATCAGAGCTTGCTTGTATGAAACAGTTCTTCATAGGAAGGCGGAGCTCCTGCTTCCAGTCCACCAATAGACAGCACAGTGGACCCGCAAGAAGCTTCAGAGTTCAGATGTGGCATCCATGTCTGAGAGGAATGGCACTGAGAACAGCCTGATACTGGGGTAAAGGGTAATCAGTTAGTTCATCAGTTAATTTCATGTTTGTTATCACAAAAAGTCTGTGAGCACCACCTGCTGGTTGTAAAAGTTGTTACAAAATGCTTAGTCCTGTGTTGATTCACTAATACAGATCAGGCAGTCCCTGGGTTATGTACGAGATAGGGATTGTAGGTTTGTTCTTAAGTTGAATTTGTATGTACTGTAAGTTTAAACATATATTTACTTATTAAACAAACATAATGAGGACAATGGAAAGACCTACTCATTAATAATATACCAGCCCCTAAGTCTGCTGGAAAAGAATATACATGCAGTGAATGGGGGGAATATGAACTCATTTACAAACAAAGAAAAAATGTGTCCAAATAACACAACGCAGAACGCAACGCAATCAATGAATCATACACTTTTATTATTTTGACCTGTACTTGTATTGGTTGCTATGGGTTACAGCACTGGAGTAAAACTGCACCTGTCGCGATGTTATTAGGTAAAGCAAAGTTAAAAAGGTGCAGATCTGGTATAATAAATGCCATTTTTTCATTAGTTTCACTATCTGTTGTTTTTCATTTCCATTTCATTCCCTGTACATTATGACTAACAGGGCAATTGTGATACTGCTATGGGCTCCCTGAACTGTAGGAACTTCTTAAGGATGAACAATCCCACTGGCACTGTCACTATATTGCTGGTTATTTTTATACATTCGTTATAAGTTCACCTTGATCTCCTACAGAATGACATCTTTCCATACAGGGGAAAATCTCATTTAAAATGATGTCTGCTTTCACAGCAATTGAATTAGGCCTATGCTGTGCGAGTGATGTGCAGCAATAATGTAGTTCTCTGTAAGAAATGAAACTGAAGACATTTTGTTAAGAAACATGAGTGTTTTTTTCAGCATTGTGGGGGAAGATATATTTCTTAATACACCAAACGAGTTATTTGCTAAACTCACATTTTTCTGATCGAACTTGTTTTGGCAAAAAACAACTTTTTATTTATTATACCCCGATGCTGTAAAAGCACGAATCCAAAAATCTGCCATCTCAGACCTATCAAGGCCCTGTATAAGTCAATGGGAGAGGCACCTATCCCAAAGTTATCGTGGTCTGTGCTGGGTTTAGCCAGAAAATCCAACCATTTTGGGATTTTTGGGCAAAAATTCTAAAAAAAATGAATGATTCAGGAAAGAAGCCAGAAAAAATTAGCATGATTCGAGTTTTTGATTAATTCAAGTTATTTTAATAATAAATAAGCTAAAATCGGGGATGGGAGTTTGGTCGAGCATTTTTTATTAATATTATGAGATCAATTCGGATTTTAGTAAAAAAAAAAACCCTGTCATGGAGCTTCCATAACACAGTAAAACTTGCTGAGCAAGATATGCTAGAAAAAAAATCAGTTTTCTGACTTTCAGACAAACATATACATCACGTATACATATACATAGACTTGTACCTTTGCCTATGCAAAAGATTGGACCTGCATTCCGGCGCTGACCGGGTTAGTTTAAAGAGGTGGCTTTGATTCCACACAGTGCGGTATACAAACCCACTGCCATGTATACCACACTGTGTGTTGGAATAAAAGCCGCATCTTTAAACTAACCCGTAGCGACTCCCTTTGATGTTTGGGTCAGTGCTGGAATGCGGGTCCAATCTTTTGCATAGACATACTGGACGGAAGTGGCCAGGGATCCCGCGAGAGCTGCGACCAACAGATACAGGCTACAATGCACATGGGTGAGCTCCGCTGCTTTTACACATCCATAATCATTGTCTTGTACCTTTGCCACATACTTACAGATAAGTCTTTTGCTGGGGGCACATACATTGGCAGAGAAGCTTAACTCTGCCCATGTATAACCAGCTAAGTGTAACTAACCATCTGTTTTTCCATGAACACTTAGGGGGAATAAGGGTCATAAGGACTAAGATTATATTGCTCAATATTCTTCTTAAAATAGGATTGCAGAGTATTCTTTTGAAAAATCAAATTATCAGTGGGATAGAAATGTACAGAAGCAAATAGTGCCTACAATAATGCATTGTCCAATCCCTTTTCAGGTAAAGTTAAAATAACCTGCATACAGTATAGGGTTCCTTTGCATCAGTATGCTATTCTTCCCTTTAAACCAAACATACTGTATGCTGGATTGCACTTTCATCTCTACAGCCATATGCTTTACAAAATCTGAAGAGTAAAATTTAAAAAAAGTAAACTCTTTAGGGCATGTGGTTTAATGACAATAAAGTGCCCCCAATGTAACACTGGAATAATGACCAAAAATAAAACCTGGACCTCTATAAGCTAGAGGTCGGTCCTGTTTCCATGGACATATAGTATAGTACGTAGAATAAGCAGAGAGATTACCTTTAATCTTTATTGCTTTAAATTCAGCAAGGAATAACTCAAATGGTATCATATTAAGTGGTCTATTAAAGAATCTTACCAAACTGGAATATATATTTAAGTAAATATTTTACATCTTTTTCCTAACCAGAAATACTGCAGCTCTAACTGTACCAGTAAGACGTGTGGGAGTGAAAGATAGAACTTTGTCCATTAATTGGCTCATGTGACCTAACATGTAAGTGTGCCCTTGATTTGTTTGTGTGCACTGTGAATAGTAAGATCCCTGGAGCCAGCCCATAGTAAATTTAGCATTACCCAATGGCACATACTAGTTAAAAAGTACATTTTGTTGGAAATGGTTTATTTAAATGAAGCAGGGTTTTACATATGTGCTGTTTTATGCCATGTATTTTTTTTATAGAGACCTACATTGTTCAGGGGTATAGTTTTCCTTTAAAAAAACATATAATTGCCCACTAAACTGGGCAATTCTCTGTTTTTATATGTTTCTGCAGGTCTTCCCTGCATTGTGACACAAAACAGGATCCCTTATATGCCATAGTCCTTATCAAATGATGATTGTGCCTCTTGCAGTTCTTCTAGCACTGATTGCCTGGTTGGTAGGATATTATAAGTAACTACAGAAGTGTTGACAAATGCAAGCTTAGAGTTGCCAGGCAATCATGATCATAAGACAGGATAGCAAAGTACACTTAGGGAGTTATTTACTAAACTCTGAATGCAAAAATCACAAAAAAATAGTGATTTTTTTTTATAAAATCTGACTTTTTAAAAATCAAGAATTTTTCAGAATTTATTAAACACAGAGGATGAAAAAGTCAGAATTTGAAAATCCTCAGACCTGTCGAGGTTGCATATAAGTCAATGGGAGAAGTCCCAATGATTTTTTGATGTTCGCTGGGTTTCGTGCAATACCCCCAAGTTTTTGGAGTTTTCGGGTGAAAATTCCTAAAAAAAACGTGAAAATTTGATTTTTTTTTCTCGCAAATCAAATTTTTGTGAAAATGTTATAATACATAAGCGTACAAAATCAGAGCGGAAGCTTTAATATAGTTGCACCTAGTTTGCTTATGGCTTTGTACTTTCCCCAGCAGGGTCTACTGTATATTAATTACACCACTGCTGACTGCTGTCCATGGCCCCCCACCCCCTACTCCGATGCACCTCTTGCTCGCACGCATGGAGGCGTTTATGCACGTACGTCAGGTCCGGACTGAGAATTAAAATAGGCCCTGGCATTTCTGGTACACAGAGGCCCAATCAGCCCACATAGAGGCCCAAACAGCCTCCACCAGCCCACTAAATACTGACTTTCTATGGGACCTTATAGCAGCCCCTATGGCATTTGCCAGAACCCACAGATTGCCAGTCTGGGCCTGGCGTACGTCACCACGTGCATGCGCTGACAGCACAGAGAAGGGTCTTCCGGAGAAGGGTCGGGGCCCACTGGGTTTTTTCCCGTTGTCCCAACAGGCCAGTCCGACCCTGTACTGCATTGTGGGGAAAATTGATTCCTGCTCTTACTAGATGAGGCAACAAGAGTCCAATTCAATTTGCTGCTTTGGAATAAAAGTATGATTTTGTGCTTTTTCTTTTTTAACTTTTTTCTGCTAAATACATGGAATGACTTGTTTCCATTGAAAACCAGGGCAATGTTATTTAACATCTGTAAACAGCTTTTTGAGCTTAATTGCTGCATTGTCTTTAAGAATCGACCAAACCAATTACTGTTCTGTGAGTATGAATTAGCTTTCTGAAGAAGCCAAATAAACTCCAATTAAAGTTTAAGCCGTATCGACTACTTCAATTTCTAACAAGGCACAGTCCTGGATTACACATTTGTAGCAGAAAGTAACAGGCATTTGAAAAGGTGTCCTTGTGCTATTTTACCTGTCCTGTATTTTACTAACATTAATTGCCAGTGTGGGCTAGAACTTGTTCAAAGCAATCCGCTTTACCTCCTCGTGCAATGTTCTGGGTGACAGCATTGGTTAATGCTAGAAAACTGGTGTAACTGCTGACTCTGAACATGTATACAAAAGAAAGTGGAAGAGAAAAATTCTTGCTCAATTGTGCCAAATTGAGCGGAAGCAAATGTGCAAAGTGCAAGCGTGAGGAACGCTAAATCCTGGGCAAAAACATGCATAGTCCATGTGAATAAACAAACGACTCTTACAGTATTAGTAGTAGTGAACATCTTTTTGCTCTCATAGAAACATCCGAAAACCCAACTTCAATGGCAGTTAGGGGAAAACATAGATGCAGTCTTAGGTATTGTTGAAACTATCCCTGAATGATGTGGCAGTAATTTCCAATATGTCTAATGTTATTAGCCAAGGGGGCAAAGACCAAAACTTGCCCTCCCAAGGAAGGCCTCAATTGAAAAAGTCCTGCAATGTTTTAAGGTTGTTTTTTTGGAAGCAGTCGTTAACTTGTCTATTTTTGAATCATGGGAGGAAAGTCATGCAGTCAAAATGTTAAGTGTTGTCCCGTGCTCCTTTAGGCTACCGTAAGTAGTACACATCATAATCTCAGTAACTGAATAAAATGATGGTCCATAGCACACTTCTATTGGTAACCTCTCTGAGGAAGACTACTTTAGACTCCTTGGCGTCAAGTACTATCTCTTTCTCACCAGCCAAAGAGAAAGCGGCTCATTTTACTCTTCCTTATATAGCTTCTGCTAGGGCATTTATTTAACGTCAGAGTCCCCTGGTGGCTGAACCACAAATCACAATAATTTTATATAAAAACAATTGTCCCAGTCCCTACAACAGGAAAAATATACAAACACCTTCCAAATAGTTCTCTGGTCAGCATTTAACTCATAACCCCACAGAGACCATGTTGATTTAACCTCTGGTTAATTTGCCTTCAGTCTATTTTAATATTCTGCAGTTAGAATCTGTTTAATTTCTCCTAATAGAAAATTGCCATTTTATTCAGCATGGAGGGCACACTGGGTTTCTTATGCTGTTTTGGGGGGTCCGTAGGCTATGAGGAACAGTGAGCTTTGTATTGTAATTTTGTAACCTTGTGTACTGTGCTTGAAGCATGGTAACTACTTATATTTCTGGTTAAGCTACTGTATGCTGCTGAGGGTCCCAAACCTAGGTTTATTCAATTCACCTACGGTTGTTATTCCAGTAACGTGTTTTTACACATGGCCAACAATATGGTTGGGGAAGGAGCCTTTTGGGGATAAACCCCCCATATGTAATATACAGTAAGTCATTATTTTTAGTTTGCCTGGAAGCAATAAGAGACAATTGTTAGAGACAATTCCGATTGCTTTCTATACAAACTTATCAGCTTTTAATTAAGTTATTTCAGGTGACTTTTCGACTCTTTCTCTTTGATAAATCATGACTATCCGAGGTTTCACAAATTATTCTCAAGTGTGAATTGAGAATAACCTCGAATTTCGATAAATCAGCCCTTTAGTTCAAGTTAAAAGGTTTATGGCAGCTTTCTGGCTGAGGATGAAATGGTCTATCACACAGGTCTATCAAGTTAACCTTGCATCATCAGAGACCATGTCATCAGAGGCTCAGGTGATAAGTTAAAGGTTTGCAGAGAGAAGACAAGGTCCCCAGTCAGAAGAATGCTTTTGTTTCATTTAAGATTCCCTGAACATTTAAGAGAAATACACAAGTATAACTGACTGTGCATGCTAAAGACTTTTTAGATTATTTATTTTTATAATATAGTGCTTTACTTCTCCTTTAAGCAAATGATATCGTCAAATGATCAAAATTAAAAGCCTTATTAATCTAATTTTTCCCATTGTGATAATTTGCTGTAATTTATTAGCTGAACTGCCTGTGCTTTAATCTTGCAAATTGTATTTCCAGAGCTGAGAACTCTAAATCAGAATTTTAAAAAATTATGTAACTGTGAAGAACCATCTTTAAATTTAGTATCTGTCTCTGTGGGTAAGAATGGAGCTACAATCGAAAATGCCCACTAAAGCACGCCATATATTTAAAGCAACATTATTGATCAAACATAAATTATATGGCTTTACTTTCTAGGTACTCCAATGCTTGAGCATTTAATAGGATAATTGCTTAGTTAAGCTAAGCAAGCGTTCAATCATTTTTTACGATAAGTTTGCTACCAATCTGTAATGAAGCATGGGAATGGCATTTAACTGTTTTTACAGGAGCAGCATGTCAGCTTCCACTCCTCTGAATGGACACAGGCATGCAAATAATAATATTTTCAGAAAAAAAGAATTAAAGGTATAGTACCTAGTATCTGAAACTTTGGGGGCCTTGCCTTAGGGCTGCAAAAAATATATAAACATTAACAAACATGATAGTTCTACTTTGCTATCAACGTGGTGACCATCAAGCACCACTGTGATCTTTCTGGGCCTTTCTGTATAACAGACTTTATTGTTAGTAACCCCCATACGTCTATATGTAACGTATATACAAGTTCACGTTGCCAGTAAGCAAAAGAAAAAAATAAATAAAGGTAAAATAGAATTGATGTCCATGGTACAAGAGAGTTTCATTGGTGCTTTAGGTGTTGAACACTCTTTATGAGATATACAAGTCAGATTTGGTAAAGAGAGATCTATCAAACCAAAAATGTTTTCTCTCATTACCAAATATGTGTTTGAGGTCAGTTGGTCAGGAACAAAGTCATTGATGTAATGCTACCAAAGCTCATTGGAACACTAAGTGCTCTAGTGTAATAATGTGGGAAAGGCCTCTTCTACTCCAAAGCTCACATCACTTTTCTTTCTCATCTCCAAGCTAGAGACAAAGATATTTTATTTGCTCCAGAGATTATGTTTTGCCCTATGGTATAAATATAATTTGTTTGTAACGTGTAAAGATTATTTTTGACTTGTAAAGCCTGTAAAAAATCAGACTGAACTGATAAAGGATGTCTAATTAATAAAATAGGGTAGGTACTCCAGATTTCCCACTAGTAGCATCTATTTCTACATGTGTATGGCCATCAGCACTGCTTTTACAGGTTGCTAAGCTTCAATGACCCTCTGAATAACGTGATATGACCCCAGTAGTCACGGTAATACAGCCCCTCTTTATATAAGTGTATTTAAATGGGATCAATGATCATACCACACGGATTTTATGCCTGGACTTTAAAAACGAACTTTTTGCATTTGTTTGGACTTATGTTCTATTTTGTTACTAATTGTATATCTACATAATTGGAGGGGTGGTTACCTGCAATTAACGAATTTAAGGAAGGTGGTGGGTGGTTTTGAGCACCTGACGAAGGGGCACGCCCCGAAACGTTGTATTGTTGGATTGACATTAAACACGGGAGCAATCCCTTGAGCATGTTACGTGTGCTGGAGTTACTTTGTATGTATTTAAATGGGAGACATATCTGACCTTCAGATTACTGACAAGATACATTCAAAATAATGGCGTTACAGTAATGAACACATACAGGGGAAGGTAATAAAAGTCAGTAATGCAAAAACTATTCTCAATGCGAAAAGTTATGCCTTTGCGCAAACAAATTTTGCTGTGCGCAAATTTAATCTATCTTTTGCGAACCCGGAAACTGTTTAGCGACCACTTCCGACAGTGGAAGACTGTTTGCGAAATTTATAGTTTGCGCCAATGTGCAGTAGAAGTAGTAAAACTTCTTACTGAAAAAGTCGCTGTTTGCCTCTAAGCACTTCTTAAAAGTGCGCAATTAAAATTCACAATACGCATAATTTGCAATGCAATAACAGTTTAAGGAACAATATTACTCTGCAAGATGTGGATTTTTATTCTTATTGCTACAAATTGTTTTTCCCTTTGCGACTTTAATTACATTCCCCCCTAATTTTAATTTTTATCCTGATTTTTTAAAGGAATTTTAAAATCATTGTTAATCAAGAGGTTGTTTAAAACTGATTACTAATTTCAGATTACAATATACTGATAAGCAGGAAACAATGCAACCTTCTCGAAATGTAAAATGCAAACTGCAATTATTGGGATATATCAGATTAATGGAACAGCTGACAACTTTGCATGGTCATAGTTTTGGCCTTTGGCAAGTCCCAGCACTGTGATTAGACATCTCTCACCCTGCACCAAGACCAATAAAAATGAAAGTGAAGGCAATCAGTGATGGGTGAATTTCTTCCCGAAACACGAATTTTGACGCCTGCGACAAAAAGTCAATGGGCGCCTATTAAGTGTCGCCGGCATCGGTATTGTTGCGGGCAAAACACGGAAATTCGCAGGGAATTCGCTCCTGGTGAATTAATTTGCCCATCACTAAAGCCAATATTAAAGGGATACTATCATCATTAAAATGACTTACTTTTGCATTAAAACAATGTATGTGGTTTAGTGGAACAGAGTAGCATTCAGGTAGGTACTACTGCATATCATTATGCCTGTTAAATAAGAAACCATGTATATATACACATTATAAGTGAATGTATATGTAAACTAGAACTTCATGTCCTAGCACAGAACCCTAAGTGTTGCAGGGTGTTTACCTAAGGTATAACTAATAAAAGAACATTTTCCAGTTTTTCAAAGACTTGTGCAGAGGAAGCGGCCGTCAGCCCCATGACTGGGAATTAGAATCTGTGTTTATCTGTAAAAGCCGAAATAACTGAACAACTAATCCACTCAGGAACAGGTTTTCTCTGATTAAATTTTCATTTACCGTATACAGAATGCAAGCTGCTCAAGGTAACCACAGTGACTGTACGTCTAGATGAATATCTCGTGCATCTCTTTATCCAGCATTGTAGGCAGCAGGAGATCAAACAACGCAAAATAAAGATTAGCAGCAGAATCAGGAAGGCCCTGAAATACAAAAAGCATTCATATAGTGATTGTGATTCGATGCAAAAGAACTGGGTTCCTCTCACACAGACAAGCAATTAAGCACTTATCTATGAGTAAGTCAAACTAAATGAAAGAAAAATTTATCTAACTGTGAGATTTAGATAAGCTCCAAATATAAATGTGTTACAGATTTTGCTTTTTACATTTTCTTTTTTATTGATTTTTTTTCCTGCTCGGTTATAGAACAGCTACATTTTACTGAACATTGATATCATCTTTACAAAGCAACTGAAGCACTGTTCCTAATCTCCACTTCTGTTCAAGGAAATTGTTGGCTCATTGGATCAAATACATGTCTAGAAATGCTTCACTATACACAGCAGTAGGAGGATTTGTGCTTATTCTGGTACAAGACTGTAACAGGGGCCAAGATAGGGGCCTGGGTATTAATCCTTTGTTACCTGGATAAACCACCGTCCATCAGTTGGGGGGAAACCTGGAAGAAGGTCCGGATTTGTGGCAAGGCCACAAAAGCCTGGGCCTAGGGCAGCAGAAAGGGGAAGCAGAAGAAGAGCCATATGGGGAGGGGAGAGAGACGCTGAGGGGGGAAGGGGGGGAGACACGAAGGGGGAGGTGGAGGGGAGAGAGACGCGATGGGGGAAGCAGAAGAGGAGCCAGACGGGGAGGGGGGAGAGATGCTGAGGGGGAAGGGGAGGGAGACGTGAAGTAGAAGCTGATGGGGAAGCAGAAGGGGAGGCGGACAGGGAGGAGAGAGAGACACTGAGGGGGAAGGGGACGGAGACGCGGAGGGGAAGGGGAGAGAGATGCAGGGGGGACGCAGACTGTAAGGGGGAGATGAGCAGAGACGGCCTAGTGGTGCCCCTATTTTTGTAAATCAGGGCCTGCCTGGAAGGAGACACAGCAGACAGGGAGTCACAGTCAAACACTTCCTTCTTTATTAGTCAGGGCATACTGTACATCAACAGCAGTTCACCAACAGGGCTCTATTTCCCGGTCCTTCAGTATAGACATTCACTGGACTGCACACTGTCAGGGGGGCTCACTCTCTCAGGCACCCATCCTTGAGTCATTGATAAGCTACTGAAGAATAAGTGCAGGAAATCCCAGGAAATTGGCTCCCTAGTATATTGATATTTAATACTGTATTTACTAATTCACTACCACATGTTAGTAAATAACAACACAAACAATGATTTTGGCAGGATACTATACAGTATATTGCCATAAGTATCCAGACACATTTTTGGCCAAAAGTAAAACTCATGTCCTCAACTCTCACTGCTACGTCAGTATGTATGAACTCTCAAAAATAGAAACAGGGCAAGAAATAGAGCACAACAGTTGAGGGTGCACTGGGCACGTACCTCGTCTGCCTACCCCTAGTATGGGTCCTCGTCTTTCTTGTCCTCCAGCCCACCCTCTGTGCCGCCATAATGCATGCACACATGGAAGGAGGACAAGGGGGGCTGCCGGGTTGTCTAGGGCTGAACAGAAAAATAAGGGTAAGGACCCAGCCTCTTAAGTCACTTGGGGAGGCTCCACAAGTCCATTTAGACTCCTCCAACAGCTATAGGCAAGTGCTGTCCCAACCTTAACCACCAGCAAACCAGCAACAAAAAAAGACATAGTTTACACCAGAAAGCTTTGCAAAAACATAATATTCCAGTTACTACATGCATGCATTCAATACATTGCATGATTGCAATAAACCTTTGATCTTATAGGGATTACTGAGCTCATTGCATTTCATACACTATTCTTCAAGTATCTGGTAAAGCTAGCACAAAGTATAACATATACACTCCTGATTTTTAATCCTTATCTATATTTATGGTTTCGGATTAATGTAATTACATCCTATGTACATACTGAGTAGGCTTTCATACTATTGTAATTATTCTTTTCATAGCTTTGAATAATACACAATCCAATGCAGTAAGAATTTTTTTGCATTATTCAAGAGAGACTATGTCAACAATAACAGTAGAAGTGGTTGATAATTAACTCGATAAAGGTTTTTCACATTACCTGTCAAACAGTGCTTTTAATGCCAAATGAAAGACTAATTAATTGCCTAATAAACATAAATATCTCACCTCAAAGAAAAATCCAAGGTCTACAAATTTTCTCATTAATTTGTTGCTTGGACACTACTGTGAATGCACATATTAATCGAGTTCTTTGTGTTTGATCATGAAAGCATTACATTTTCTTGATCTTACAACCTGAATAAACCATACCATGAATAAAAGTGATATAATATAATGTTTGATCAGACAAGTCCATTTTTGTGAACCCAATTTCTATTTAGTGCAGTAAATGTCTCATTAAATTAGAAAAATCTATTTTCCTCCCCCCGAAAATGTCAGGCCCCCAACTTCACAATATATTAGGCCCAGGCTCCCTATCAATGCCATGTGTTAGCACAGCCATGTTACACTGTGCAACCTTCTCCAGTGCCCCTGCGATGACCCCTCCCCCAGAGAAGGGCAACTAAACTGCTAAAAGGTATGGAAAATTCCAGAGGAAAGACTGGCCAAAATGTGGTTGTTCACGCTGGAGTAGAGACGCTTAAGGGTGGTATGATAACTATGTATAAATATATAAGGGGATCTTACAATAACCTCTCTAATGCTTTATTTTATCAGTAGGTCCTGACTAAAGGTCACCCATTCCGGTTAGAAGAAAAGAGGTTCCATCTAAATATACCGAAGGGATTTTTTTACAGGGAGAGCTGTGGAATTCTCTCCGTGAATCAGTTGTACAGGCTGATACATTAGATAGCTTTAAGAAGAGGTTGGATAGCTTTGTAGCAAGTGAGGGAATACAGGGTTATGTAACAAGTTGATCCAGGTCTGATTGCCATTTTGGAGTCAGGAATGAATTTTTCCTCCTCTGAGGCAAATTGGAGAGGCTTCAGATGGTCTTTTTGCCTTCCTCTGGATCAACTGGCAGTTAGGCAGGTTATATATATAGACTTAAAAGGTTGAACTTGACGGACATGTGTTTTTTTCATCCTAACTTACTATTTTACTATGTTACTATGTAATTCAGTATTATAATGAATAGTCCCTTATAATAAATAGTTCCTCAGTATCCATACAGCACCGTAAAGCCTAAATAAATCCTACTGTCCATTCCAATTCCCCTCAATGTTCCTGCAGTATACAGCACAGTGCACATTACTCAGCCTCTACCTAACCATGTGCAGTAGGGCCCTCTCCTTCCCATAGTACATGCAGTAATCTCTGATTGGCTGAAGAAAGAGAAGATTTTCAGCCTTGAATTACCCTCTTCACCCTTGTAACAAATTAACAAGCCAAGAACCTTCTTCAGTTTGAAATATACCACCTTAGCTTACTTCATAAAAAAGTTATTTTGTTGCAGTTTTCTCGAGTCCTGATCCTTCTTTTCAGAAGTAGAATCTGGCCATTGCTCTACCATGCCTGAACTCTTACCATAGACTTGGGGGCAGATTTACTAAGGGTCGAATATCGAGGGTTAATTAACCCTCGATATTCGACTAGGAACTAAAATCGTTCGACTTCGAATATCGAAGTCGAACGATTTAGCGCAAATCCTGCGATCGAACGATCGAAGGATTATTCGTTCGATCGAACGATTAAATCCTTCGAATCGAACGATTCGAAGGATTTTAATACAACGATCGAAGGAATATCCTTCGATCAAAAAATCACAGGCAAGCCTATGGGGACCTTCCCCATAGGCTAACATTGACTTCGGTAGCTTTTAGCTGCCGAAGTAGGGGGTCGAAGTTTTTCTTAAAGAGACAGTACTTCGACTATCGAATGGTCGAATAGTCAACGATTTTTAGTTCAAATCGTTCGATTCGTAGTCGAAGTCGTAGTCGAAGGTCGAAGTAGCCCATTCGATGGTCGAAGTAGCCAAAAAAACACTTCGAAATTCGAAGTTTTTTTAATTCGAATCCTTCACTCGAGCTTTGTAAATGTGCCCCTTGGGGGCAGATTTACTAAGGGTCGAATATCGAGGGTTAATTAACCCTCGATATTCGACTAGGAACTAAAATCGTTCGACTTCGAATATCGAAGTCGAACGATTTAGCGCAAATCCTGCGATCGAACGATCGAAGGATTATTCGTTCGATCGAACGATTAAATCCTTCGAATCGAACGATTCGAAGGATTTTAATACAACGATCGAAGGAATATCCTTCGATCAAAAAATCACAGGCAAGCCTATGGGGACCTTCCCCATAGGCTAACATTGACTTCGGTAGCTTTTAGCTGCCGAAGTAGGGGGTCGAAGTTTTTCTTAAAGAGACAGTACTTCGACTATCGAATGGTCGAATAGTCAACGATTTTTAGTTCGAATCGTTCGATTCGTAGTCGAAGTCGTAGTCGAAGGTCGAAGTAGCCCATTCGATGGTCGAAGTAGCCAAAAAAACACTTCGAAATTCGAAGTTTTTTTAATTCGAATCCTTCACTCGAGCTTTGTAAATGTGCCCCCAAGTGTACCAAATAACTCAACTAGAAATCCAAAAGTGTTAAAGCCACTGGACAAGCCCTACTAAACACCATGCATGTTACTTCTTATATGTCATGACTAGTAAGAAGATTGATAAGAATTTATTTTACCAATCCTGCTTAAATTCAGGACATAGTGCCATTATTTCATAACAGCTTTGATTGTAAAGAATGCTTTGCATACATAATGGAAAAAAGTAAATGCAACAAGTGAGTGATTCAAGTACAAGTAATACAACTAGTGTCTACACAGTCAAACAATGTTTTTTTTAATTTGTCTGGTTTAGGGGCAAAAGCAACTACTAACCCCTTCCAGAAAGCATAAGGGTCCAATCTCTATATGTTTAGCAGTTCCTAGGCACATAAACATGTCAAAACAGTATAAAAATGTCCTGCAGGACAATTTTAATTATAAAACGTACATCTTCTAATCTTCATTCTCATCTAGGCAACATCTAACAGATGAACCAGTCCTGAGGAAATACTAATCTTTCATTTCAGACAGATAAGGAACGGAACAATAAATCACGCTTCTGTGATATTACAAAAACTCTAAACCTTACATTCTTCATAAACTATAAGCAGTCTCATTTGTTATTTAATTCACCCAAAATCCTGATTTATACTCACCATACATACCATACATAAAAGGGCTGTTCGATATACTTGACACATCTGAAAAAAAAATAAAACTGAAATAAGAATTATGTTGTCGGTAAAAGTGATGCCGGACAATAGAGTTGAGGGGTTACCAGGAAAATACTTACATTTCATTGTGTTCACATGGGTTGGAGAATGTTGGCTGAAACACATTTAAAGAGATATTCTGATAAAGAAACAACATGCACATTTAATATTTGTTTATTATAGTGCTGAGGTAAAGCAGGGCTATGCATTTTTGTGCAAGTTTTATTGCCTGGCCCTCAGAATCTCAATTCATATTTTAACATTTAAGCAGTAGAGAAGCTGAAGAAATTAAATATTGAAAAGATGTACTCAGAGTCTTTTCTTGCCTATTTTGATTGTATTTCCTTTTTGTTTCTACTCAACATTGCCATCTAGAAACAAAGCTTGTTAGCAAGACACCACGTTGTTATGGTTACTATGTAAAGTTTATTGAATATGTAATAATCTCACAAATAAGACATTTTCTTAATACCTGAATGCAAGGCAATTTGTATAACTGAGATGCTAAATAAAAGAATTGTTAAAAAAAAATATTGAAAACATGTTAAGAGTAAGGTTATCATATCAGGAACAATTGCAATTGTTATTATAATTAGTGATGGGCGAATACATTCGCCTGGTGTGAATTTGCGAAAAATTTCCGTGTTTGGCCTCGGGCGAATAAATTTGCGAAACTCACACGAAAATTCGGTGGTGTCAAAAAATCTTTGTTGCTCGCGTCAAAATCGACATGCATCAACACTATTCGGATGCCAATTGACTTTTATATCGGCTCCAAAATTGACGTGGCCGTACATTTTTGAGTTTCATGAATTTTTCACGAAATTTTCGCCATTTTCCGGATTTTCCAGGAAATTTGCAAATTTTTCAGCGAAGCAAAATGGGAGAAATTAGCCCATCACTAATTATAATATATTAATATGCTGGAGAATATAAACCAATTCATCAAAGGCAATAGATACCAGTTGTATGTGTTTGGTGTACATTTATGCCTTTTTGTGTTTTGTAAATTTGTGGGGTGTATAGTCATGGCTGTATGGTCATTGTTCACACATAACTGTATGTTTCTTTTTTGTGTCTTTGAAGAACCCTTTCCATTGCTGAATGTAAAAACAAGTTTCTTTTAAGCTAAAAAGAGTATTTCCAAATTAGGAAATCCGGACAGGACATTCAAGTGAATGACATGGTGATCCGCCAATATCTGATTGCCACATCAACAGTCCCGTCCATGATGTCACATGTCCCGCCCCCAATTTCACCGCCCCCCTGCACGTTTTCACAAAACAAAGGTGGCAAGCCTGCTTACACTCCTGCCCCCCCCTGCAACTGCAGGGTCTGCTCCCTCTGTAGTTATTATGCCCCTGCCAACAATCGGATTCAATTCAGTTCTGTGCAGACTTGTCAGATGAATCAGATTAGAACCAGATCAGTCAGTGCTATCTTAAAAACATGAGTTTCTATATAAAGAGAGCCCATCAAACTGTAAGTCTGTAAGAGGCAACCTGTTGCTCTGCAGATATTGTGATATTGCAAATACCAGGACCCCAAGGAGACTGAATTTATAGCTGTAAAGAACCGTGGGTCAAACACTGCCATTGTATATAAGCCACCTACACTTAATGGTCAATGTGTGGTAACAACTACTCTGAAATCCCAGATGGAAAACATAACAAAAAATCAATTCTCTATATAGTAAGTCTCTAAATCAGTGAACGCCACTAGCCCTAGCTGTCCTTGAATGTGGTGTTTACTGTTTGTACAAATATAAAAAGCTGAATTCCCTACGCTACACCTGTGGGTGCTTTATATCCAGCTTAGTCATTACCATCATCTGAAGAAAAAAAAATGCATTTTTATTATATCCAGCAGTTGTGCAATACCTTGTATAAAAATGTAATTGGAAATATTTTCAGGGGAATTCATAAGAGATTCTGTAAAATTTGAAAGCCAGAAGAGAAGTAGAGTACAATAAAATTGGATCAATACAAAGAGAACTATTCTAGCCATGTACAAATAACTTTCAATCAAGCGCTCCTTGCAATGTGCAAAATGTTTACTTAGAAGAAAAGCTCATAGCAATCCTCTGCCATGGAAATCACAGTGTTTTCTTTTTCTTTCTGATCCCCTTCCACTCAATAACTTTCATTCTTTATAATAAATTCCTTGCTCACTGTACACATTGAACAAAGGAAGTTTGAACTTGATGCATCAGGCGTTTGTATCTCAGGGGTGAGACTCATAATGCTAATAAATGCAAGTTCAACCTTGAAGAAACAATTTTCTCCAGTAAATTTAGGTTTGATGGTCGAACGGAAACCTTTAAAGGTGCTCAATTCTGTTAACATATGCCAAAAGAGGGACCTAATATATATAAATCTGCACTCCAATCTGTGATAAATGAATTTGCTTTTATTTTGTACATACCATAAATGTTTAATATAAATCTATATATTGATACAGTATATACACAAACACAGTGTACACATAACCGAGTAAATGCATTTAAAAATAAACTCACTTCCAAACATTGCATTTGGTGTAAATAATAAATTGCCTGTCGAGGGCAAAAATAAACATTAAAAAAAATGAATATTATTACCTGCGGAAATGCAAAATAAACCAATCCAGTTAAAGGGTTCAGGAAAAGGGAGCATGCAATTTTCAGCCTCATTATGAGTGTGAAAAATCCTATTTAGATTGGAGCTCACAGCTGGTACGTTGGTCTCCTGTGCTTTGAAGTTTGCAGCTCTGACGGCTGAATTCATTAAGGAGTTTTTCTGTGTGACCAACTGATTATGGAGAGCAGCAAGCGCCAGTTTACAGGGTGTTAACACCGAAATGAACATTTGTTTCAAGTCATTAGACATTGAAGCTACATGGCAATGTAAGCTATAAAATGAACTCTGGTTGTTAAAGAATGAAAACACATACACATCTCCATTGCCATTTTGTAATATTAGAAACAGAACCCTCCATATACATGGCAAGTCAGCAAACTAAAAATGATGAATAGTCAGTTGGACAACCACATTGGTCTGAACTCTGGTAGTTTGTAAATCGTTACCAAAGAAACTCTTTTTTCTTTTTTTCTAACTCACTCCACATGTGAATACTTAGGGGCAGATTTACTAAGCTCGAGTGAATAATTCGAATGCAAAAATATTCGAATTTCGAAGTATTTTTTGGGTACTTCGACCATCGAATTGGTCAAATTCGATCAACTATTCGACCATTCGATAATCAAAGTACTGTCTCTTTAAAAAATACTTTGACTTCATACTTCGACACTTTAAACCTACCGAAGTGCAATGTTAGCCTATGGGGACCTTCCAGAGCACTTTTCTAAGTTTTTTGATCAAATAAAAATCGATTCGGACGATTTCATTGTTCGATCGAACGATTTTTATTCGATCATTCGATCGAAGCTCTTGTGCTAAAATCCTTTAAATTCAATATTTGAATTCGAAGGATTTTACTTCGAGGGTTTTTTAACCCTCGAAATTCGACCCTTGATAAATCTGCCCCTTAATGTCTTAGATTACAAATCCTGAATTACCATAAAACTAACTAATGGAATCTTTGATACATTGTAGTGTAGTGTAGTCCTTCTGGTACTCTGTATGTCACTGACATACTCTTGTTCTGCAAAGCTATATATAAGCTGTTCTGGGTTATTCAACTGATACATATTCTGATGATCATTAATACAATATTTATATTATATGTTGTGTTCTGATGAAAAAGGCACTTGCAAGGGGACATGATTGCTCATTACAAGTAAAGGGTATTATAGACAGAGAGCGTGGGATCTTTTTCCCATAAAAAACCCATAGGATCAAAGAACGAGAGGCCACTCCTTTAAACCTGAGGAACTGAACTTTCGGTGTTGGTAGATCTTCACAGTGAGGACAGTGAGGTTGTGGAATGTCCTGCTGGATTATGTTGTGATGGCTGATAATAATAATAATAATAATAATAATAGTCAAATTATTGTGCTATTGTGATATTGAAATCTACAGTTATTTAGTATAGGTATCAGTATACAGTTTATATAGATGAGAGCTTAGATAAGTCTGTATGTATATACTGTATATGCACTGGGGTTCATTTGGCAGGACTGAACTTTATTTGTTTTTAAACATATTTTAAATGTATTTCTACTATAATGTACCTTCATTGCTTCTTTTTTGGGCAAAAATGGAGAGAACTCATCAACAGTGGCATAACAATAGAGGATGCAGACCCCACAGTCACAGGGGTGCCCAGGGAACAGGGGGTCTATACATTGGGGTCAGCTTCCTCTATAGTAGTAGAAATAATCCTTTTTCAGCTGCTCTCCCGAAAAAGGAGTGGGCAGAGCAAGCTGGCATAGAGAGGGGTACAAGAAACTCTCGAGCAGGTGGGAGGACAAGTTGGGCCCTTCACAGATTCTCTGACGGCAGGGAGGCAGCCGGCACTAGTCACAAATCTGGTCATTAGTTATATTGTACTTAAAGGAAATATGGAACCTTCACCAACATGGACATTTATTCAATTAAAATTAAGTTTTGGACATATTATATACATTCTGATGCTGATTGTTTAAGACAAATATGAGCTTAAGCAAATGTTGCTGTGATCTGGTATAATGTCCAAAGAGAAAATCCATTTGTTGTTTTTTTTTCTAGGTTGTACTAAATAGTTTTGTCTTGAGTACTGACCAGTAGACACCACAGCTGTGATATAAACAGGTATGGGATCTGTTATCCAGAAAGCTCAGAATAACAGAAAGGCCATCTTGCTTTTTAATTAACTAATTCAAATATTTTTTTAATAGAACAATACCTTGTACTTGATCCTACCGAACATATAATTAATCTTTGTTGAAGGCAAATTAATCATATTGCTTTTAAATAATTTTTTTTAATAAACTTAAGGTATGGAGATCCAAATTATGTAGAAAACACTGGGTCCCAATCATTCTGGATAACAGGTCCCATACCTGTATATGTATATACTTACAGTATATCTGTCTACCCTGGTAAACATAATATCTGTGTATCATATTAAGTGCCTAATTATGGATCTTTGTCTGTACTGCTCAGTGTTATGGTTTTAAAAACCCATGGAGGCCTCTACCTATTTGATAAACCAGATTTAGTTAATTGATTAAACTATCTCTAGGCAGAGAGGTTAGAGATTATGGAAAAAAAAATCACTGGGGTGTAAGACAATGTACAATAAATGGTGTCGATCCACCTTTGAGAACAGTATCTTATTGCACTGTTAAAACATATTATTGCATTTATAGCAATTCAATAAGTTCCTCTGCAGACATTTTCAGACTCCCATAAAGAGTTTTCCCTCACCCCTGAAATTACAAGAGCAATTTATAAGAAGGAATAAAACATCATATATAGCCTTTGGTGTTGTCCTGATGTATTAATATACTCTGTGAGCAGTCAAAGTTCAGTGACAGATAGAGAAGTGAAGGTTCAAATGAGTCACAGACTCTTGGAAACAATATTCAGTCCCACTCCCTACAGCTACTACAGAGGTACTATGTACTGAATCTGGTCTCAGGGGAATCTGGAAGGTGCAATTCAGCAGCAATTAGAGATTCAGAAACAGAATACACCCTGCTTTTGTGGCCTTTCTTTTCTCATTTTTATTTATTTAACTTTTCATCAGTTGGTTTATTTTCATCATCCATTGTGGAATCTCTTATTAACTGCAATTAGGGATCCTCAGCAATTCTGAAGTACAGAAAGGACAGGTTTAGTGACGCACATCAGTGTACACTTGAATCAATGCAGGTCTGTGACCTTTCCCTGTACAGCACATAATCCATTTGTACTCAGTCCGGCATTGGCACTAAACAAGCGAGGCAGATGAACATTCATAGCATAACTACAGTCACAAAGACAAGCTCATTACCATGTAAATCCCTGTTTATACCTGCAGTTACAGTATAATTCAGGCCACAGGACCTTCATATATCAGAAACTAAATCAATATACTTAATATTCTCAGCATCTATATTCTGCAACCAAAAGAGAGAAAAAATGGAGCATTTGCAATGCTAATTTCCTTGGAATATAACTGTTTAGAAAATGGCTTGAATAATTCTACCTGGCCGGTAATGCCTTCTGTAAAACAAGTGCTGCCCCATTGCCTGTGAGGTGAGCCAAGCTGCGGAGCTGAATGCCAGCAAAGATGGGTAATGGGATCTGCTCTTCTGCTTTTCTAAATGATTAACAAATGAATATGTGAGTTACATATAAATTGTGATAGTATAATACTCAGGGACCAATTCTGGCTAACTCACCTTAATGCCCTATTTTGCATACCTATATAGATTTTAACTTACGATATCTATCTATCTATATATATTTCTATATATATATATATATATATATATATATATATATATATATATATATATATAAACAACATGGGGTCGGTGCACCCAGAGCACAAAATGGATGCCTCAGTGCTGGAAAAAAAAAACAATCTTATGTAAATGTCAAAAAAGGTCCGCACACATAGGACTTGGATAAAGAAGAAAAAGTGTAGAATAAACTACACTTTTTCTTCTTTATCCAAGTCCTATGTGTGCGGACCTTTTTTGACATTTATATATATATATATATATATATATATATATATATCTATATATATATATATTTCTATATATATATATATTTCTATATATATATATATATATATATATATATATATATATATATATATATATATATATATATATATATATTTGCTCTAGAATTTAGGTTATATATGATAAACACCCTATAATGGCTTGCCTGCATGAAAAGGCCTAATATGAGCAGTTCCATATGCACATGTATATACTACTAAGCGTATCTAGGTAAAGTACTTTACAGAATAGCTTAAACACTGTTACACATTCAGGGTCAGTCTAGAGGACCATAAGGACCAAACCCAGATTCACTCCCTCGCCCGGCCACTCCATCAATGTTAAGACGGAAAAAGCAGGTATGTGGTTAGTAAGGAGAGGCCCTTGAAGTTGCAGCCCCATTGGGTCCCCAGTGCACCAGTCTGACACTGTGCATGCACTATAAATGTTTTCAAATACATCTTACTAATTGATAATTAGGCAGCTGGTAATAATGTTCCTGCAAGATCATCTTTGGAAAATTCTGCTGCTGTCTCATATATTCATTTGTACAAGCACATGCACAGCAGGACCCTGAAAATCCACTCTGATGACTAATTGAAGAATATTGCAGCGCCGATCAATTAAAACACAATCATGGGAAAGGTAATTAGTAAAATAAAAGACAACGTGGAGATGTAAGCCATAATGAAGCCAATGATTACAATCTACTCATGTTCCTCTGCACGTGTCTATCAAAGATAGAGCTTTACCAAATTAATAAAGCACCTTCATATTCACAGGTCTGTTTACTCTTTGCCTATACCCTAGTGTTACTATGAGTGGCTGTGGCAGCACATTGAATTGCAATTAAACAGCAGCAAAGCTTACAAGTGGTTTAAAGGGATGGTTCAAATTTAAGTAAATTTTTAGTATGTTATAGAATGGTTAGTTAATTTTCAATTGGTCTTAAATTTTTATTTCTTATAGTTTTTGATAGTTGTTGAATTATTTGTCTTTTTTTGGCTATTTATACAGTTTTGTTGTCATTACAACTTTTTATTAATTGCCGTTCAATTCATCCCTATTCCTATTCATATTCCAGTTTCTCATTCAAACCATTGCCTGGCTGCTTAGGGTAATTTGTACCCTAGAGACCAGGTACCTGCTGAAATTCCAAACTGGAGAGCTGCTTAACAAAAATCGAAATAACTCAAAAACCCCAGAAAATAAAAAGTAAAGAACAATTGCAAATTGTGTCAGAATAATCGTATCTGTAACTTTGTTACAGATACGATTGTGTGCAGTTTACTAGTTCAATTTTCTAGTGGATTGCAGCAGGTGTAACTGTGCTGGAATTCTGGGGAAACACTTTTTGTTTGCAAAAAACACATAGCTAATTATCTAGTATAGGTAAATCTGAAAACAACTGGACTTGCTGAGTAATCATTGAAAACGTTTCACTACTCATCTGAGCAGCTTCTTCAGTCAACTGAAGAAGCTGCTCGGATGAGTAGTGAAACGTCTTCATTGATTATTTAGCAAGTCCAGTTTTTTTCAGATTTACCTATACTAGATATACCATGACCTGGATGAATGAAAATCTTCATAGTTACATAGCTAATTGTTTTTCAATTTGTACCTATTAGTAAACATTTACCATTTTTCTCACTTTGAGCAACCAACACCCACATGTATCACTGAGGTCCCAACACAGCAGAGTTATACTTCTTTGCACAATTAGAGATACTGAAAGAAATGGAAAAGGAGAACTATGTTAACCAATGAATAGCCGTGGTACTTGCTCAATATAACATCCCCAAATGGGCCCCTCTGCTGCTGCTGGTCAATGCCCTCTCTGCCCTTCCATAAACTGACTCCATTCCCAGATGGCTTGGTAACTCCAAATGTATATCCTTACAATAAAAAATAAACAAACCCCTAGGGGGCCGATTCACTATGGGTCGAATATCGAGGGTTAATTAACCCTCGATATTCGACTAGGAATTAAAATCCTTCTACTTCGAATATCGAAGTCGAAGGATTTAGCGCAGATAGTTCGATCGAACGATCGAAGGATTATTCCTTCAATCGAACGATTAAATCCTTCGATCGAACGATTAAATCCTTCGAAGTCGTAGTCGAAGGTCGAAGTAGCCCATTCGATGGTCGAAGTAGCCCAAAAAAAACTTCGAAATTCGAAGTTTTTTACCTTCGAATCCTTCACTTGAAGTTAGTGAATCGGCCCCCTAATGTTTCATGTTCTAAAAACTCATTTAGAATGTTGTATATAGCATATAGTGAATAAAGTACCCCCTCTTATAAAATATAAGGATATTATAAGTTACCGAGGAGTTTCATGACCATATAAAAACACGAGGCAGAAGGCCGAGTGTTTTTATACAGGTCATGGAACTCCGAGGTAACTTATAATATCCTCATATTTTACAACTGGGGGTACTTTATTAATTATAATACACAAATTTTAGTGAGTCATGTGACAGAAATGACATCAGAACTCACCGTTTATAACTGATGACATCACTACTCACCGTTTATAAGGATATAATTTACAAGATATTCACGGCTTTTGTGTATTATATAGCTTTTGAGAACGCAAACAACAGTCTGATCAGTAAATGTTCTCTGTTCTTCAGGCATAGATATGTAATGGTTTCAATGGAATGCCAGTGTTCATTGGTCTCGTGTGCTTAATGCAGGTATAACCAGATTTTATTGTAGTGCAGAGAGTGTTGCTCAGAATTAGTTTACCTCAAATTAGAAGTTATACATTCATAATAAGAGAACAACTTGAGTTAATTATTTCTAACCATGGCAAGAAAATGTACAGCTGTTCCTGGTAGGAATGTTCTTGTTAAACCCTTCACCCTCACTTTTGACATTTGTATCTGTGACCTACCTTTCTATAGGGATTTTTATTGAAAAAAATATGAAACTTAACAATAAACAAAATCAAAATTCAAAATTTCATAACAAATAAATCAAATGATAGAATTATAAATACATGTTCAAAAATTCATAGTCTTAACATTTTAAATACTACACACATTTATAGTACTAAATTAAATTATTTGGTCAGGCATGTTGGAGATTTAGCTATTCTTCCAGGATTGTGTTCTGCATGTACCTTTCTATAGGGTCCCTACACCACTGTACCTTGGTACAAATGAGGGAAGTATATAAACCATACCTGAGGAAAGGTTGCAAAGACTTCAAGGCAGCCATGCGTGAACACTTGGGTGCCGATTCATGAAGCTCGAGTGAAGGATTCGAATTAAAAAAACTTCGAATTTCGAAGTGTTTTTTGGGCTACTTCGACCATCGAATGGGCTACTTCGACCTTCGACTATGACTACAAATCGAACGATTCGAACTAAAAATCGTTCGACTATTCGACCATTCGATAGTCGAAGTACTGCCTCTTTAAAAAAAAACTTCGACCCCCTACTTCGGCAGCTAAAAGCTACCGAAGTCAATGTTAGCCTATGGGGAAGGTCCCCATAGGCTTGCCTAAGTTTTTTTGATCGAAGGATATTCCTTCGATCGTTGGATTAAAATCCTTCGAATCATTCGATTCGAAGGATTTAATCGTTCGATCGAAGGAATAATCCTTCGATCGTTCGATCGTAGGATTTGCGCTAAATCCTTCGACTTCGATATTCGAAGTCGAAGGATTTTAGTTCCTAGTCGAATATCGAGGGTTAATTAACCCTCGATATTCGACCCTTCATACATCTGCCCCTTAATAAGGTGTTTATTATTATTGCTGTTCTTAGTAACCTTAAGGGTAGGACTCCATGGACGATTTTGGAGCGATCCGATGTGCTGCGCAAAAACGCAGGTGTCAAATTGGATGCAATGGAAATAAGGTAAGTGAATGCATTTTCGGATGGTGTTGCATCGTTGATCCGACGTGATATGTCGGATGCAGACGCAGCACGCCAGATCTCTCCAAAATCGTCTGTGTAGTCCTGCCCTAATAGGGAGTTTTTTAAATGATTTGATGCTTCAACGGTCAAGGCAAGATGGGGTTGGCATTCTACACCCCCTTCTACCCCCCAGCTTCTCTTTGCATACAAAGCAAGTACAACAAATTGGTGTATGCACTACTTGCTGCATATACTGCTGCGTATATAACTCATACATACTGGGTAAACATAAGTCTTATTGGAATTCACTTATTAATTAGGTGATAAATCGTATCAATGCAGATGAGCACAGCATCTAATCTGATTGTTTCTTTTATTTTGTAGTAGACTAATCAAAACTAATTTTACACAATTTCAAATTATCACCCATTTTAGTAATTCAGACCCATTTTTTTTTTTTTAATTTTTTTTATAATGATATGAATCTGAAATAGAAGTTCAGAGTGAACTGGGTAAGCTTCTCTAGTTTTATTTCCATGGAGCATTCACTGAAACACTGATTCATGTTTTCCACTAAAACTGGATGAGGACAGGTACAGTTCAACAAACAGGTCCATGAACAAATCAGGTGTGTGTAGTGACTAATTTGGTTAAAAATGCTTGTAGCTGACTTAGTGAAAGATATGCCAGTGTGGCTATTGTGTGCCCACAATGGATCTTGGCCTGTGGTGAAACAAAGGCAGTGAATCCGCTCTTCTGCTGCTGCCTTCTGCCCGAGGTGCCTGCCCCCAGGAAACATTAACTCCACTCTTTTGTAAACAGACTGAGCAAATTTCAAGAGAATTTCCTGAGCAGGTAATGTGGTGCAGGCACATTAGGCAGAAGAGCAGCAATGGAGGAGTGCATGCATCTGGCCCTTGTCATAACCATGAGAATACCTGGTGGTAGTGTTCCAGAAAAAGTTGTCAGTTATAGGTAATTCAGTTGTGCCAGAACATAGGGATTTGGCAATAACATGCAAATAAAGCACATTATTATAGCCATGCTCTTTTTAGGGAATGCACCAAAATTCAGAATTTGATTGGCACTCTTTGCATGATAAGGACAAATCTTTATTTATAAATCATTAAAAGTGAGTGCTCACTGATGTGTGGCACAAGCAAGGGAGGGAGGAGTGACATGCTAAAATCCACCTCAAGAGCTACAAATGAGGGGCAGCCAGGCTGAGGAGATACTTGCCAAGGGGCAAATTCACTAAGATGCGAAGTTGCGCCAGGTGCAACTTCGCCGCACTTCGCCGCACTTCGCCAGGCGTAGTTTCGCCAGGGCTCCGCAAATTCACTAAAATGCGAAGTTGCGCACAGGGGTAGCGTAAGGTTGCGAAGTTGCGCTAGCGTTGATTCGCTATATAAAGCGAAGTTACGCTAGCGAAGGCTAATTTGCATACGGCGCGAAATTCGAATTTCAATGGAGGAATACGTATCTGCACTACAAATGCCTAGAAAACCTTCAAATCTGCAAATAAAAATTTTATTTTGCCCTACACATGTGCCCACTGTCTAGGTAAGTTGCCATGAGTCAGGAAATGTAGGGGGGAGGAAGGGGAGCCCCAAAAAATTTTCGATCTTTTTCAGCCTATCAGCCATCATGTAGAAAACACGCCAGCGTTTTTTGGGACTTAGAAAAAAAATTGACTTTTTTTTAAACAATCCCTATCTACTCTATTGCGCTTCGCCAGGTCTAAGGTGGCGAAGGAAGTCTAGCGTAAAAGGTAGCGTTCAGTACACTGCGCAAGTTAGTGAATTTGCGTAGTTTCGTCGCTAGCGAAAATTCGCCTGGCGTAAGGTTGCGAAGTAACACTAGCGAAACTACGCCAGCGTTCGTTAGTGAATTTGCGCAGTAGCGAAAATACCAAACGGTAGCGAATTAACGCTAGTGTTCGGCGCTTCGCGGCTTAGTGAATTTGGCCCCTAGTGTCGGAAATCATCTTTGGTTACTGCTTCCCGTTTTGAGCAGTATAATACAACTACTAATACAAGTGCCGACTCACTTGTTTGTCTAGAGTTTGATTCAGAATCTCCAGGCTCATAGTATTTATATAGTGAATAAAGTACCCCCTCTTGTAAATTATAAAGATATTATACGTTTTTATACAGGTTATGGAACTCCGAGGTAACTTCTTATATCCTCGTATTTTGCAACTGGGGGTACTTTATTTATTATAATACACAAGTTTCAGTGAGTCATGTGACAGAAATGATATCAGAACTCACCATTTATAACTGATGACATCAGAACTCACCGTTTATGAGGATATCATTTACAAAATATTCATGGCTTTTGTGTATTATATAGTGAATAAAGTACCCCCTCTTGTAAAATATAAGGATATTATTAGTTACCGAGGAGTTTCATGACCATATAAAAACACGAGGCCGAAGGCCGAGTGTTTTTATACAGGTCATGGAACTCCGAGGTAGCTTCTAATATCCTCATATTTTACAACTGGGGGTACTTTATTTATTATAATACACAAGTTTTAGTGAGTCATGTGACAGAAATGACATCCCTACTCACCGTTTATAACTGATGACATCACTACTCACCGTTTATAAGGATATAATTTACAGGATATTCATGGCTTTTGTGTATTATATGAAAATAAAGTATATTTATTGCTTTGTTCATTGAACAAGGTACTTCAGTTGTGTAACTTACTTCTGTGTTACTTAGCAAACAACATTCCCTCTATTATAAATATATATTATATAAATGTAATGCAGACATAATATAAAGGTATGACACTCACTACACACTCCCTTCACCATATGCACCATATGCACCATATGCACATGCCTCTCCTGCCTACCCCTAGTTACAGCCCTGTGGAAAGATAAGAGCAGATGTATAAATTCAGGGCTCTTGTGACTTTTGTGTGGGTCTACTTTGTGTATCCTGGGTGTCTGTTCAGGGCTTCCATCAAAACATCAACAACATTGCTACAGCAAACCCAGCTGCCCCCACCATGGTAACTAGTGATGGGGGAATTTGTGCCGTTTCGCTTCGCCGAAAAATTTGTGAAACGGCGCCGGTGTCTCATTTTTGACGCCGGCGCCCGTTATTGACGCTGGCGTCCGTTTTTTCGGAAATTTTTTTTTTGACGCCAGCGAATTTTTGCCGCGAATTTTCGCGGGCGTTTCACGAATTTATTGGCCAGTGGTGAATCGCGAAAATTTGCCGCGAATTCGCGCCTGGCGAATAAAATCGCCCATCACTGATGGTAACCCTATGTGTGTTTTCATTGGGGTTCCATTAAAAGTGAGCACCCTAATAATGACACACTTTTGGTTTTATGGGGAGTATTGTCTGTAAAACTTGCACGACAACTGGCCTGTGCAGACTGCACAGGTACTAAATAATGAGTATCAATATCAGCATCATTTTAGAGGCATAGATACCTAAAGGCTGTCACATTTCATTGGTTAACAAAGACAGTGCATTTTCCCTGGCAGCACAGTAAGGCAAAAATTATTGGAATACAGTATGTGTATGTTATTTCTTCGGCAGGTTTACAGTGCAGTACAGAGTATAAAGGAATACTGCTTTATTACTGAGCTGTCTGTTGAGCCGCGGTCTAGCCAGCTGCAGCCTGGAAATAATCACAATAATTACATTGTCCTTTCCTTCCTTTTAAATCTGAAATACAATGTAACAACTGGATGTGAGAATATCTGCAGCAGTAGTTGCACTCCCACGCATGTGTTTGTGCATGTCTTATAGAGAGACTGTGCCAAATACTTCGTTTTTAAAAGCGTTATTAATGCACACATACAAATAAGAGTCCTGTTACATTACTATAAACAGCGTGTCCGGAATAATTTTCTGCCCCTATCAGTAACTGCAGGAAGCACCAAGGGACCATTTCAGAAATCTCTGCAATTCCCATTTCCCAAATTGAAATGATTCTTTTCCCCCGGTTTTTTAAACAAGATAAACATGGCTGTATGTGTGCATAGAGTTGGCCCAACACAGCACAGAAAACAGTGAGTTTTAATATAAAGCACTGCGCTAATTGTTAATGCTTTACTTAGACAGCGAATGTGGTATTAAATTAGCTGCACATTATCTGCTCTCAAAGCCAATTAGCAGAAGAATGCCGTATTTATTGAACAAGCTAGAAACAGCAAGAGATGAATGGGGAGGTTTTTTTATCTGGCTATTTTAAGGTGACCAAACTTTGCCTTTTGAATAGTATAGCGAGGGGGAAACAAACAGTTTTGCTTGCCACATAGAATCAATCTAAATTTGGCCTCACAAAGGACGACACTTGGCCACCATTGACCCAATCAGTTAGCCCTTTCCAAATGCATATCTACAGCCAGTGTGGGGCTTGAACACATCTACATTTTTTATGCACGTGACAAAATGTGTACATTTACAAAAGCTATAAAAATGGCCACAATTGCATTGACATTGCATAGTTAGCAGCTAACCAATTGCTTGGGTGTATGTAAAGGCTATACCTCGTGAGCCACTAATCTTCACTCTGGCTAATCTTATGTCCCCCCGGGCTATGCAGTGCTCCTATGTACGTTATATCTGCTTTCACTGCAGCCTTTTAAAATGTTCATTCACTTGTATATATCTTGGATTTACAATTACTGACAAGTTGCCCTGGTTTTAGGGTAAAGCAAAAAGGGCATTTGCCCTGGAAACCACTTATACAAAAAAACATGCTTGGACAATATATTATTTAACAATGTTAGAATTTATTTGTATATGCTATACTTAATGTATTTCCAACATGGTACATTTTAACTGTAACACCATGGCGTCAGCATATTTTTTCTGCCAGACACCCACGTGGCTGTATGAAAAGGGTCCCTCTCTTTTGTAACTCAGGCCCTGCAACAAGTATATGAAATAAAGTGCTACAATAATGAAGGAGGACTAACAATAAAGCGTACATTTTTTTCGCTGCGTTTCACTGTGGAAATGACGCCCATAGACTTCAATGGGAGAAAAAAAAATGTTGCTCATCAAAATAAATGTCATGCATGAAAAAAAATTATCGCCAATAGACTTTAATGCATGGCAGCAATTTTTCCGCCCATCCCCTGTGACTGTTTGGAACACAGGAGAGTAGATGGCCCAGTCTAAAGCCCTAAAACAATATTTCTCTGGGGCCCAGTAATTAGTTACATCACTGGCTTAACTCCATGCAGTCCTGTAGATATATTTTTTGTGTGTCCCTTACTAAAGGTTATTCCCAGGCCCAGATTCTAATTTCACCACCCCTAGGCCAGAGAGTCCTTGTGACTGATCCCCTCCACTTGCAAGCGTACATGCAGGTTCCCGCTGAAGCACTGGGGATTAGGCGCGCAGCGGATTTAATGAGCTGTGCATCCCCAGGGCTTGCAATGCTATAATAATGCACCCATTGTGGCAATGTCATAGTCCCTCTGGAGTCTGAAGAACTGACTGCTTTTCCAAGGCACTTTTTTTGTCCCTGTTCCTCATACAACTACAGTATATCTGCATTGTAGCATCGCAGTGTTCCTGTGTACCAAATCCCAATAACAGTAATTGCTATTTAGCTCTCTAAATTTACATTACAGGATCAATTCTTCAGCCTGCATTAAGCTGGAGTCCTGCCAGGTCAGTCCTAGCAAGCACAAATGCCGCATTCCCAAATATAAAAGAAAATGACTGTTTCTCAGTGATAGGTGGCTTAAGTAGGGCACAGTAAAATGGGTTTCGCCATGATGCACAACACATGGACCTATACATTGAGACTGGATGAAAGGCTGAGCCCTAGTGTGTGTGTATTCAGAACTTAATCATCCTTAAAGCTGCAAAGGATGAAACATTTACTCCCACAAATAATTTTTTCCATGCTGTGCTCACAATTCATACAAAATTGATAAGATTTAGAGAAAAAGCAGGGGTGGAATTACAAGACAACTCTGCGAGACTAAAGATGTTATTCAAACTTGCAGAACCTGGTTTGAAAAATATGGTCATAAAGATAATGGCTCAGTACTTGGAATATTAATTGGTCCTATTATAGAATCAGAATATCTTTCATTCTATATTCTTTTAATACATTAATTAGCTTCAATGAACAGCTTCTGTGATGGTATTTGCTAATAATGTGAAATTCCACTCCTATGCATGCTCTGAAATAGCTGAAGATTTGAGGGGCTGCTATACCCCAATATACCCTTCCATGATGTATTCTCTCCACTGCCCATACAGCTCAATATGCACATTTTGACCCCACAATGCTTCTGTGGTTTTTCACCCAACCTCAGAATGTTGATTCTTTCTTATTACACAAGTAGCCATTTATTTGTAAATAAAAACACTTTTATAGAATACAGCTACCTGGCAAGCAAATGTAAATAAAGTTTTACTTGGCAGCAATAGTCCAAATGTCAGTGCATACAATACAAATATTTCTTGCCCAGGTTTTAACCACATTGGCCAGCTTCTGTAGGGCACATACGGCTAGAATTCCAAGCAGAATCTGCTAGGAATTGGACAAATTCTGATCAGAATGGTTAATAAATCTATTTAACATATGGTCATCATTGGATCATAGGAGCTTATTTATATAAATGGAATTAAAGCTCTTGATGCAAACACACCTGTTTTTGCAAGAAAATATTCATGTAAATTATTAAGAAAGAGGAGCTGGGGGGATATGGGCTTTACTTAGTTCAGCCACATAGTGTCACTGTTTCTTAACCTAGTTAAATGAGGAGGAGTGTTAGGTGAGTTAGGCTAAGTTGAGAGTGGGTAGTTAATTGTTCTGTACTTTATTCTGCAAACATAAATTTCTCTCTGTGCTCATGTCTTTGTTTCTGTTAAATGACTTACTTTGGGTAATCCAATATTCTGTTCTTACATTTATTGGGAAATGGTGATTACTACTTAGTTAAACCGAATGTACATAGGAAAAAAACGCACACCAGAATTTTTCTCCTGGTGCTCAGTGTTAGGGAAATCGGCAACCCCTTACTCGGTAAATGAAGAAGATCACCGGGACACTCCCCGAAAACGTTGCACCATGCACTGAATAAAATTGCAAGGGCTTGCCCTGCTGAATATTATCCTTGTGTGCCGGTGATCTTCTTCCATCTTCTACTACTAAGTTAAAGCCTGTGTCAAATTCTTTATATTTCAGCCAGTTTTAAATGCATTGTACAGATTATAAAATTACTGTATAAATTGTCATGCTCTAAGGGAGGAAGGAAATTGTCCTAAAGGGTTAATGGATATTTCTCTTACTGTATAAAGAGTAAAAAGGAATCCAAGTTCTGTCCTTTTGGTCTCCACTTGAGGAGGAAGGTAGATGTTGGCCCTCAAAGGTATAATGAACACTTAAAACTTGAAACTTAATAGAATCACAAAAAGGCATCCTGTAAATGAAGGCGACGACCTTTATAACAAACTGCAGGAGTGTAACAGCTAGAGCAGTCCTGTGCACCACTGAGGAGTGATAGTGTGAGGTAGTTCCTGGGCAGCTGAAATGCACCAAGTGTGACATTAATGACAGTGCCGGATCTAGATGATCTTCTATCCTAGGTACAGGGTGTCCCACTCATTTCTCCCCCACACAGAGGTTTTCAAGGGCCCCTGCCTAGGGAGGCAGCCTTAGCGGGTGGCCTGGTCTATATGATAAAGAAAACTTTCCATATGAAAAACTCCTATGAAATATGCGGGGGAGGTGGGGGTATGTGGTACCTTTTGTAACATATGGAATTGATGTCACATGCACATAAGTGATGTCACATGCAGTCATGTTGTGGCATGACATCACTTCTGCTGACATCTGGTCACATTTGGTCAAAGGACACACCTCTGCACTTGCTTAGGGCAGCACTGGACCAAAATACAACTCTGCCCTCACACTTTAAAAATCACACATCCTCCCATTTGACTCTGAGTCCCCACATGCTCCTGTAAATCTTTTAGCTGCTATTTTTCTCTTACAGTTGTAAGGGGAAAAATGTAGTGCACTGAACAACAAATCACAGGTATCTCTTCCATTCCAGGTCAGGCATCTGAGTAAAATAGCAGCTAAAACATTCACATGAGTGTGTCAGGATGGGGGCAAGTGGGGGACGTGTGGGTTTAGAAAAAGCACACAGAAATTTTAATAAAACAGCACCCAAGGCTTCTGCCAACCTCTAGTTCTGGCTTTTGGTTAATAGAGTAGAGGTAACTCCTTCACACACTCGGAGGTTGTTAATATACCAACACAAATATCATGAGCACAAGTCCCACTACAGATACTACTGCAAAGGAGTAAGATTGCGTAGTCAGTAAGGTGTCCCACACCACACCTGCACCTGTCCAAAAACCTCTATAAGTTTGCACCAAGGTATAACCTGTGGGCTCAGGAGTGTTAGGCCCCGGTGCAGTTGCACCCCCTGCCAAAATGGTAGCTTAGCCTCTGTCTTCTATTGATCAGTAGCAGGTTTGGGAGGCCAATTTATAACATTGGTGTTCTTGAACTTGGAGAATTCACCATTTGTCTTATTTCTGTTGTGAATTGCAATGCTTATTATGCTTTAGCAAATTCTATTGGAGAACAACTGGAATTACCTTGTATGCTGCCCTAAGGCCTATGGCATTTAGCCTATGGCACAGCAATACACGAAGAAGGTCAAGTGTGACATTTACCGTAGAAGCACCAATGGTGGTGCTTTCACAACATGCACCACTGCCTAAGGCCACTTTTGTTGTGAACCTGCAAATTTCATCCACAGTCCTTCCTGCATGGTGCCAACGGGACTGATTTTGCTGCCTCCATGAAATCTGTATCTAAATGACTTACTAATTATCCATTAGTCTGTGGGTTTTTAAGGGGTGACGTACCACCTTTATCAAATTGCATTATTCTTACCCTAAGAACAATAATTAATTTTTCAAAGCTGCGCCAGCTACATGGGCACATTTAAAAGAAGCGTAAGTGTAACTTTTTAATTGCAGATTAACTAACAAAAAAAAAAAAAACAGGAACTTTTCAAATTCAAACTCTAGATTAATGCTTTACGACCACATCTTCAAGGGCCTTTTTGAATAAAATGTGGAGTTTATACAAAGAAAACTTTGGGCTAGAAGATTGGTGGCCATAAAAATCCCCTGGAAGGCAACAGTCAGCCTATAGGTCTTCACATTAGACAGCTCTGTTCAAGAAAAATAATGACAGTGCACTTATTTTACTCTTCCTAAATATCCTAGATATAAACATTTGTGATGGGAAACCACTGTTTAACAGCAATTAATTATAGCTGGATAAGCCCTAGCTCACATGCTAAATACTAGTCATAATATTCACAGCTGGTGCTCATAACTGCCTTCCTTCTAGGAGAAGATGTTCCAACTGGTGAAAAGAAAAGCTCAGGGGAGCTCATTTATATTTAATTGCTTCTTAATATAATTTTGTCAGTTTTTTTTCCAATTCCGACTATTTCTCATCTCTTCAATGTAACAGCATTATTAGCCTAATTTAAATCAGTTGAGATAATAAGAAAGTAGAACCTGGGCATAATTTAGCTTTCACTGTTGCCACTGATAAGGAATGAGACATTTTAAACAAAAATGACATTGCATCACCCGTCTCCTTGGTTATTTTGTAAGATTGCATCCAACATATTCAGGCAAAGTTATTACGACAGCATCAGACACAATTCTAAGCGAATAGTAACGAGAATGATTTTATTTCCTCACTAGGCAGCACAGCTAAAGTAAATTAGAGTTTGGCATAATGCTATAAGTTTAACACAGCCAAAGCTTGTCATAAGATACAAAAAAACCTACTAACAATTGCATTTTTCCACCACACCATGCACAAATTTGCTGATCTTTTGTGACCTAATGGAGGGGATCGTTATATCTAGCCTCTGCTTAATCTAATGCTTTATTTTTGCTTATCCCTTTCTTGCAGTCACATAAGATGCTGTGCAAAATTCCATGTATTTTGCTGACATATCTGCTTTTTTTCTTGCAAGGATAATGATTTTTTCCTGTTCTCTATGCAATGACTATAGAAGAAAGGCTTTTTATTTACATAGCTAATTTATACATACTCCTATCCTCCATATTTTATTTCAAATCGGGGTTTAAGGACTGCTTAAATGCCTTGCCTTTAAAGAAAAGGAAAAAAGGAGAACGAAAGCCTAACGAAAGTAAAGAAGTAGCTACAAATGTTGTACATTATGTTTTCAGCTTCTGCACCAGCCCAAGGCAACCACAGGCCTTGAGGCAGGGAAGATCTGTGTCTCCATAAAAGCCCCAATAGCTTCCCATCTTCTTTTCTGCTGATTCACTGCACATGCTCTGTGCTGCTGTCACTTACTGAGCTTAGGGACCCGCTCACAATATACAGTACACATAGAATATAAATGTCACAATATAAGACTGATTAGTAATTTATACAGATAATCACTACATGGCAGCACAGAAACCAGTGCAATTAGAATCAGCTTCGTAGAATCAGTTTATATTACAGACAAACCTAATTTTCTGTTTTTAAATTTGCGACAACCCCTAAGCTTAGCTTCTCAACAGCTGCTCAGAGCCCATTGAGCATGTGAGTGTCGCAAACACTTTCCAAGATGGTGACCCCCTGTGACATTTCTGAAGTCCTGGATCATTGCTACTATTGACAAGCTGAAACATCCGGCTGGTGCAATAAGTTCAGTATGTAAAATATGGCATTTTTAACTATATTCATGTTTAGGGTTTTGTTCTCCTTTAACTCTCCAAGGCAATTCTCAACAGATTTAGACTCACGCATGCAATACGAGAATACTATTTTACATCAAGGCTTTGAGCTATGGGCTCATTTGAAAATATTTTTCTTCAAACTGTTTCAATAAGATTGTAGTACATTATTTAGTAAAATACCATCCCCAATTGTGTAGAGATAACACAAGCTAGGGATGTCTACTCGAGTTTTCCCCACTTCCTGTTTTTTTACTTCCCCACTCTTTAAGTATTAGAAAAAACCACCAGGATGAATAGTGTCTCCCAGGGCTGTTCTATGAGGTTAAGTTCTCAAGGGCCAGGTGTAGCACCCATATTAATAGAGGAGTTAATAAGCAGGTGATTATGTAATCAGCACAGCCCCCCCCCCAATGTTCTTTTGCCTCTTTTAGAAACCCCTAAGGATGGCTCTGTGGTTCCTTGAAGTATAGGAAAAACATTTCTTGTTTGATAATGTGCATCCTGTCTTGAATAGGCATCCCATGTTATAGACATAGATATGTGAATTTTATCAGTTGTGGAGTTAGATTACAGTTATTATTACATTGTTTCAGGACCATAAAAAAGGAGGTATTGATATGTGAGCAGTCCTATGTTCCATCAAGGATTAACAGTTTGGTTAGTAACTCAACAGGGTTGCCACCTTTTCTGGAAGAAAACATTGACCTTCATACACTTTTAACTTTCTTGCTGATTAATAACATTGGCATCAAGCACACGTTTTATCGGCCATGTGGCAATCCTACATTTGAGTAGCAATTAAGGAATCCCAAGTGACAGGAACAGGGGCAGAATTAATTCCCTCTAAGTATCCATTTCCTCTATGAGGGGAAAGGCATAACCTGAAGTGTGTGGGTACTATTACTTATTGTGATCATTCTGCCTGATGGGCTGTTATTTCTAAAATGTTCACCTTATGGACAAAAAGAATACTTTGTGACCACTTTTCACGTATGATAAAAACATTTATTTCATAATTCCTATTGATAGATGATAGATAGATAGATAGATAGATAGATGATAGATAGATAGATAGATAGATAGATAGATAGATAGATAGATAGATAATAGATAGATAGATAGATAGATAGATAGATAGATAGATAATAGATAGATAGATAGATAGATAGATAGATAGATAGATAGATAGATAGACAAATAATACAAAAATAACAGATGAAGTACTGACAGACAATGTATTCTATACAATTTCTTTGTTGGCCCAGCTCCTCAGTAATTGCTTTCTTTAATGGCAGGGTGCATGCCACATCATGTGTTCACCTTCACATGCTTCTATGGAACCAAAATACGAAATTGGCAGCACTCCCAGTTGTAGTATAAAACCGCCTTTATTCTTTTACATATATCATGGCAATAGCAGCAACGTTTCGGACCTACAATGGTCCTTTTTCAAGCTGACAAAGTTGTCAGCTTGAAAAAGGACCATTGTAGGTCCGAAACGTTGCTGCTGTTGCCATGATATATGTAAAAGAATAAAGGCGGTTTTATACTACAACTGGGAGTGCTGCCAATTTAGTATTTTGAGGCCATGTATTCTAATCATAATAATAGTAAAGAATCTAAATCATGAATCCAGAAAGATAATTACTCTTGAAAGAAATATGATGTAACAACTAGAGGCAGGAAAGGTTTTCCCTCCAGGATTAATCACTGTCAAATATATCACAGACTTTGTGTTTACTTCCTTTGACTCAGTAATGCACCTAAGAATCACTTGCTTGTACGTACATATACTTCTGTCTCCCTATCTTTCATTAATCTGTAATTTTATTAATGAACAGTTTGTTCAACCTAACACAGCAGAATATTGATTTGCATTAATACTTTAGATTTTTTGTAGTGAATGCATTTGTTTGCTCCTTATTGTCAGTACTGTTCACTATAATGTAGGAGATACTATTTATCTGACTTATAACGTATATCGCTATTGAGTTATATTTATCAGAGCAATGTATTTAGCAACTCTCATCTGAAATCCATTTGTTTTCAGTTGGTTCCATACATGTGTACCCCCACATATTACACATCGATGGGACCCCAGTGAAAAGAAATGAATTTCTAATGACAGCCCCATGAGATGCCAACTACATAAAGTATTATTTATTTATTTATGATTTAATAAATCTCTATTAGAGGTACTAATGAAACAAAGAAAATGTTGTGAATCATTTTTTAACAAAACAAAACCAACAATTAGGTTGTTTGGTTACTTATGCTTGTGCTCTCTTAAAGTGGACCTGTCATCCAGACACAAAAATCTGTATAATAAAAGTCCTTTTCAGATTAAACATGAAATCCAATTTCTATTTTTTATTAAAGCATTCATAGCTGTTGTAAGCTCATTTAAAAATCTCAGCTGTCAATCAAATATCGTCTGCCCCTCCTCTATGCCAGTGGCATAGAGGCGGGGCAGACAATTACTTTCACTTTCCATTCAGCACTTCCTAGATGTCACTGCTCTCCACACATTCCCCCGTTCTCTTTACCGGTTAATTGTGTAGCCAGGGCAAGGAAATGGACATCAGGTCCCCCATTCTGGTGCACAAACAAGATTCTGAGATGATGCAAGACTTACCTTAATTAAACTGTCCACAAAATGGCTGCTTCCTGCTTACTATAATTGTGAATTCCCAGACTGAAGGAAACAAGATTCAAATAATTTATATAGTGTAATTAAAGTTCATTTTGCTTGACTAATGTGATAAAATAGGATTTGGAATGGGTTTTTTTTGGGTGACGGGTCCCCTTTAAATGTGATAGAGCCAAACAATGTACATTATGGATTTATTCCAGTCATGCCTAGAACAATCCAATCAGGGAACTAACTTATGACTATTTGCTGATTACTTATTTCATTGATCCCCTAAAAATGGAAGGAGTTGTCATTGACGAACAGGCCCCCGACAATCGGAATATTTTGGTAAACTCCAGAAGGCTGCTATGAGCTGCCATAGACTGACACATTTTATTAGGCCTGTGAGGTTCTGTTTCGGTGTACTTAGTGTACTAGAAATGCCAGGGTGTATTCTGAAACTCATAAAATATAATCATCTCGTAATCATCTTCTTACAAGCTTCCACCTACTATCTTATTCTCCATAGGGTACAACTGGAACAAATTTGGTTGGATTGATTCTCACAAGAACTAAGAGCCAAGATAATGAATTTAGGGAATAATGCTTTAGTGTTTAATGATTTATTCACATGCTAAATTGGAAAAGAACACGTTGTCTTGCCCATATCACTAGAAACACGACCTGAAAAAATGATCTTTTTCATCAGCTTTTTTTACTTGTGGAAAGTTAATGAACAACTGTAGGTTTCATATTAGCTTTATTCAGTAAAATATAACAGATGTATTTATTATGTCTGTACTGTACATTGTTCTGCTTTCTACTTGTGCACTGTATATAATTCTGGTCCTGTTTTATGCCTATATAGTATATAAATCACCTAGCTGGTCTGGCAACTAATTCATTCTTGTACTATTTAGTGTAAGAATTTCCTTTATTATTTAAAGGGGTAATCACCCCTTTAAATAATAAAGGAAATTCTTACACTAAATAGTACAAGAATGAATTAGTTGCCAGACCATTTTTTTCTATAGTTTTTGAATTATTTGCCTTCTTCATAGGGGTCACCAGGGCCACCATCAGAAATCACAGGGCCCCAAAATTTTCTGGGCCACCTGGGTTGCCCCCTCACCCCACAGGTCAGGTCCACCCCCACCACACAGTAAAAAAAACATTGGATGCTAGGATACCCACATGTTAATAAAAAAAACATTTGTGGTCAGGGCCCCCATAAAAAATTGGTGCCCGGCCCCCCCCCCACAACAGGGATCACAAAGGGTTAACTTTAGGGGGGCCCTGCCATGTTGCATTTACTTCATTAGTGTGTCCCACCTGCTGTCAGTGAGCTGCTAACTACAGAAGGGAGGAGGGGAGCACAGGTGGCTGCATCTTCTTCCAGTGACAGCATTTTCTTCCCTTCTTGGTCACAGAATTTTAAGTCCCAGTAAAGCTGCATGGCGATTGGATGAGCTGGAGGGGAAACCTCAGCTATCCAATCCCTGAGCAGGGACTTAAACTCTGTGACCAATAAGGGAAAGGAATGAACAGAAGATACCTCCCCCTATGCTCCCGCCCGCCCTCCATTCCGAAGTCGGCAGCTCTCAGAACGCAGGGGAGGCATGGCTAATCAAGTAAGTGCGGCTCTACTGGGCCCCCCTTACCCTCCGGGCCCGGTACAACTCTCCCCCCTGTCCCCCCCTGATGGTGGCCCTGGGGGTCACTGACCCATCTAAAAAACAAATGCTCTGAAAGGCTACACACTTATTGTTATTGCTACTTTTTATTACTTTCCTATAAACTTTTCTATTTATAGTCCTGTCTATTATTCAAAATAATGCATAGTTGCTAAGATAATTTGAACCCTAGCAACCAGATTGCTGAAATTGCTAACTGGAGAGCTGCTGAATAAAAAGCCAAATAACTCAAAAAAATAATAAAAAATTAAAACCAATTGAAAATTATCTCAGAATATTATTATCTACATCATACTAAAAGTTAACTCAAAGGTGAACAACCCCTTTATAATGTTTTTTTAGTTGGTATTATAGGTAAGCTGGCAAGTGCTGGGGCATAAGGGTACAGTAGCTGTGTTTAACTTGTTTAATGCACAGTCCTATACTTCATAGGGCTCTAAGGCCACATTTATAAAGTTTTCTGTACTTTTGCAGTTGCAGCTAGAGTCTACTATGATACAGCAAATGAATATAGTAGCTGAGGTTAAACCTTAATCTTTTGCACCAATGTTGCAACAAGAAATTTAAAGGAAATTGTTTAATAGGTGTACAGAAACTGGATCCATACAGAGACAAATAAATTCCTTACTGGCGGTGACAAGTGACAAGACCTACATGATCATATAAAGTCAAAGGGTGACAGGTCAAATACCTCAGTACTGGTCTGGGATGACATTGTGATTTTTATATATATAAAACAAACAAGGGAAAGTCGTAGCCACCACACTTTTCTGGGGGTGCAATGAGGCTGTGACCACAAAATTCACATAGACAAATACAATAGGTCCTCTGCACTCAACCCATTATCAATATATATACCGTATATACTCGAGTATAACCAACAGATGGCGCTGTGTGATATTGCAGTCACTGTTATTCTTTCATATAACCAACAGATGGCGCTGTGTGATATTTGCAGTCACTGTTATTCTTTCATATAAACAACAGAGGGCGCACTGTTATTCTTTCTTATAACCAACAGAGGGTGCTGTATGATATTGTAGTCACTGTTATTCTTTCACATAACCAACAGATGGCGCTGTGTGATATTGCAGTCACTGTTATTCTTTCATATAACCAACAGAGGGCGCACTGTTATTCTTTCATATAACCAACAGAGGCTGCTGTGTGGATATTGCAGTCACTGTTATTCTTTCATATAACCAACAGATGGCGCTGTGTGATATTGTAGTCACTGTTATTCTTTCATATAACCAACAGAGGGCGCACTGTTATTCTTTCATATAACCAACAGAGGGAGCTTTGTGATATTGCAGTCTCTCCCCAAGCGAACTGTTGGTATAGGAATGATTAAAAGTGACTGCAATCTCAGCTATTGCCCGCTGACTCGAGTATAAGCCGAGGTAGACTTTTTCAGCACATTTTGGATGCTGAAAAACTCAGCTTATACGGTATATATATATATATATATATATATATATATATATATATATATATATATATATACTGCATGTATGGATTAAATTGTTGTGTTGCCAGCTATTCATGATTTGTTTGTACATTAATGGCATTCATCATTCAGAAACCTGTTATCCAGAAAGCTCCAAATTACAGGAAGGCCACCTCACATAGGGGCAGATTCACTAAAGGGCGAAGTGGCTAACGCTAGCGACTTTTCACCACAAATCCAATCTGCAGGGACATCCCCAATTCACTAAAAGGCGCAGGCGACAATTCGATAGCGAATGGCACCGTCGCTAGCATTCATTCACACTCTATCGCCAGGCAACTTTTCACTCAGGCAAATGTTCGTTAATCCACAAATTCAGTAAAGTGTGGATTTTACTGAACGTTACCTCTTTCGCCAGAGTTGACTTCGCCACCTCAGACCAGACGAAGTGCTAAAATAAAGCTAAATCTTCCTCAATCTGATGACAATTACATCATATCCTTTCTGCCGAACATGCATAAAAGTTTAAAAAATGCTGACGACTTTTCCTTTTTTTAAGCGGGATTGCCTGCAAAAGTACTAACTTTTTTTGGCTCAAGCATTTGCACCAACATCTCTAATAAAGACCTCCATACAACATTAATGTATCTGCCCTATTCAAATTGACCTAAGCACAAGACCACTAACGAATTGTCGCTAGGCACAAACGAACGCTATTGTATCTTCACTTTGAAATCCTCGCACTGCGGAAGTAGTGCTTGCGAAAAGTCGCCAGCATTCAGCGCCCAGGACACAACTTCACATATTAGTGAATTAGCGTAGTAGTAGCGAATTTGCGCCTGGCGAAGAGGTATGCGAACCGGTTGCTGGCAAAAATTTGCCCGTTAGTGAATCTGCCCCATAGACTGCATTTTAATAAAATAATTCATATTTTTAAAAATTATTATCTTTTTCTCTGTAATAATAAAACAGTACCTTGTACTTGATTCAGACTAAGATATAATTGATCCTTACCAGAAGCAAAACAATCCTATTGGGTTTAATTCATGTTTAAATAGTTTTTAGTAGACTTAAGCAATGAAGATCCCTTATCTGGAAAACCTTAGGTCCTGAGCATTCTGGATAACAGATCCCATACCATAGTTGAGTATGGTATAGCAGAAAAGCTCATAGACCCCCACCAGACATATCATCCACACCATAACAGCTACAATCTTTCCATCCTTCTTCCTATCACTAATTAGTATAATATTTCTGGATGGGCTTTTAGTGTCTGATAAAGGACCCGATAGCGTAAAATGGATTAGGAGGGCGAAGCTTAGGGATCATGGAGCACTTAGACGCCTCTTTTGACTGGTAGGGCTTTTTGCTTAAATTGATGTTTTTATTCACCCAATAAATATTTTTATGTGTTGATGTACTATCTTTATTTATATCATTTGAGATACCCTTCTCTAAAGGCTGAGATTCTTTTTCCTGTTTTACCTGACGAAATATATTATGAATAAGAACTGTCTGTCATTCCCATTCATTATATTGTCTGTTTATTGTGTATTCTGTATACTATATGTGCATAAATATGTGCATTCATCAAAAATAGAGGTCTTCTATCATGTGGCACTAACTACGGTAGCAACCTTTGCCCAGGGCCACCAATATCTCCTGTCAGCATCTTGCAATAGATTGTATTAATTCATTTTCTATTTTCTTCCTTGTCCTGTTTATTATTCAGCTTTGGGTCAGCCATTAGTATGAGCAGGTCTGAAGTGACATTTAACTGTACATTGATGGAGACTGGCTGCAAATAAAATCAAATATATATTCAATTAGAAGGCAATGCAAACACAGCTATATCGCATAACTGTCAAGTTCCATAATATGAGTAGCATGTACATAGGGCTTACTAACCACTTTACTGCAAGAAAGCCATGTAATAACCAACTCAATAAGAAAAGGTTAATAACCAGCTTCATATGTTATTGCCTTCTTCATTTAAAGATAAGAACTTGCACACAGTGGCACTGCTCATGGAAATACCTGCACCTTACTGGGAGTGTGAAGTGAGACGATTAAAGCCATTTCCCAGTTTTTCAGAGCAGCAAAGGGCAGGATGATTGCTTGTGAGTTATAGTGCAACGGGTGTGCTGCCCCTGTAATTGATCATAACTCTCTGAAGATAATGGGGTTAGAGACATGGATTAGACTGTATTTTATTTTATCATGATCCTACCCCAAGAACTAGTTTATTAAGGACCTTTTAAGAGAAAATGAGTGCAAAATTGCAAAGCAAGTAGGTCAGCCTCACATAAATCTGTCTTGTTTATTGTTCACATTAATCTCCTGTTCCTGCCGTCCTGATTTTCAGGGGATAACATATCATATGCCATAAAATTCTTTTCAGCAGCTTAACCTTCTACAGGCTCATCTGATATAAATAGCTGTGCCTTTAACTGCTGGAAAATGGTAGCACCTTATGAAAAAGCCAGGCAGTAAAACAACAGCTCTAGCAATTGTCTGGTTACATTTTCTAGCAGGGTGTGTAGAATAAACAAACCGGCCATATTAAGCCAATAACTACAAACTATTTTGCACTTTTTACCATGCCCAAACTTAACATTGTACCCACAGATATTTGCCCTCCACAATGGAGCTCAAAGACCTGCAGCTCCCCCACAAATATAGAGTGGCATCTAACCAAGGGACCATTAGTGCTCTAGCGTTGAGGATTTTGTATATGACACCTGGTGTGATTTATTTAATATTTATTTGAAAATTTTCAATGACATTAAAGCCAACTATTTTTCAAAGCAAAATAATCTCACACAGGGGATATGTACAGGGATGGGATCAGTTATCTGGAAACCTGTTCTCCAGAATGCTCTGAATTATGGGTAGGCCATCTCTCCATTTTCAAACCATTTCAAAGTTTAAAATTATTTCCCTTTTCTCTATAAAAAGAAAACAGCACAATTTAATTTATCCCAACTAGAGATGGGCGAATTTTTTCGCCATGTTTCGCCGCAAAAATTACGCCCATAGACTTGTATAGCATCGTACGTCAAAAAAAAAAGGGAAAGGCAAATTTTTTTGACACCCATAGACTTTAATGGGCGACATTTAGCCGGCAGCAAATTTTTGGCGAAACGAAACGGGTCAAATTCACCCATCCCTAATCCCAACTAAAATATAGTTAATCCTTATTGGAGGCAAAACAAATCCTATTGCATTTACTCTTTAGCACCTAGGACTTGTGTTGAAAAATTTGAAAAAACACCAGCTCATCCACATAGCCTTGGTTAGAATAGCAGCAGAAATGTACTGGAATTGATTAGTAGGCATTTTGGAAAGGTGGAGCGCAATAGGCTTTTCAATATTACATTATATTTCTAGGAAATGAAGTTGGGGATTTAACAACTCATAATAACTTCTGCACTTAATTCTATAGAATATATACTTTTTGTCAAATAAAGTATAGGTATGGGACCTGTTATCCAGAATGCTCTAGACCTGGGTTTTTCTGAATTTACTCATGTAAACATTAAATAAACCCAAAAGGCTGGTTTTGCTTCCAATAAGCGTTAATTATATCTTAGTTTAGATCAAGTATAAGGTACTGTTTTATTATGACAGAGAAAAAGGAAATCATTTTTAAAAATTTGAATTTTTTGATAAAGTGGAGTCTATGGGAGATTGCCTTTCCGTAATTCAGAGTTTTGTGGATAACGTGTTACCGGATAACGGTTCCTAAACCTGTTTTTTATCTGTATAGCACATACTTTTGTTTTAGCTATAGGTAAATGCTAATTTAAAGCATAAACAGTACCTTGCAACATCCTTTATTAAAGATTAAGTTATATATTTATTATAGTATAAAGCAACTTAATTGAGCTAAAGTAGTAAGGTTGCCAGCTCATGTCTGTGCTTTAAGCTGTCAAATCCTAGAAAGTCTTTTTCTAGCCCTGGATTCAGCTGATATCCAAGAAGGATTTTTGCCAGGGCAGGTTATAAATAAACTACAGAATTGAGGTTTGTATAATCCAAATGTCAAACTTGATGGATAAGTGAGTTTCAAGCCATTTATTGGTAGGATTTAGCTCTATGTGCAAAACAAATCTGAAGACTGCACACAGTGAGACATTAATAGGACAGTGCCTGTGCCATATTTATCTCATGAAAGAAAGTCAATAGGCACTGGTTTTTCTAAGGAAACAGTCATTTTTAACCATGAGAAATGCCATGAGAATACAGCATATACCAAAAATCAACTACACAGGGATTTGTTTTTTATTAAGGTTATTAAAATTCTAGGGGCAAAATGCCTTTTATTTATCAGATAGGAGAAATGGTTTATGGAGCAGTACTAATTAAAGGCTATTAATGTCATATATTAGAGTTGAAATTTCAGATGTATTTATTAAATGCCACACCACTCTGCCATTCTCGACACTGGCTTCCGATACCTTTAAGAATAAAAAAAAATCTGATGATCCTGACATTCAAAGAAACGCTCAACTCTGCCCCATGCTATATCTTTGAACTTATCTCCAAGGACTCACCAAATCGATTGCTACGCTCTTCTACTGACCTATGCCTCAACTCCTCTCTCATTACCTCCTCACATTCTCTGGAATTCCCTCCCCCCATTCCATCCAAAATTTCAACCAATCTCTAAATGCAGTTCTCAACGTCACATCTCTCACATTGCTTTCTCTCTTTCTCTCTCATACTTTCTTCTTTTAGATTGTAAGCTCTTTTGAGCAGGGACCCCTTTACCTCATGTATTGGAATCTGCATTTTCAGTGAACACGCTAATTTACTTTATAGCGCTGTGGAATATATTGGAATTTATTAGTGCTTTATAAATACATAATAATAATTGTTGATACAGGTAGGGAATCCGTTATCTGGAAACCTGTAAGCCAGAAAGCTCAGAATTATGGGAAGGTCATAGACTCCATTTGAATCAAATAATTCACATTTTAAAGAATTATTTCCTTTTTTTCTGCAATAATAAAACAACCATAAATTGTACTTGATCCCAACTGAAATTTATTTCCTTCTTTTTGGAGGCAATAAATCATGTTTTGTTTAATTAATGTTTAAATAATTTTTAGTAGACTTAAGATTCCTTATCCAGAAAACCCCAGGTCCCGAGAATTCTAGATAACAGGTTCCTGTACTTAAAAAATGTGGTTTGAGGATTTGGAAGCAGATTTATCAAGGGTCGAATTTCGAAGTGCAAAAAACTTCGAAATTCGACAATCGAATAGTGTAGTTCGACATTCGAAGTCGAAGGATTTAAACGTACGATTTTACAAAAAATCCTTCGATTTCTCAAAACTTGTCCAAACACTCAAGATAGGTTATAGGCTAAACAGCAATTTGGCAGGTTTATGATGGCGAAGCGTCGAAGTCAAACTATTTTAAAGAGACAGTAATAAACTTCGACTTCGAAAATCAAAGTCGAATTTGGCCTATTCGATGGTCGAAGTATCCAAAAATTACTTAGAAATTCGAAGTTTTTGAAATTCGAAAATTCACTTCGACCCTTAGGGGCCGATTCACTAACTTCGAGTGAAGGATTCTGCGCAGGTCCAGTCCAGGGAGTTCACCGACGACATCTTCTTCCACGCAATCTTCTTCCTGCTGTGAATGGCGTTTTGCGCAGTAGGATCATTTCGCCAGTACGGATCTACTGCGCATGAGACAAAAGTCACGCGCATGCGCAGTAGATCGTACCGGCGCAATGATCTTACTGCGCATGCGCCGTTCAAAGCAGAAATAAGATCACGTGGAAGAAGATGTCGTCGGTGAACTCCCTGGACTGGACCTGCGCAGAATGGTAAGTAACAAGTTAGGGGCATTTGCCCAGCGGGACGGGTAGGCCAGGGGGGAGGAGGGAGGGTGGGCAACAAACGGGAGGGGGGGTGGGGGGTTTGCGCCGACTAGGTTTCCTTCCCCTTTAACAGCATGGTCTGACCTACAGATTAAGAATCCATTCCCTAAGAATTAAATTGGGGACCCCCTGTTTTGGTTGGTACTTGCATGTAATGCATGATGTGTACACATTTCTGTTGTAAAGCACAGATGAATATTTTAGGGCCTTAAACATTTTTAATATTAATAAATGCACATGGATATGTGTGTGGCATTTAACTAGTATTTTTTTCTTTGTGTATCAGGTCGGCATACAGACTATGGTGACATTTCCCCAGGGTGATGGTGTAACAGTGAGAAGACTTTTCATTAATTAGTGCCGTTTGGCATTTCAGTAGGGTTAATGAAGGCTTACTATGGTTAAGGGCTTTGCTTGCAGCAATGTACAGCATTTGGATGGAATTGAATTGCAATTCTTAATATAATGCCTTTTCTCAGCTAATAATTGTTGAGATCGACCAATATGAGCCGAAATGAATTGGGTGTCACAGTGTCGTACATACATTTCATAAATATTATAGTCTATGAATAAATGTCATGATCAGTTTTAACATTTTACAATGAAGACTGAAGAAATTCAGGAGATAAAATGTTTGAAGTGAATATGTAAGCGATAAGGTCAATTTTTCAGTGAGTAGCAGAATGTGGATACTGATGTTTTTTTTATTAGATTATTAGATTATACAGACACCTCTTTCCTCCACTGGGGCATGGATTAAGTACTTATTACCATATATACTACTAGGCCCCATTTAACTGCAGCATGCAATTTTGGGTGCACTTTTAGCTATAGTGCAGTATTTTTATTTTCAACAATTCCAGCATAATTTCAGCCGCAGCAGGATTTGTATCAAAACAATTTAAGTGCACACCTGTGCTAACAGATCAGATGCAAGGTGCAGCTAACATTCCAAACTGCATAACTTTTCCCATTTGACATTAATATTATATTCTGATTATTTTGGTGCTGTGACAACCCTGGAGCCTCATTGGGAGGTGGCGGTACCTCCAGAGTTACCCTGCTTCAATAGGCACAGCAGCGCTGGATTTGGAGCAGAAAGCAGGGGGGCAGCAGTGCTCACTGCAGCTATATGTAAGAGCAAAGAGAACAAGTTGAAATTAAGGGGGTTATTTACTAAAATCCAAATTTATTTCATAATTAAACTTAAAAAAGCTTGACCAAACTCCCATGCCCAATTTTGCCTAATTCACTAATAAAATAATTTGAAAAAATCGGATAGGGAAAAAACCCTGATAAAATCAAGCAGAAACCCGAATTGTACCGTTTTTTCAGACTTTTTTACCGAATCACTCTTATTGGGGTTTGCCCCGAAAACCCAGAATTTATCAGATTATCAGGCTAAACCCAACACAAACCAGAAAATCTTCAAATTGGGATAGAGACATCTCCCGATGACTTATACATGACCTCGATACATCTGAAATGATGTATTTTTGGATTTGGATTCTTTGCAGCATTGGGGTATAATAAATCTCAAAAAATGTGTGGGTTTTTTCCACAAAAAAATTGAGTTTTTGTTCCAAAAAGCCCGACCAGATAAATATGAGTTTAAGTAAATAAACCCCTAACAGTAAGTAATGAATGGGATATTTTTGCAAAATTGACTGCGGGACCCACAACTGTGGTGTGGTAAGTAAATGACCACTCTTTTCTCTTCGACTCGTGAAATCAACCAAAGACATTCCCAGCAGCAGCGTAGTACATATTAATGAGCTCTTCACACATCATTAACTGTGTGAGAGTGACTCCGCTTTTGTTGTTTGCCAGAAACAAAAATGTTTATAGCCATAAACCAGTACTAGTGTATAGATTCCTTCAAGCATGCATAAAAAAGTGGCAATACCTTTTTCCTCTAAAAAGTAAAGCATTTTTCTTCTAAAATATACCATTCCACCCAACAGTTCCATTTTCTGCAGGAAAGTCCCAATTTTGACAGCTCAGCCCACAATCGTAGTTTGTTACTGAAATGTTTCCATAACTTGCCAAATTTTGTAAAATGGATATGGTACTTGGGGGTGTGGTCAAAAAATTTGCCTCACTGTGCACAGCAGAACTTTTTGTCCCTCATTCCATTTTTCAAATGTTGGGAGGTATGAAACACTGATACATAAAATTAATGTTGCTAAAGGTAGGAAATCCCATTATCCAGAAAGTTCCAAAATAGGGGAGTGTCATTGAATTTGGGTTGATACGCATTTAAAAATTACTGACAAAGCTGACTTGCTAATATAGATTGCACCAGTGCAGTTGCCAATAGCAACCAATCAGGTCTCACCAGTGTGAACTATTCAATTTATGGAGCTAAAATTTTGGAATTTACTGTTTAAATATACCCTCGTGTTCTCATGGAACTGTTATTTACATAACTGATGGAAAATGGAAATGGGTCAAAATAACAATTAAGGTATAAACTACAACCAAAAAAAACTTAAAATTGTGATTCAGCTATAGTTTCATAATTTTAGTACTGCATATATTTTATTTTACATCAAATTGGGATATGAGGGCAAAAAACCATCAAAAGTAAAAAACAGAAAAGTAATTTCTGAGAGTATATATCTTAAAATATAAAAGATCCAATGTTCCCATCAGAGCAGTTTTATTGATAAATTCTAGACGTAAGTGGAAGGATAGGTGGAACAGAGTTGCAAGCCACAGCATAAATTGTAAGGTCAGAATGACAGGAGAAGCAGCTGGAAACTATGTACAGTGTATCCATCATTAGCAAACCCAAATAGCTTGTGTCATGCATTAATGCACTTAGACCTTATACTTCTATTCATTTTGGATAAGGATTTAATTTGAAATATCCTTTATGGAATGTGTTAATACTAGTCTCCCAGTATTATTTAGCAGGCTGTCCCCTAGTGTTATAGACTCCTAAACTGGGTCCTAAAATACAGTTAGGAGAGGAACCTGTTTCCGTATCCTGCGTAAAGCTATGCCCCCTGTAGTTCAACCAGTGCCCAGTAGTGTATAAAGGTGTATAATTCTGAGCAGCCATGTGCTCACCGCCCATTTGTGAAAGCCCTTGCCTGAGCAGGCAGGAAGGGTAAAGTGGAACCTAGACAGGTCAGGTCTAGTAAGGATAGGCTACTCACCTTAAGAGGTCATACTAAGAATGACAGACAGTCAGGTTATTTAGCTAAGCAGCCTGAGGCTCCTCCGAGGATTGTGTGTGGTATTAGGATCCCAAGTACTAATTGGCCAGAGTAGGGAGTCTACAGACTTAGGGATGTAGAGATTCCCCTGGGTTCCACTTAGGGAATAGGCTTCATTGGGACTAATACTGCCACTGGTGCTTGTGAGTATATGCCTATCCACTGTTGCTCTATGTTCCTGCTTGATCTTTATGTACACTCCTTTGTGGATTACTCTATTCAATGAACATGTTCTCTGGTTAAGTTACAAGTCCCACTGGCGCCCAATTATTGTGCAATGCACCTATTTACAGTTGTAATACACCCTGCCTCCACACCGTTGCAAGGGCTTACCCCCTGAGAATTAAGGTCCCATCCAGACCAAAGCTCATAGTTAGAGAACAGTGCCACTCAATTTACTATAGCGTTATTTGGAACAACTCAAACAGAGAAAATTACCCTTTCTGCATTTAACACATACTATTCAGTTAGTCTTCATCATTTTAGGAAGGACAAAGAATACTTCCAGACTCCAAAAGAGCCCAGAATTAGATCAGCCACTTGATCAAATTTGTACTTGCTAAAAGGGCATCCAACCCTCTTTTTGAAACTATCTGATGTATCTGCCAGTACAGATTTGTGATCCATTATCTTCAAACCTCCTAATTCTATTGAAGTCATCTACCAAAAAGTTAATTTTAAACAAATAATTTAACAATGTTTTAATTTTTTTCTGTAATAATAAAACAGTACCTTGTACTGGTAAATGAGATGCATATTGGACACAATTGAGTTTATTTAATGTTTAAATTTTTTTTAGCAGATTTATGGGGGAATGTAATAGCAGTGTCTAACAGAAATATATTTGGAATGCGAAACTGTATAGCCTTTGCGCAAACAATAAACATAATATGACTTCTTACTGAAAAAGTTGCTATTTTTGCTTCATAAGGTTACTCTACCTCCAAGCATGACTGAAAAGTGACCTATGCCTAATTAAAATTCGCAATGCAATAAAGAGGAATATTACTATAGGAAATGTACATTTTTATACTCAGCTGTGCAATTTTTTTTCCCATGAATTTTATTACATTTCCCCTGTAAAGTCAAATGGTCCAAATAGTGGAAAGATCTGATTACTATTTAAACTCTACAGAAATATAATCATGTTAATTATTGATGGTATCCCTTATCAAACATTCAAATAACTTGCCCACTACAAATTACAAATTGACAGGCCAGTAATTGCCAGGTTGATATTGTAATCCCTATTTAAATCTTGGAATTACATTAGCTTTTCTCCAATCTATTTGTACCATTCCATACAAAAGTGATTCTGAGAAAATCAGTAAACTGGCCTGGCTAAACCTGAACTAAGCTCTCAAGCACGCAAGGCTGTATTCAATAATGGCACAGGCCTTGTACAAATTCATTTTACTGCCAAATACTGTGTCATCTACTAACAACTTCAAATATGGGTAAAGCACAAATTATAGACATTCCTTTCTGATATCTTGCTTATCCCAAGCGATGACTAATCCTGTGTATTGTATACCTTATGTTGAAGCTGATTAAACCTTATAATCCAAAAATAAGAAGACATCCTTGACTCTAGCCCTATCAGATCACGTACTTGATTGAGAAAGATCCCATATCCACAATACTTAAATGCTAAGTAATTCTATATGACCATCGGTCCCATATCTATAGTCCAGCCGTGGTGTCCATGTTAACAAAAACTTACTATGTGAGTCTAAAAAGAATACTAGTCAATTTCTCTTGTGACATTATCCACAGGGCCGGCCTTAGGCCAATTGGACCAATTGGGCCCAATTGGGCCCCGCACCTCTGGGGGGCCCCGCACCACAGGGCAGCACAGATAATATTTCCCTCAGCACATGATGCTGCCTGGCCTGCCCCCAACTTTGAGAGTCCAGCCCATCCCCAAATCCATAGGTCTAGCCTGCCCCCAACTCTCATAGGCCCAGCTTTCCTCCAACCTTGATAGGCCCTGCCTGCCCCCAATCCAACCAAGCCTGCTCCCAAGCTGAATCGGCCCAGCCCCAAACTAATTGGCCCAGTCCACTCTCCTATTTCCTCCCTCTCTCTCTTACCCTGTGTGCCCCTATTATGTTACCTTGTCTGCCCCTTTCCTTTCTATTTTGTGCCTGTATGCCCTTATTTTCCTAAATACTTGGTGTGTCAGTAGCCAGCAACACTTTGTCTAGGGGCCCCGCCAACATGGTCCCAATTGGGCCCCACATGTGATAGGACCAGCCCTGATTATCCAGTCTATTTTTTGTTTAGTTATTTCAATAGATAATTGTTTAGATTTCCAAGCACCCGCTATAGTTTTCTTAGCCGCAGGCATAATTGCAGTAAACAATTGGAATTGAATCTTTGAAAGTACCTCAGGTTGTTTACCTAATAGAGCAGTTACGGGACGTTTTGGGATCACCACCTGAAATATAGAAAGTAACATGGTGTAAATTCTAATCCAGAACCTTTGAGCGCATGGACACTCCCACCAAATGTGGAACATAGAACCCATCTGCCCACAACCTCTGAAACAAGCAGGGTCCGTTGCAGGGGCAAATTTGGCAATATGAGCTGGGACCAAATACCATCTAAGTAAAACTTTATAATTAACCTCTAATAATGAAACATTTTTGGAAAATTTCATAGTGTTGAACCATATTGATTGCCATTCTTCACTATCTAGTTGACACTTTAGGTCTTTCTGCCATGAGTCAGTGTATGCCAAGTGGGAAGGTTCAACATCATCGTAGAAATTGTTATACAACGTTGAGATCACTTTCTTAGTTTGGGGATTTTTCAGACACCATTGTTCAAAAAAGGTGGGTGACTTTCTTGCTAACTGGCTCTGGTCCCACTGTGATTGAGCAAAGTGTAATAATTGTCTCAAATGAAAATGTTCTGCTAGCGGAACCGAGTACTTATTTATAAGGTCTTGGGGAGTATAAGGCTTCCTTAATGTATATAATTGTCCCAAATGCTGTATATTTGCTATAGACCACCATGCAAAGACCGTAGTCTGCAATCCAGGGTTAAATAGAGGGTTACCCACTAACGGCATGGCAGGTGAATGAGGTGCTTGTAACTTATATTTTTTGTTAACAGAGTCCCACAATTTTAACGTATGATGTAAGCAGGCACTCCCATTAGGTGGTCGTAATTTAGGAGGGCACCAAATCAAGGCAGCTGGGGAATATGGCACTGAATAAGCCTCTTCTAAAGAAACTCAAAGGGGGTTATCTGTTTTAGAATGAAGTGCTAGAATCTGGGATATTTGGGCCGCTTTATAATAAAATAACCAGTTAGGAAGGCCAAGTCCCCCTCTACTTCTAGGGCACGTTAGTATCGACTGGCGAACTCTGGACGGCTTCTTAGCCCAAACAAATTGGAGAACTTTAGAGGCAAATTCACCAAGGGTCGAATATCGAGGGTTAATTAACCCTCGATATTCGACTGGGAATTAAATATCGAAGTCGAAGGATTTTAGCGCAAATAGTGCGATCGAAGGAATAATACTTCGATGGAACGATTAAATTCTTCGAATCGAACGATTCGAAGGATTTTAATCCAACGATCGAAGGATTATCCTTCGACCAAAAAAACTTAGGCAAGCCTATGGGGACCTTCCCCATAGGCTAACATTGGGTTTGGTAGGTTTTAGATGGTGAACTAGGGGGTCGAAGTTTTTTCTTAAAGAGACAGTACTTCGACTATCGAATGGTCGAATATTCGAACGATTTTTAGTTCAAATCCTTCGATTCAAAGTCGAAGTCGTAGTCAAAGGTCAAAGTAGCCCATTCGATGGTCGAAGTAGCCCAAAAAACACTTCGAAATTCAAAGTTTTTTCACTTCGAATCCTTCAGTCGAGCTTGATGAATTGGCCCCTTAGCGGGATAAATCATCTAGAGAGATTTGCACAGGTAGCGTTCAGAAAAAGTACAACATTTTTGGTAAAATTTAATTGAATTTAATTAGTTGAATGGATTCTGACGATCCACGAAATATGGTGATGGTTCCATTTGTTAAATAGAGTGAACAGAGTTTTAAATAATGGAGGGTAATTATATTTGTACATTGTATCATACGTATTAGTCAATTTAACTCCTAAGATTGAAATAAAGTGTGGATGCCAAGTAAATTCGAAGTTAAGTTGCAATAATTTAACCACCCCAGGGGATAGATTGATATTTAGAGCTTCCGTCTTATTATGATTGACTTGGAAACCAGATATGGCACCAAAAATATCCAAGAGTCTAAACAAGTTTGGGAGGGAGATGAGTGGGTTAGAGATTGCCAGGGTTATGTCGTCAGTGAATAAGCTAACTTTGTGTTGAATACCAGCTACATCAATACCTTTGATATCTATATTGGCTCTGATTGCTGCTGCCATTGGCTCAATAGCTAAATTAAACAGTATCGGGGAAAGGGGGCACCCCGGACGTTTCCCCCGGTAGATTTGAAAAACATTGGATGAAAATCCCATGATATTAACTATTGCTGATGTGTTTTGATATAAGGATTTGACCCAATTTATAAAATTCCCTCCAAAGCCCCAAAAGCCAGGATTTCCCCAAGAGTTTAACGTCAGTGTTTAAAACCATAATAGGCCTGTAGTTTTTGCAATCAGACAGATCAGTATCAGGCTTAGGGATAGCCAAAATTTTAGCTTTCAAAGTCTCCCTTTGTAATTCCCCTCCTACTTTAAGCTCATTTAACATTTTAGTTAAATGGGGACCTAACTCAGTGAGGAATTTTTTATAGTAAATATTGGGGAGGCCGTCAAGTCCCGGAGCTTTACAAGTATCTAGTTGTTTTATAGCCAGTTGAACTTCCTCCAATGTGATATTTTCTTCCATTAACTGGACTTGATCAGGAGTCAAAGATGGAATTGTAAATCCTCTAAAAAAAATTTAATATTTCTCTTTAGATATATTCCCAGGTTTAGAATACAATTTTTGATTAAAATTTTCGAATTCAATGGCAATCTCACTAGGATTTCCCGTCAAGGGACCTTGAGAGGACCTGATCCTATGAATCTGAGGGGGGGGGGGTATTATGCTCATTTAACTTGCGTGCTAGCATCCTGCCTGGTTTGTCAATACAACAATACATTTTAATTTTTGCCCATCTTAATTTTTTCTCAGCATTAGTAAATCTAAATTTTTCTGAAGCTGTTTAATTTGCATAGAGTAGTCCAATAGGGGGGGATTCCGTCTGCTGGGAGATCAATTTATCTAATTCCTGTGTCAAAATTTTCAGTTTAGATTCTCTATCTTTCTTTCGCCTAGAGCCAATCTGAATAAATTTACCTCTGATAACTGGTTTATGTACTTCCCATAATAGTACTCTTGAGGAAACTGAGTGCTCATTCTCACTAAAGTAATTGACCAAGAATTCCTGTATTGTAGAGACCACTTCAGGAATACTCAATAAAGATTTGTTAAGTCTCCAAAACCTAGGTAATCATAACCAGACAATGATCAGACCACCCAATATTTAACATTTTGGCGGAGCGAATAGATGGCACCAAAGCGGAGGAAAGAAAAATGTGATCAATTCTAGTTGACACTTTGTGTGGAGCTGAATAATGGGAAAATTGGAGTACATCCGGATTTTGTTCCCTCCACGCATCAATCAAGTTATGTAAATTTAACAGGGATTTAAATGCAACTGGCTCTTTACGATATTTAATACATTCCTGATCTCTAGTAATCATCATACGATCTCGAGTTTGGTCGAGTCACCACACAAGATTAATTGTCCTTTCTGCATCTCCTTACATTTATGGAACAATTTGTCTAAAAAGCCCAGTTGGTGGGTATTTGGAGTATAATAGGATACAATAGTGAGAGGGGAATCAGCAATCAAAACCAAGGCAATTATATAATGGCCCTCTGGGTCGACAAAAGTTTTCTCAATAGTAACTGCTAAGCTAGAGTGAAAAGCTATAGCGGCACCCTTAGATTTAGTTTGACTTGTTGCCAGAAGTACCCGTGGGTATCGTTTATGGAAGTATTTCGGGTATGAGGAGTGGGAAAAATGAGTCTCCTGCAAACATAAAATATCCAAATGTAGTGAGGCGAAATAAGTAAAGGCTTTAGTCCTTTTAACAGGCAAATTTAACCCCTGAGCATTAACACTAAGGATTTTAGTAGTCATGATGGGACTTGATAGTGAGCTTCAGATGATAAACCGTAAGGCAGGAAAATTTAGCTGGGATATGTATCAGTGGGACTGTCACAGATAAAGGGGCAGATGTATCAAGGGTCGAATTTCGAGGGGTTAAATCCCTCGAAATTCGACTGGGGAATCGAATCAAATAGGCAATTCGGGCGAATTTACACTCCGGCGAATAGTCGAATGGGCGAATAGTCGAATGGGCGAATATTCGCCCGGCGAATAGTCGCACGATCAAATATTCGATCAAAGGATTTTCATTCGATCGAATGCCTTTTTAACAAGAAAACAAAACTTAGAAAACAAGCCTATGGGACTTTCCCATAGGCTTTTAAAGCAATTCGGTAGGTTTTAGGTGGCGAAGTAGGCAGTCGAAGTATTTTTAAAAGAGACAGTACTTCGACTATCGAATGGGCGAATAGTCGCAGCATTTTTGCGCTCGATCTAATCGAATCATTCTACTCAGGCGAATTTACGCCAATTCGATAGTCAAGGAGCACAAAAAACGTCTCGAAATTCGAGTATTTTTCCCTCTATTCTTCACTCGAACTTAGTGAATGGGCCCCAAAGTAGTCAGTTTGCAAACACATTGTAAGAATGCACTCATTAGGACCAAGAGCAGGTTGTCGTCAAGATTAATAAACATATAAAAACATATAAACCAACATTTTACAAAATTCCAAACATTTCCGTAGTATAAGGAGGATAAGAGAAACCATTTTAGAAAGTCTCCTGGCCAGTCTGGGAAACTTCTCATGGTTCACTTCCATTGAGGGGGGAAGAAAACCAGCTGGCACTTACTGGTATACAGTGGCGTAACTAGGGAGGAAGCAGACCCCGCAAGTGCGGGGGGGCCCGGGAGGACAGGGGGCCCGCTGGCCCGGCCACCCGGTGTTCAAACAAACTACTATTAGGCGTGCAAGTTCCACTCCCTCACTCGTGCTTCCACATACTTCTAGGGGCAGGCTGCAGGGAGCATGTGACTTACGTTTTCCAGCTCTTCCTCTGTCTGTCAGCAGTCCCCGCCTATATGTCCGCATAATCATACACACAGAGTAATGGAGGGAGAGGCGAAGAGCAGAACACAGTTGTAACTGGCAGCAGAGGCCCAGGCTGGGCCCGCCTCTGTCTACCGCCCCTCCACTGGGCCCACCCGCAAGACCCGCCCACAAGTTCCGCCCACAAGACCCGCCCACACAATGCAGAGCACACAGTATTGGATAGAGGGCAGAGCAGGACACTACATCATGGAATGGCCCTGCCCCCACCTCCCAACCACTGAGTTTTATGCAGGGCTCCTGTCTGACTAATGTTGTGATTTAACCCACAGGCACAGGTAGTAAGTAGAGGGACTTGACGGAAGGGTGATTGTAGCTGAATGGCCATTTCTTCCTACTGTACATGTAAAGGTTTCACCACCCAGAACATTTAATGTAGGAAATAGATTCCCTCCTGCCCCCCCCCATCCCTTTTAATATAAAATAGGTGGTGAGACTTCAGGAGTGTTAAAGTTCTGGCTTGGGCCTCCCTTAAAGTTCCAGCTGCTAAACCACCAATCCACCCACACAGGGAGTCTTCCCAGGGTGACACACAGAAAGTCACAGGTAAGTCTTCACATGCATCAGAATCACCAGCAACAGCAAAAGCTGGGCACCTACAAATATGTTTGCCTGTGCCACCTTTTCTGGAAAAAAATACCGGTCTTCCTATATATTTATCTTTATTCCCTATTAATAACATTGGGATCACTGACCTTCCTATATATTTATCTTTATTCCCTATTAATAACATTGGGATCACTGACCTTCCTATATATTTATCTTTATTCCCTATTAATAACATTGGGATCACTGACCTTCCTATATATTTATCTTTAAATATCGACTAGGATAAATTGGGGGGGCCCATATTTTTTTTTTGCAGGGGGGCCCTGTGACTTCTAGTTACGCCACTGCTGGTATAGTATGTAAACAATGATCCAAAATGCGTAAACACCTGGCACGGTGAAATATGGTAAACAGCAAATTGTGTACATCCTTAAGCAGAGTAGACCTTCACTTCAGGTCAAAACCTCACGACGAGCCTAGTCTAGACTAGAAAGATCAGCAAAGATCTGGTATTGGTGGGAACGGAATTCCAACTTACAGGCATTGCGGGCGGCCACAAGTGTAGCCATTTGCGTTTGATGAAAATGGAATCTCAGAATAATATCTCTGGGGGGGTCTTCCGAACGCCGCGGGCATAAAGCGCGGTGGACCCTGTCCATTTCCAGCCGAGCCACTGGAGTTTCTGGCAATAGGGCCTGGATTAACTATGTAACAGCCTGCTGAAGATCTGTAATGGTCTCTCGTATACCCCTAATCCTTATGTTATTGCACTTTGATCTATTGTCGGAATCTTCAATCCTGTCCTGCATCTCTTGAACTTGTGATTGTAGTGAGACAATGTCTTGCTCGTGAGAGTCTACAACTGTGATAATATCATCAACCTTAGACTCAATATCTGATGTGCGTTGGCCTAATTCTGCAACCTGCTTTGTGAGGTCTGATGTAATTTTAGCCGCTGTAGCATCTAGCTCCTGCTGTAATAAGAGCTTAAATTTGCCCAACAGTACCTCATCAGAAGTCCGAGCCACTTCCTCACCCTCCTGGGCTGATGTAGGTTGGCTGTCGAATAGGCTAGGTTTGTGAAGCCATCGGAGAGTCCTGCCGAGCTGTTGCGGGTGGATCAGGCCACAATAGAAAGTCCGACACAGATCGTGATGTCGTACGCGATGGTTGAGCTTTAGCACCTTTCGTCTGGACCGCTGACTTGCCATATACCAGACCAGATTCTAGGGGTAATAGACAGTCGTCGGTGGATGTTGCAGCGCGTTAATAACGCTACTGAAAGCTGAAAAGTGCCAAGCTGGCGCGGAGCTGCCTCAAGGTGCGGCCATGTTGGACAGCGCGCGCATGCGCCCCCTCATCTAATCTATTTTATATAGTATTGTCATGGCACCCTCTCATCTTAATTTTAAAACTCCACCAACATTCCTCTCTGCCAGCCAACCTTTTCTTTAAAATAGCTGTACCATCTGTACCATCACCATTGAGGGGCAGTCCATCCCTACCAAAAAAAACTACAGCCAACAGACCAGCTTTTCCTCCATACACTCATTTCTTAGCTGAGTATTAATCTTCACTGTCTACCTAAGGTGGCACAGGTAATATCTGAGATTAAGCTTGCCATGACCACTGAGTCTTCCCAAGTGCCTCCCATTTTTTTACCACCACATGTCAAACACTAGCACCAGACATACAACACACAGTTCAGTAAGTAGGATCCTTGCAACTATAACTGTTACCTGCCTTGCTTTCCCACCCAACCCCTTTCTAAAGCAGCTTGTAAAATAGAATTACAATGTTTGGAAAATTGCTGAGTCAAACTGTGTTTTTATTCAACGGCACAAAATACACAACAGGATTTTCTGGCTGCCTCTTGTCCCCAGGTGGTTTCTGCCTCTTCCTCAGGCCTAGCTGTTATTACCCAGCAATACTGCTTTCCCTGTCTTTCAAGTTGCCACAAAAGCCAACTCCCACCTCACTTCCTGATGTTTTATCCTTTTCTTCAACCAACTTTATTGCTAACTTAAACATTCTATGCAACACATATTTCAACTCTTTACAACCTGACCTCAGGGTGCTCTGAGAGAGCCATCTTGCTTAAGTCCTGTCCTCCCAAAAATCTTTGCTCAAAATGACAAAATTTTGGAGTGAAGAAAACATATGTAAAGGATAGCAGCTGCACATGATTGTGGTTGCAACTTTAACTTATAAATTCATATATTGTAGAGGGTATTTTATGCTTTACAAATTTACATATAAAGTAAGTATTTCCATCTTCCATTGACAAGATTTCGGGTCTTGATATGGCATGTAGAAAATAATTATAAAAAAAATATTGTGTAAAAAATGATTGCAAATGCCAGTGGAAAACTACCCATACTAATATGAAATATTCATGTGTCACTGAACAACCTATGTCACTAAACAAGTAACTATGCCACATGAAATTAATGCTCAAACCTATTTGAGCTAAACGCATAATATATATCAGAGGTGCTGGGCTGGCACTTTAGATAAAGAACTTTACATGATTACTAGCATCACACTGTGAGTTTTTAGAAGAAAAGTCACAGACAGTTCATCATTATCTGCTTTGGTAAGAGAATAGTTTTCTATAATATGGGAGTAAATGTAGTAATTATTTGGATATCTAAGGAAACCTTTTTAAATATATATATATATATATCTACAGTATATATATAATGTCCTGTTTTAAGAAAGGTTTTCAAAAAGTTCCCCTTTTGGTATTTAGCTCCTTTATCTTCCCCTGTAATTTCCATTGTATTCCACTTATAGGTAGTTTAATAATGTAACCAGTTTTGTTGGGGACTAGTAACTACAAATGGCCTTGCTGAATGGGAACAGAAGGGCAGCTTTATAAATCTCCAAAGAAAGTAGCAAAAGTTAAAAGAGATTTGCTTGGGCCCATTATGGCTTTAGTGATTGTCATATACACATACTTGTGCATACAGCAAGTTATAGCCTAACATGATCATCCACTGTTTTTCCTAACTAGCTGGAATCACTATCATACTAAACTTTTTGCTGGGATGACAAATGCAATCTGAAGTGAGCACCATGGGCCTAAATTAATATATTAATTAGCCCTATTCATATCAACCTAATCCACCTGAATTTTGAGCCGAGAAAAAGTCCAGATTCAGGTTTGAAACTTTTTATATTATTGTTATGTTATCACATATTTTCCTATTTCCTATCCCTCTTAAGAAACTTATCAAGGGTTTCCTTATCATGGACTCATTAACCTTAAGGCAACTCTTAATGTTTCTTTCTTGAAGTCAAAATATTTTCAATATGAGAAATTAATACCAAACTACATACAAATACCAACTTGGATCCCTACACTTGTGTCAGTAACCAGGGAACTGTCCCCACTATTTTTCCTCAGTGGAGGTATGGGCTGCTCATCCCTTAACTCTCATAAAATCTTAAAATAACTTAACATATGCATAGGATCCTTTATAATGGCTTTTTCCCATATGCACAGGGTCCCTTGGGTTCTTCTGTTGACCGGGGCAGAAGGAGTTGGTCTACTGGATCTTTATTACTCTAAATCAAATCTACAGGGAATGATACACACAAGAATACACACAATTGGTGAAGGTATCATAGGGTGTCGATGAAATATCTATAAAGCAGGTAGGTTTCTCTCTCCACAATTTACTTGGAGACTCCCATCAAATGGCACAAAGATTAGTTATTTAAATTACTTAATTTGGAACTTAACCCTTTGGCTAGTGGACAAGTGGCACGTCCAGCCCAGTTTCATAATATAATACTTTACACTAAGCCATTCCTGAGGGCCCTAAATATTATACATTTGGGATGAGTTCCACTTCTAGACTGGCACCTCATGGGTTACATTCATGGTTAACAAAAATGCTGCACACAGATCACTGCAAAGAAAGTGAAAAATAAATGAATTTCATTACTGGGTAAAAATGATAGAATGGAAACCACTTTCCCTTTTTCAGAAGGAACACTCAGACTCTGTGTTCTGTTAACACAATATATAATCAATTCTTAGTTAGCCAAGTGAACCTGCAGTTTATCCATCCAGGCGATCTGTCAGAGGCGTGATTAACAAACAGAAATTGCTTTCAGATCTGGAAGTATAGGGACACCAGCTAGACACTTAAACGCAGCCCAGTAATCTAGAGGGGGGGGGGAAGGAAACATACTACCGGTTCACAAAATACACAAAATGATGGGGGAGTGGATGATGGTACTTATAATGCTGGTGTGCAGCAAACAGAGAACTGAGTAGCTCACCCCCCACTGGCATTGATGACACTATACAATTTCCCCACGCATGTAATAAATACTTGTCCTTGCATGTGTTAGACAAGACCCCATATTAATGTGATACCTCCTAGTCGGGCTGCCTTACCAGAATACATAAAGTACTTTAGTCAGAAAATCACATATAGTTGAGGGCTAGAATTCAGTGTATTTAGGGTCCATTTCCCTTTTAGTAATAGCTGTGCATCCTTAGTCACCCTTTTTAAATTGTTATGCAAGAGCTGACTTAATTGTTATGCAAGAGTCGAAAAAAAGGCATATATATATATATATATATATATATATATATATATATATATATATATATATATATATATATATATATATATATATATATATATGTGTGTGTGAAAAGGGAAGGCCCAGAAAAGGATTGTGTTAACATCACAATTTATTTTAGCCTTACAAACCTTGCAAGTTTTTTAATAAAAGCCAAAGAATCAGATGAACATTTTCTCAGTTCACAGCCAGCATTAAAATTCACAGAGTACAGAAACATGATTGTAGAAACAATATTCCTACAGTACCAGACAAAATTGCCCTGGGCGCTGCTGCGTATAAAGTCAGTCAAAAATGGAGAATGTGCAGCATCTGAATCCAACTTTTCAGCAGGATACAAGAAGCATAGTATAGCACAGATAGGGACTAGAGAGCATCTAAATTGTTGCAGAACTAGGATTACAGAACAAACTGAGATCAAGTTACTGGAATGACTGCACTATGATGACAATGGCTAGCTTAGCTGCTGGGGATAGTTGTAGTGCCCTAAACCTCTGCCTCTGATTTTACCTTTTAGCATTAATAATTATACATTATGGACAGAATTGTGTTGCCGAAACCATGGATACCAACTGTGTGTAATGTACTAGTAGGAACTAGCAGTACAGCTTTTCTTTTTAACAGTATTCATATTGACTTGATAGAGTTTTAATCATTTTATCAGACATTGAAGTTGATGCATTTTCTTTCTGTTGCACTTGGCACTAGCCAAAAAGGTGAGTCATTCAAACAGATGGACGGACCTGCTATGTTGGCTCATTGAGAAAAAATCCAATCCTGACATTAGTTATACTTTAGAATGTGGCATTTGAGATTAGATATTCATATCCATCAACTGTAGAACTCCCCTTAAAAAAGTACCCAGAGTACCATTATTTTCCAGTCTGTAGTATTCAAAGTGGGGTGAGGTCCATTTGCTAGTAAATCAGTAGCTCAAGTTTTGATCAAATAAAAAGACTATGTATATTTATGATAAAATGTGCATATTCTTTCTGATGCCATAACTCAGGTGGAATATGCATTTCCTCAATCTTTTCTTATATATATCCTTTATATTTCTCCTTTATATATATTTTTCTTTTCATATTATTTTTTCTATAAGTTTAGTATATTTGAATTTCTTTTGGTACTTTCTCCTTACTCTATAGGATAAAACACTATATGATTTATTTTCATTTTTTAGAATTTGTTTTCTTATTGGTTTTCTTATTTGTTTTCTTATTGGTTTGCCACTTTTGTATTGAGCCTTTCACTCATTGGTTAAGACTATGGGGCACATTTATCAAGGGTCGAATATCGAGGGTTAATTAACCCTCGAATTCGACCCTCGAAGTTATATCCTTCAAATTTGAATATCGAATTTGAAGTATTTAGCGCAAATACTTCGATTGATCAATCAAAGTAAAAAACGTTAGATTGAACGATAAAATCCTTCGAATTGAGCGATCCGAACAGTTTTAATTAGTGATGGGCGAATTTATTCGCCAGGCGCTAATTCGCGGCGAATTAGCGTGATTCGCGCCAGGCGAATAAATTCGCGAAACGCCCGCGAAAATTCACGGAAAAAATTCGCCGGCGTCAAAAAAATTTTTCCGAAAAAACGCCGGCATCAAAAACGCAGTTTCGCGAATTTTTTGCCATTTCGCGAATTTCGCGCAAAATTCGCGAATTTTTCGGCGAAGCAAAACGGCGCAAATTCGCCCATCACTAGTTTTAATCGATCAAAGTTTTTTTTTTCGATCAAAAAAAGCTTAGAAAAGTGATGGGGAAGGTCCCCATAGGCTAACATTTTACCTCGATAGGTTTAAACTGCCGAAGTATGTAGTCAAAGTTTTTTTTAAAGAGACAGTACTTCGACTATTGAATGGTCCAATAGTCGAACGATTTTTAGTTCGAATCGTTCGAGTCGAAGTCGAAGGTCGTAGAGCCCAAAAAAATTCTTCGAAATTCGAAGTTTTTTATATTCGAATCCTTCACTTGTGCTTAGTAAATGTGCCCCTAAGTGTGATGTATTGTATTTTAATTGGTCAACAACCCTTTAAAAGGATTGTACCAAGGGGAGCCTATGAGCCTATGAGTAAGTGCCCATTCAGGCCCGAAATTGTTTAGGCTTCTTGTATGTCCTAATAAAGTCTTTTTATTTTATCAAAACTTGAGCTACTGATTTGCTAGCAAATGGACCTCCCCCCACTTTGAATACTACAGACTGAAATTTTTTTTCCACCCTTGGATTGGGGGCTGTCCCGGTGAGGAACCATTTATTAGGATTTTTCTTTTCTTTTTTTCCTTTTCCTTTTGATTTAGAACTTTTTTTTAAATCACAGAGGCATATACCATTACTTGTATGTTTACCATTATTTTCCCCATGATATAATATTTTTCAAGCAATGATGCATAATGGAGAACACAAGCCGTGGCATGGAACACCTGAAGCTATGCTGGGTAGAACTGTCTCACAAGTGAGCAGAAAGTACAGTATTTGTTGGAAGCTTCCTGTAGAAATGCATTTGGATCATTCTCACTAATAAAATAGAAAGCTTCCTTTCAGTGCCAAGCCGCATTACTTCAGTGTTAGAGAACCAGTAGCGGTGAAGGTTTAATGGGTATCCGTTCTTGATCAGAACAGGTGCAACCATTAATCCATCAGACGTACTAGACACAAATGAAGCTTAAGACTGTGCTAGAATATATATCAGAAGCCAACCTAGCTTCATCTTAATCAGCTTGACAATGAAACTGGAATGCTCTAATGCTATGGTTAGCATCTAAGTCAATAAGCCTTTACATCAACCCTAGAAAAAAATAAACACTATCCAAACTGATAAAAATAAAATGTGTCCCTTTAAAGGGGAGCTGTCACCCAGCTGTGTAATAAAAGCTCATTTGAAATTCAAACCCACATTTTAAACATCTGAACCTGCCTGTTATATCTCTCTTCCCATTGTCTGTGATCACCTGTGCCTTGGTGCATACATTTGGCTTTCTGAGTATACACAAGATTTGGGAATGATGCAAATCTTGCCTTTGCTCAATTAACATGACTGATGAAGAATTTAGAAATATCTCATAGGTTGACAGTTCCCCTTTCACCTAGTCTGCCTCTAATGATTGTTATTTACAATAGTTTGTTTATAATATGCCAACATACTCCACAGAACATTACAATGAATTGGGGAGAACAAACAGTACTGACAAACAGAAACAAAATAATTAGAAATAATGGGACAAGCATTAATTAAAGACATGAGGTCAGAGGGTTCTGCCTGTGAGAAACACTCATAAATTGCATAATATTTAATCTCTGAAACCCAGGCTCTTCTTTATGTAGACAAGTCAACCATAGTTAAGAAAGGCTTATATTGTAAGATAGCGGTATGTATGGTAATTAGCAGAATTGACTACAGTAATAAGCGAATGTGTCTGTGATAGAGGAGAATCTATTGACTTTAAGAGTTTAATTAAAAAGGCTTGCTTTAAGCTGATGTTTATTGGCAGCAAAAGGGTATTTGTTAAACAGCAAGAAGCTGCAGTATTTTCACACCTGTAAAAAAGACAGTTGGATTTTGCATACAGCCACATCATAAAAAACACGTGAACACTTTCCCTGGGTTCAGGGAAAAAACAAATAAATATAAAACAAAAGACTTGGATTTACAGAGCCTGCAAATTTGACGTAGATCTATATAAAGCGAATGTCTACATGCATACATGAAGGTGGCCAGAGCCAGAGCCATTCATTTGCGAGGCTACCAAAGGATAGTATCTGGGCCTGATCTAGCCATTCACATGCTGGGTCAAAAATAGGATCATACATTGGAGCTCACAGGCTAAGAGTTCAGTGGAGCCCATGGAAACCCTTTGGAGCAGGACTGCATCAAAATGCCGATGCACTTCTTGTCAGATGGGATAATAATATCTGCCCAGTTGATATCTGGTCAATTTTCATCCAGATATCAGTCTGACAGGCCTGTTGGTGGGCCTATACACGGGCCAATAAGCTGCCAACTTGGTCTGGAGGAACAGAGTTTGCAACTTTTATTGGCTTGTGTTAGTGTACTGTATGTCCAGCTTTAGACACTGGCCTGTACAGTATGAGTGCATGGTTCCAGTTCATGTTTCCCCAGGATGCCAGGTAAGAAAATTACAGTATGGGGGAACCTTTATTACATGCCTCTACATCATAGAGGCATTGGATAGCTTGATGATATTTTTAAAAATGAATGCTGCGCTGCTGGAAGATGTTTCTTTATTAGGAAGAACTTTAAGCACTCTTGAGTTCAAGAAAGTAAGCTCTCTTATAAAAAAAAAGTAGATAGAGTAACCCCATAAATAACATTACTTAGGTGTTTTAAAATTGAATAAGCACAAGGAGTATTCTATGTTATTCTTTGTTGTGTAGTGCAGGTGTTTGTTTAAATGTATATTTTTTAATCAGATCCAAACAACTATGTTAGCTTATGATGTGCAAAATTACAGCAGGCCCACTATGCACATTTGTTTTATAAAAAGAAGCAAATCTGTGCACTTGAACTTTATACTACATCTTGTGCATCCATTTTACTCATTCTATTTGCATATAAAGTGTTAAGAGAGTAATTCATATAACCATTTCTTGGCACTGTCTATGGTGCAAAGATTACACCTGCCTTCTTTCACAGTACAGTAGTGGTTACCAGCTGGCACTCTAGCAAACCTGGAACAAAGCTAAATATATTTAGGTGGTGCTACTCCATACCCCCTCCCCCATGGAAACTATCCAGTAGAGGTACTTTTCCTATATCTATTTTCATATAGTATTTTAGACGAGCTTCATGCGATGTTTCTTTCACCAGCATAAATGAGGATCATTATTGAGGACTAATGATCCTTTAGATCTGCCAATGCTTTCCCAGCTGTAAAACACACATTTGGAAACTCAAACTTTTGCTCATGCTTGAGCTGTCTAGCATATTCTTGGTAGTGACTTTAGGCCAGATATGTTGTAGATAAAAGCTGACAACCTGGTCTGGCTCCAAATGGTTTGATCAGCCAACCTGGCCAACCACACGTGTATGCCAGCTATGGTGAGACCAAAAACAAACAAAGGCTGTTATTGCCTTTACAGCTCCAGGATAACAAAAAAACTTGCCTTTGGGGCCAAACCAATGGACTGCCTGACTTATATCTTGCTGAAGGCTGGTTGGGTGGCAACTGCATACTGTAGGCCCTTTTATGTGGTCCTCTCCCAGAAGGATTGAATAGGCCTTTATGATTATCTGATTAGTGATGGATGAATTTGTCCCATTTCGGTTTGTCGTAAAATGCGTAAATTTCCAGCGAAATTCACCAAACTGTGAAAAATTTGCAAAACAATTCCAACGCCGGTGACAACTTGACGCGCATTACAGTCAATGGCTGTGCATTTAATTGCCGCTGCCATGTAATTGTTCTCGGCGTCCAAAAAACTTTGATGCAAATTTTCACCTCCACGCCTGGTGAATAAATTCTGGATCTGATTTTTGACCTGGGGTCCAAACAATTGGCCTACTACATGGGTAGTCAAAGGCCAATCTTTTAGCCAGTTTGATAAACAAAGTAACGGTATGGGGTCAGTTATCCAGAAACCCATTATGCAGAAAGCTCTGAATTATGGAAAGGCTTTTTCCCATAGACTCCGTTTTATCCAAATAATATAAATGTCTTCCTTATTGGAAGAAAAAACAGCCTATTGGGTTTATTTAATGTTTACATGATTTTCTAGTAGACTTAAGGTATGAAGATCCAAATTACCAGAAGATTCATTATCTGGAAAACCCCAGGTCCTGATCATTCTGGATAACAGGTACGTGTAGATATGTTCATGTATGACCAGCGTAATACTGGAATTTGTCTTTTTGTGGTTATAGAATTATTCTGTTCCATAAATTACCTAATTACCACATATCAAATCCTGCACAGACCCTAACACCATGCAGGAGGAAAAGAAGTTAAGAAGCTGGTCCGCATCAAGCAATTAGCATTTTTTTTAGTGAATTGAAAACTTGCTGCAGATAAGGCAAATGCTCACAGTAATGGCATATTTATCTGACTGAATTTTGTGACAAACAAAGATGGATTTCAGTGAGAGAAATAGTAATTACGGTTTTCTGTGTTCTTGAACAGCCAGACACAGAGTGAGCAGAATAATTTATATTGCATTATGATGCACTGTAGAGGTTGTAGGACAGACCTTGCTGCACAGAGAAGGAAACTTACTCTTTAGTCTGAAAACTTTCTTTAACCTCTATTGATAAATACGTTGGGAACAGAACCACAAAACCATAATTTCCAGATTTTCTGATTTGCTTTAGCTTTTTATGTCTAACAGAAGAGCTATAGAACAGTATTACACAGCGATGTGGTAACAGAATGCGGTAGCTCTGCGTGGATGCCCTCAATTAACATCTGCCTCTTGAGCTACTTGGTAACACCCCTGTATGGCCATAATCATGAACCACTGTAGGCCATTACTCAATGTAATTTAGACAAAGCACTGCACAATATTTAAGATTTCATAATCCCACTAGTCCATGGCTGTAATTTTCTAAAAGTGCCTATTTGCCTGGATACATCAGGATGAGCTGAAAGATAAAACGAGTGAGTGGTGAATGAATTCTAGGCAGTAAACATCAGGATTATTGTAAAGTCACTGAAATAATGCCTTGAGCTAAGTGTGTATAGGGGACAAGTGGCCTGCAGTCACCAGTCCTTAAAGGGATACTGCCATGGGAAGAAAAAAAAAATTCAAAATGAATCAGTTAATAGGGCTGCTCTATTTCTCAAAAGAGCAAACAGATTTTTTTTATATTCAATTTTGAAATCTGACATGGCGCTAGACATTTTGTCAATTTCCCAGCTGCCCCAAGTCATGTGACTTGTGCTCTGATAAACTTCAATCACTCTTTACTGCTGTACTGCAAGTTGGAGTGATATCACCCCCCTCCCTCCCCCCCCCAGCATCCAAACAAAAGAACAATGGGAAGGTAACCAGATAGCAGCTCCCTAACACAAGATAACAACTGCCTGGTAGATCTAAGAACAACACTCAATAGTAAAAACCCATGTCTCACTGGAACACATTCAGTTACATTGAGAAGGAAAAACAGCAGCCTGCCAGAAAGCATTTCTCTCCTAAAGTGCAGGCACAAGTCACATGACCAGGGGCAGCTGGGAAATTGACAAAATGTCTAGCCCCATGTCAGATTTCAAAATTGAATATAAAAAAATCTGTTTGCTCTTTTGAGAAATGGATCTCAGTGCAGAAGTCTGCTGGAGTAGCACTATTAACTGATACATTTTGAAAAAAACATGTTTTCTGATGACAGGATCCCTTTAAGGAAGCAATAGTTAGACCTCTGAGTATCTGTAAGATCAATATTAGAGGTCCTAGGGATAGCATATACTATTTCCTGAAAAGTGTAAATACTTTTTTGTTTATATACACACTAAGCAATTTCTCCAGACCAGCACATGTTATACTGTTAAACTACAATCACTGAAATAGTGTCTTGAGCTAAGTGGTTAGCACTGTTAGCGGTGTTTAAGGAAGTAACTGCTGGATTTCTAAGCAACTGTACAACTAATATTACAGGTTGTGGAGATGTATTTAATATTTCCTGAAAAGAGTAAATACTGCTCACATTTAGAGCTTTCACCAGACCAGTATCCTAAGTATTCAATTTAATCTATTTATGTTGGGGTTTTCTTTTAAAAACCCTCTGCCCTTTTACCCAGGACAAAGAGGACACACATCAAGTATATATCACCCTGTGATGCACCTGCACAAGTAACTTCTCTGAGTTTTACTTGCCTTTAAATCTTTTGCTTTGATATATGCGCTCCATGGCTGCACCATGATCACTTTAGCATAGTGTCAGTAAGACAGACATAAGTGCATAGTGTTCAAGTTGCTGTTTGTTAGGTCACTGAACCCTGGAAATGAAGATTTGTTTTGTAGCCATTTTGATGCTGGCTATTTATCTTTCAACTGAACTGAAAAAAAAGGCTTTGGAAAATGTTGCAATATGTCTCAGGCCCAGAGGGAGATTTATACAAATGATTGTTCACTTGTATCACTCTCCAGGCCATTTATCATTCTAAGTGCATTACTAGCTCAAACACTTGCTATACATTTGTATGTATTCTCTGGAGGAATTTGGTTTTGAGCAACCTTGCCAGGAGCACATTGAAATTCTCCATCGGTCTCCATGCTGCAGGAATGCATCTGCTGAGCCTGATTTGATTACAGTGTCCTACAGGAAGTGTTTACCCTACAGTTGATGCCTTTAACTCAGCAGTAAGAGGCCATTACATCTCAAATTATAAAGTCAGTTCAAGTACAGAATTATAGTCTGCCCATAAACTTTTATCATTTTAAACCAGCAGCATAAAAGAGATGGCAAGAGGACTTACAGCAAGTTGCAGCATTCACACCTCGGCACCGACGTCAGTGCAAGTGGGTTTTATTTTTTTATTTTTTTTAATTCAATTAAAAATTTCACAAGACGGGAAGTTTATTTCCCCCCTGAAGCTGATGATGTTTTCCGTTTGCATATTCATGACATACGGACAGGTGTTTCAGCAAATCAGAATTTGAAATGTATAGATTAAGTTGAAATGAAGTAAAAGAACGGCACATACTTTATTTAAATGAGGAAACTCATCAACTGCAAGATTGAAAATTTAAAAGGTGATTAAAGTCATTTATTCGTTTTTTTTTTACTTCGATATAGCCCTGCTCCCACACAGTTCTACTGACACATCTTGAGTCTGTTCTATTATTGCCCCCATAAACAATGCTTCAGTGTATTGAAGGATTCCACAAATGTGAGGACCTGTTTATTAGAGCAGTGATTTTTACATTGCTTACCTTATAGCTTCCCTGAGTACATTTGACTATAATAGTGCCAAAAACAAACTTTATAGCTTAATGAAGAACTAAAATGATTCATTTTTTTCATACAGTATGTCAGTATTGTGCCCCAGTGAAAGCTGAATGGTACAAGAAAAAAAACACAAATAAAAATATACCAAGGCATCCTACTTTGGGAAAAATATATCCCTTGTGGCAACCATAATAAACGGAATGCCTTGTTTGTGTGTGCCTTGTCAGAGATGGCTGATTATGTAACTGTTTACATGTCTTGCCTTTCTCTACCAACCTTTTTTCTGTCTCAATTACTTACAAGCCCATGTTGTCTTATCTGAGATCTGATTGATCATGGCTTGCCTTATCATTTTGTACCATGGTATTTTTTTCACCCGGGCTCTTCAGGCACCATATTTCATCCTCAGGAGCATCCTATGCCAGTGATAGTTGCTTCTAAGCTCTTGTCTTTGCTTGATACTGAATAAACCTGACATGGAGGCTCATGGCCCAGATACAGCCCCATCATGCCCAAGAGCTTTATAAAACTAATTGTTTGGCATCATTATTTTCATATTATCTGGCTCACAGACATGTAGTATATGAGCTATCTGACTCACAGCTTGGAAAAAGTGGGACAACACTGCTCTTAACAGTATTTCTGCCGGATAAGAATGGTGAATGATATTATAAGTACCCAGCAATTCAAAGAGACAAGAGAGATGATCAGTTGTCCTGATTCTGTGCTAAAAGCTGCTGAGCCATGCACCATTCAATTGTAGCATTCTAAATTAAGATTTTTTTTTTTATTTCAAAGGGGGGATGTTCATTGCAAAATTGAGGATTTGCGAAATGTGAGAAGATACCAAAAGACTTGTGCAGCTGGAAATAATCCAAAGAAACAAGATGTGTATTCCATGGGCTAGATATACGGCACTGCAGCAAACACCAGGGGTTAATAACTATTTATTATCCCGTGGAAAAGGAATCTCACCAAAAAAACAGTGTAAAAAGTTGTTTAAAATTAAAGGATGAATATATCAAGGTTTTAATTCTGTTCAAATGCCGGAAGTAACACCATTATTGTAGGCCATGTCAGACCTTATGTAATGGGAAAAATTAAAGTGGCCAATAAGTTCTGCTGGAAGTCACTCTAGGTAAAACCATCCAAAAACCACAATGGATGATCAATGTATTTTCTCATAGCAATTTAAAGTGGATTCTTACAAATACGCTGGAATTGTATGCAGAGGTATGCAGTCGCTGAAAATCAGTACAAAACTGAGAAGTGCACCATTTTTTAAGTGACAATGCTTGTTGATGTGCAACAACTTTTGTCTTAGTTTTTTGAACACAACATAATACAAAGGCCCCCAATAAAACTACCTCTGCAGCACAAAGGCCATTTTAAAATTGCTTCTAATGAAAAAGGACAAAGTGCAACACAGTATGGCTCATTTAGGGAAGCAAGTTCAGTGTGCAAATTGCAACTTAAAATGTCTTATCCTGGTGCTCAATGGTATGGTATCCCAGGTATGAAGAAATTCACGGGCACACAGGAATTGTGATAGCAGGCAAGCCCTTGCAATTTTATTAATGCAGTGGTGCAATGTTTCAGGGACATGCCCCTTTTGTCAAGCATGCATTTCTTGATGAGCCCTGTGAAATTACCAGCTTGAAGGCGACAGTAGCTATAGGGTTCCCCTGCATTGATAGTCACCCTTGTTTGCAAAGCAGAAGGATTAGCTGGAACAGACACACAAGTGTCTCGAGCAACTATAAGGAAGTAAAAGGAGCATCTTTGAATGCAAGCTTATTTAAAGAATGACCTCAATGCACAATTACATCCATTTATGTACAATCACACTTGCAGCACCTTGGTAAATGAGTCCTATTATATACAAGTTATTATTGCTGATATGGTATGGAATAGAAAAAACAATACTGCTTTTAAATCCAGCTACACACATGTGCACACACACACACACTACCTCTTACCCTTTTTGTGCCCGAGGCACAGAAAACAAACTTCAAAGGCACTAAAGCTTTCGCTGGAGCGTTCCAACTCTCCTCTAGTACAACTGATTCTCTGGGACAGGAACTCTTTGTAAAGAAATGCTAACGAGCTTTGAAGCTTCCTAGCTTCCTATAGTCGCTAATCAAACAATCTGCCAGTATTAAATGCATTTCCTCAGTAATGGGATTCTGTAGTTAAGTATCTTCAATTTCTCAGTGTGTGCTCACACCAGACACCATATTCTCAAGCCTTGTCACATCGCACAAAAATGATGTCTGCATCCTCAAGGTTAGTTCAAGGTACGTCCTTTGAAAAATGCATTCATGTTTTTCTGCAGTAGTTGCTTTGCAGTTTATTTTATTTATTTATTAAAATCCAGCGATGTGAACCTGCTAAGGAATTTGAATGTGCCGAAACACATACAACAGGGAGAAATGTCAGTTTAGGATTTTTCATAAATAAATAAGTGCCACGTAAATTTGCATATGTTTTAACTCTTGTTTTTTCAGTATACAAAGTTTTTATTTTTGCTTAAATAAAAAATAACTGAAAACTTTTTTTTTTTTTAGAAAAGTTATTGCACCGTAACTGCCTGTCGTGGTAGAATATACTTTTATTTGGATTACAAAAAGCCATGTCAATACAAACCCCCTTTCCTGTTAAACTTAGAGAGACAGGGCTTTATTGAAATAAGGCTTTGCAGCCGCAAAAGGGATAAATAACATGCCAGTCAGATAGGGCTAATTAGTCTGGACTAATCTGCTCTCCCTGATGCATGTTATTGCTTTTGGATGTTGGAGTAAAGCTTTGAATTGTTTTATATTCTGGAATGCTGTGGTTGCAAAGTCTTTTTCATCTAAGCTTGTATTGAGTGGGGAATCCTGGGCTGAACACTGATGTGTCAAAAGGTGAACAGTCCGTTTGCCACATTCCACCAGAGTACCAGAAAAAAGGTGTATAGGCTACTCAAGGTCATTACCACATATATGTTGTTCTTATATTGCCCAGAATGGGTTAACTGCTCTCCATTTATTTTCTGGCCCTTTTCTGGTAACACATCATCTGTTTATTGAATTGGGCACAATATATTTAAAAGTGTGGAATTGTAACCTTTATTCTACACGTAAAGCCCCTACATTGATTTGCCTTGATCTATATTTCTGCTTATAGGACCCTGTATAGAACCAATATTTCAAAAGAATGTAACTAGATATCATATGAAATACAAAAAAAAACCAAAAAACAAAATACTTTCTTTTTACTTCACATTGGTTTGGGCAGTCTCTCCCTCTTATGTTGAAACCAAGGCACAAGAGATATTTACTCCAAGTAATGCTATTAAGCAGAGAGGTAAAAGACCTTTTATACTATGACTAGAGGTAACAGGTTAGGGACCACCGTGTGGGGTTTACCTTGACGTGGTATGGTGGCTTATCAATTTTATGATCATAACTTTGTAACAAAAAAACCCTGTTTTTATAATACATGCTCTAGCATACAGTATTTATTGAATTACTTAGACAGGGGACCAGGGAATTGATTGCACTGATTGACTTGCCGGATCAGTGGCACTTCCATTGTACTTAAATATTTTGAAATTTGGCCTTAGGTGTGCACCCACAACCCCCCTTTTTTTTTAATCATATGAAATACACTACATTAAAGATAGAAAAAAGGGCTAGTGTACTGTGGGAGACTTACATTTGCTCTTAATAATACTTTAATGAACTTCTATCCTCTCCCTGGGGATATAATGCAAAGCTCCATGGGTCATACATTTTTATGGCATGAAAGAACCATTTCCGCCAAATGCCAATGATTTATAGGGCATTAATAATGACAAGAAGCTTAAAAAGTCCATTTGCTGTTCATGGCACAGGACAATTACACTTTAAATAATGGCCAAATGGTTTGGATTCATAAAATACTATAACAGGACTCCCTGGTGCTAGCATTAATGGAGAGAACCTAATAGGTCCTTACCAGGGGCCTATATGGAGGCATAATTATGTTTTCATCCCTCGATTTTAATGCCCTTTTTTATGCAAGACAGAACTCTATTTGCTTTAGTAGCCACTGAGTGATACTGCCAAGAGTTATACAGTTTGTTGTCCGCAAAAATCGCAATATCCTTCTCAATTAAGGAAACCCCCAACACACTATCATTTAGTGTATAACTCTCAACTATGTTTTTTTCTAGCAAAGTGTATAACCTTGTTATTATCCGTATTGAACCTCACTTGCCAGTTTTCTGCTCAGTTTTCCACTTTAGTCATCTCTCTCAGCAAAAAAACAGCATCCTGCTATAGTTTTCTAGCATCAGCAAAAATAGAGACAGTACTTACAGTAAAAAGCAAGTTAAAAACACTGGTCCGATTACTAAATGTTCCATTTACAACCACTCTTTGTCCTCTATCCCTCAGTCAGATCTCTATCCAAGTACAAGGTAAGCAATTATAATCACCAGGGAACATGTTGGTGCCTCTCTGTTATTATGCTTTTGATTATCCTTTAAAAGTATAGGGACAGTGTACTAATGGTTATAAACATTTTTTAAAGGTAAATAAAAATTGCTACTCTGATTCTCATAAAAATATGGGGTGATGATGACTTGTTATCCTTTAGCCGAGAACCCCATAGGACCACATTTCAGTTTTGACCAATTAACCCTCAGGATGACCTATTTTATTAGTGCAACTCATTTAGATAAATGTGTGTGACTGAAAAGCATTATTCAAAGAAAGAACATTTACATTAATACATTTCCCAAAATTTTGAAATTAGTATTTAGTTTTACCTCCCCAAATATTAAGTTTGCCAACATTCGTTTTTCGTTAGTGACTGTATAATATAGGTGATTTAAGAAAAAAAAATTCTCCTAAAACCATCACAAAGAAAGTTATTTTCTCACTTTATTGCATCCCGAAACTCCTGCAGTCAAAGTCCGTAAGCTCTAATTGGCTGCCCCACTGAGCGCTGCCACCACTTTGCTTAAAAAATTGAACACAATTGGTCCACCACAAGGGCATAATTTGTCATTGAAATAGGTCCTGGGAGTGAATATAGATGTAATTATGGCACAGCACGCCTGAAAAATAACATTCATCATTATTTTTCAGATGGAATAATCATGTTGTTTTTACATTAGAGCTAGGCTATTCGCCGCTGAATGGAGATACCCAAAACAGCACAAATAATTACAGGAGCGGCCTCTGCAATTAGCCATCCAGTTAGATTTAGTTCCCTTAACTGCATTTTACTCTGTAAATCACTGTCCAGTCTGGCTGCTCAGAGACCTGATGTGGATTTATTGTGCTGTGAAGAAATGGATTAGTAGCAGCTGTGTTTGCATATTATGTCAAACATTTCGCATTTGATTCATATTTGAGAAAAATGGTTTACTTGGCCTTTATGACTGCCTGTCTGTTTGAGTCTTTTTTTTGTACAATGTTTTATCTTCATTCGTTATTTTAACACATGTAGAAGATATTTTTAACTCAGATCAGGGTTCAAATGTACTGTAAAAAGCAGCCTTTGGATTTAACAAGTACAAATGTAAAGGGTTCCCTTAATCAATTTGTTTCAGACTCTGCTTCCCACAACCAAATTACCACTCCTGGCTGAGGCACAGTGGACTTTCCTTGAAGATGACCTACAATTAATTTTTAATATGACAGCAAACATTTTTCAACATTTTTGGAGTTACGGGACCCTAAACCTAGGCCATCCCTAGTTTAGTGGTGCAGTCCTTAGCCCTAAATCTGAGAGGTCATAGGAGTTTAGTTTTTTAGTATCTTTATTCTGACCTGAGCTCTTTTGTATCTGCGTTTACTCACCAAAGCGCAATTACAGGAGAACTAATCTGGGGAAGCAACATAAAATTCTGCCATGTGAACTTAACTGATTTTCTCTGTTCTCTGGACCATGTGTCAGCTTCCCTAGTTCCTGACCATCTTGTAATGTAGCCTACAGCAGTCACTTGTCATCTTTATCTCCACATGCAATCCCCTTGACCCACAATGCTCTTGAACATATTTGTTTCTTGAACATATTTGTTTCTTGTTTAGATACCCGCTTACATTATAGGCAGATCTCACACTGTGACCTCTGAAAGACCCACTGGTACTTCTCCTTATTATGATTATCTTTAGAGTCATCTGAATGGAAAGATTGGAAATAGCAGCCCTACATGATCTTGCATGACCAAGTGTTATCAAATAGAATGTTCTGGTTTGAAGTTTTATTCTAGACTGAGAAGTACTAATCTTGCAGTTCATAAGGAAACTGAATACCAAAGTCCAAAAAACAATTTAACACAGTTTAACACAGACCCTGACTTATAAAACGAATAAAGAACAAGAGCAAGAATTCCTTTATGCTTGTAATTAATGAAAAAACGGTGGAGCTTATTAAAATCAGGTAATTAGGTTGATGATAGTTGTATTTGATATGACCCATTTCTGCTGGGTCAGGCAAAGGATCTAGCTCAAGATAGCACTATAGATCAAACAGGGTCGGATTGGGGCATCCAGGGCCCTTGGGGCTGCAACTTTAAGGGTCCTCCTTGCAAACTCAAGGGCTCTCCTCCTTGTACTCAACAGCCTGGCTGTACCACAAACAAGCGAACCGTGCTGTGTACCGCTTATCACTTTTTTCATTAATGGTGTAATTGGGGGATGGGACAGTCTAGGTGGGTTTTTTTTCCGGTGATCGAATACCATAGAGTCCAGTCTTGCAGGCATCCCATTTTGGATGCAGTTGGGTTTTCTTTATTTTGGAACTTTCTGAGCACCTGCAGTTTTTTACATTTCTTTAATATACAGCCTGTATTTAGCTGGGGCAAAGAATGTTTAATTTTATGGCAAAAAATGTATTGTCCTGGCTTACACCTGCATGGTTACCGTTTGAGGACTAATGAAGGCATTTGTTAACCCACTGTATGCCTATAGACTCATTGTGGAATATCCAAAATTCAGCACTGTTTTTATTCCTTCTTCTAATGTTGGAACTGTAAAATGATGTTATAGTATTCCTCAAAGACCGTTATTACCCCACCAACCTTACGGTGTACAGTACAGTGTATACCGGTTTACATTGAGAAAATAGTAAACAAGGCAGAAGTATGTTTACAGACAGCAGAACATAATGAATAAAATAGTTATTGATTGGCACCTGAGAACCTTGTGCGACATCAATTATGTTAGTGTCGTTTGGAATAATGTCTCATGTAGAGCTGCAACAATTTTGTGCTTGCAATGACAAACAACAATCTAGTTATCCATGTCCCACTTGAAGTCATGTTAAGAAATGATGATCTAGGCTCTACTCACTGCCATGGCTCACTTATCATAATTTATGATCTTCTCTTGTTTTATGGTTATCCCATATAGAGTCTAATCCAGTTAGAACCAGTCCGTTGATCTTAATGGAGAAGACACATTTATCCTTTTGTTTTAATTACTACTGTAGGACAAGGCACGTAGCTAAGCAGTTTATCAGTGTAAAAGACAGCAACAGTAAGCAATGTGACATCAGTCAAAATAACCAGACTGAAATGTTTTATTTTTTATAAAAATGAATCGGTTCTTTTCTGTAGAAAAGATGAAGATTAAGATGAAATAAAAGGCAGGTCAGATTATTAAAATTGAAACAAATACTCTGTGGTCTGCCTCCAGTTGGGTCACACCTGTTATTTACCCTAATATTCATAAATGGTGCAGAATTTTGAATTGAATATATTTAGATAGTCTCTTTTTTCTGAGAGATTAAGCCTATATTATATTTTTGTTTGTTTTTATGACAGGGTAACGTCTCATCAATAGTATGTGAGGCTCTACAATTTTAAGTCATCAGGCTATGATTGGTTGGCAGTGATAGGACTAGTAGGGTTAATAGTGATGCTCTCTACTCTATGTACCCAAGCATATCCAGAGGGTCAGACTACCAGGATGATAACAATTCCAGACTACCTTTTGAATCAAAATCAACCTCTATTGGATAAAAGCATTGTTCAATAACTGTCTTAGGATATGCTGGAAATATCTACCATCAGCTGGTGTTACTATTTTGTATCCATAAAATGTTTTATATTTTATTAACATGACATATAGATTATGGTGTAATGCACTAATCCTCACCAGTCAGTTCCTAGGACCCTTCAATATTGTCCTTTCTGGGTAGTTTAACTGCATTTTAGATCTGGTGAATTATGTTTTTTTAACACAGCTTTCCATTGAAAAATGGCCCTTTCACTTGTTTAGATGCATTTAATGTCATATTATATACACTCCTTCCTAAGTTTCTAATTAGAGAATAGAAACAGAATTCATGCTTCAGCATTTTAATCTGCTCCCTACTGGGGCACATTCTTGAAGCTGACTCGTCCCTAGGAGAGAAACTTAAGTTGAATCATTACTAGTTCTGCAAATTGAGTTGAAAAAGGCATATCCTAATTAAGATCCTGGCATGACAGTTTTTGCACTTTATTGTCTAACATTTGTTTATAAACAGAACTCAAAGACCGCATAAAACATTCTGTTCACTAGTCTGCCTTTATCTAGAACATAATATTTATAACAGCAGTAAGTGACAGGTGTAGAATCTATTATCACATCATATTTTATTCATCAGATTCCACTATGCCCCATGTAGTGATTGACTGATAACTTATTATTTAATAAGGTTTGTACTTTATGTTAACTAATATGGCATAAATCCAAGCAACCCTTAATGGCACTGTATTCTAAGGCAGGCTCAAACACATCATACAGAGGTACCTACCTACAACCAAGCAATCCATGGACAAAACAGTAGTAAAATGCAGCACAGTTCCAAGAGTTCTTCTCAGTTGCAGCTATCCCAGAAAGAAGCTCTACAACTTCTCAGAATCATAGACACTCTAAAATATAGAGAAAGGGCAGTCAAGACCAGGAAAACTTGCCAATACACTGTGTATTAATATCATAACCCCAGAGAATTGTCTATGAGAACTGGTTATAGAGGAAGCGAGAAAAGGAGACTGGAATAATGGTTTTAAGGATCAAGGTTTTAAGTGTCAACGGGTTTTTAAAAAAAATCCCTAAATTCTCAGCATAAAAAGTAGTGGTCCATGAATTCATGTACAAACCTCCTTTCTTCATCCAAAATCCAGTTAAAATAATATGAAAATTCATATAGTACCAATGTGCAGGATTTGTACTTATTAAGACTGGTACCTCTCATTTAGGGGAAGCAGCTTCTTCAGTACAGACACAAGACCTACATTGAAAGGGTTCTCACACAAAGGCCACATTGATGAAGCTCCAAGCCTTTCCTCCTGGCCAATCACAGGAGTGCGCATTCTTCCCATTCTCTTTGGTGTATGGTCGAAGACCATTTATAATCTCTGATGGTGCCTTCCTATCTCTGGGTGCCAAATCCAGGTTCATTCTCAGCCCTACTTTCTTCACAGGTGTCCCCTGGTGCTCCCAACATCCCCAAAGTACTTCTCCTGCTCTGTGGCCAAAGTAGACCATCCAAGGGCAAAGTGACCATCGATATTGAAAATTCAATCCGCAGCGACATCACCAATTTACTAACAATCGTAGATGACAATTTGCTAGCGAAAGAGTACATCACTAACGACGTTTTGCGCCCTTCGCCGTGCGTATTTTTGTTCAGGCAAATGATCGTTACTATGCAAATTCACCAAAGTACTAATTTTCCATTACGTTACCCCTTTTGCCAGAGTTTCTTTCGCCAGGCAAACTGATAAAATGAAACTACATCCTCCTTAATCTTATGTCAGTGACATCATATCCTGTATGCCGAAACATTATAAAAATTAAAAAAAAAATGCTGGGGATTGTGTTTAAAAGTTATAACTGTTAAATATTTTTGTTTTAATATTTTTTTTAACCATTTGAGGGGCGTGCCACCTTTTGTTTCAGGGTTGGCTCTTGTCTAGGGCATTAGAGGAACTCTTTAGTCTTTATTTTACTTCCTTGGACATTTTAAATAATAAGTGGCAACTTTAAGCATTTGCACCAACATCTCTCATAAACACATATATATATGACCTATATGTACCTGCCCTATTCAAAATGACCTAAGCGTAAGAGTACTAACAAAGTTTCGCTGGGCAGAAATGAACTTTAGCGAAAGCTCACTTTGAAATGCTCGCCCTGACGAATTTACGCAAGTGAAACTTTGCCAGCGTTATGCTGCCAAGACATAACCCCATTTTTATGACTTAGCGTATGTGCTGCGAATTAACATCTGACAAAGTGTCGCAGAGTGTGGCGAAGCCTTCCAAGGCAAAAATTTGCCCTTTCGTGAATTTGCCCCCATATGTGCAAGTAAACCCCCAGAAAGTGCAATGACTTATGATAAGAGAAATTAATTTGCTATTAGCTATCATTAGTAGTGATGGGTGAATCTGTTTGCTTTGCTGAAAATTTTGCAAAACAGCAAAAATTTTTTGAAATGGTGAAAATACCCAAAATGCTTTGTCAATGGGCATCAATTTTTATATATGCGTGACTATTCTGTCCAATGCATGATGGGCATCCGAATAATTTTAGCATGCTACAATTTTTATGCGTGCAATGATTTTTTTTTCCGTAGGAAATTTCCACCAGAGAATTATCACGAATTAATTCGCTGGTGGCGTAATTCGGAAATTCGCCGCAAATCCATGCCTGCCGAATTTATTTGCCCATCACTAATTATTAGGAATGGCATGGTTCCAGTGTCTTACTAGACATATGTGAGTTAGCAGTTTACTTCAATTCATACTGTTTGCACAAATTCAAAGTCTGCTAATGTGATAACTTTTAATTATAGTTGGATTTCTTCTGTCTTGCATAATACAATATTCATATTCAAAGCTTAGACAAGAAGCATGGCAAGGTTTTAGATTTATTTATTTAAAGTGATACTGACACCTTTGGGTGCCTATATCATTATTTTGTATTATTAATCTGTTTCTTTTGTGGGGTATAGTCACCTGTAGTTCCAGCTCTTGCTCATTTAAAATTGATGAGAGTCTGAACTTTTGCTGGACCCTGACCTATGCTTGATGCTTGTTTGCTGTTAATTGGACTTTGCTGTCTGTCCTGACCCTTATCTTGGGCCCTGGCATACCCTTTTTGCTTTCCACTGCAGCTGCCACTGTTCACCTGGTGTCCTAAGATAAGCAGTTAATGCTACCTACTGATCAGTGTTTAGCTGAAGCAAATATGAAAACCCTTTATCAGTATTGAAGATTTTTCGCAAACTGGAGAAAGTTCAATTGAAAATATTCAATTGCAAATAATTTTTAAAAAAATAGTCTTGATTTATTAAGACTAACCCCAAGAAGTTTTTTAAACATATTAATAGTAAAAAGATGCAGGTTGAGAGTGTTGCTCCATTAAATAATGGTACCAGTATGGTTGTAACAGATACAGAAAAGGCAAATGTGCTAAATTAGTTCTTTTCTTCAGTGTATACAATAGAGGAGTCTGAATTCCCAGGCTTACTTCATAGCTGCACTGATGGCTCAGCTCAATCTAGTCAGTGGCTGACTCAGGATATGATCTATAAAGCATTAATACAATTTATTGTAAACAAGGCTCCAGGGCCTGATGGCATACACCCCGGGTTCTAAGAGAGCTTACTTCAGTATTAGACCAGCCCCTATTTCTGATTTTCTCAGATTCGCTTTCATCTGGTATGGTATCTATGGATTGGAGAAAAGCTGATGTTATTCCAATATTTAAAAAGGGATTACGATCTCAGCCTGGCAATTATAGGCCAGTCATTTTGACATTGGTGGTGGGCAAATTTTTTGAAGGCTTTTTAAGGGATCATATTCAAAATGTTGTCCTGGTGAATGGGATTATGAGCAGCAATCAGCATGGCTTTATGAAGGATAGGTCATGTCAGACAAATTTGATTGCTTTTTATGATAAGGTGAGTAAGATGCTGGACAGTGAGGGGGAGGGCAGAAGATGTGATCTATTTGGATTTTTACAAAGTGTTTGATACCGTGCCCCACAAACGACTGTTTTCTAAACTAAGGTCTGTTGGGCTTAATGAAGTCGTTTAGATAGGAAACTGGCTACAGGATCGGGTACAGAGGGTGGTTGTTAAAGCAACATTCTCTACTTGGAGTAAGGTTCTTAGTGGGGTCCCTCAGGGCTCAGTATTGGGTCCACTTTTATTTAGCTTGTTTATCAATGACTTAGGGGAGGGTATTGTAAGTAATGTATCAGTGTTTGCCGATGACACAAAACTATCCAGCCCAATTAATTCCATCCAGGATGCAGCATCCTTGCAACACGATCTTGACAAACTGGCAATCTGGGGCAAGTGGCAAATGAGATTCAATGTTGATAAATGTAAAGTCATGCACCTGGGATGTAAAAATATCCAAGCCACTTATACCCTTAATGGGACTGCACTAGGAAAATCCATTATGGAAAAGGAAGATAGCTCATAGTACAAGTTGATCCAGGGACTAGTCCGATTTCCATTTTGGAGTCAGGAAGGAATTTTTTTCCCCTCTGAGGCAAATTGGAGAGGCTTCAATTGGGGTTTTTTGCCTTCCTCTGGATCAACTGGCAGATAGGCAGGTTAAAAAAAGTAAAAAGATTGAACTTGATGGACGTGTGTCTTTTTTCAACCTAACTTACTATGTTACTTACTATGTTGCTATTAAAGAAAAAAATACACCAACATTTTAATGTGATAAATCTGCCCCTTCATGTTATGTGACTTTAATATGGTGGTCAATAAAGGCAATTTATTTTACAGATGATGACTTTTTTATTTGGCCTTGTATTCTGCCTAAACCTTAGTCAAGGATTTAGTATTACCGTAAACTGAATCTAGGAATTATGGGTTTTGTGCAGAAAGACAGGAAAATCAACCCAGATAAGACTGTAATGAACAGTGTCAGCTCTCAAAGAAGGCTCTTCAATCTCAATAAGGCTTTGGGCATTCCTTGCTTATTAGGTCCATTATGAAGAAAGAACCTGAGACTTAGTGAAACCTACAGAATTTATCCTTCTTTTCTTGTCTCCAGAGAAGGGGTTAGAAAAGGAAGCTTGGGTTCTCAGGCAGAAGTTGCAGAAATAAAGATAACTAAAGGCAGACTACTGTATGTATAACAACACTGGGAAGACTGCTGAAGAGTATTGAGTCAGACATAGGTTCACTGTACAATTCAACAGTTTTTGATTTCCCGATCAGTAAGGCATATTTAAAGGGATAGACTGAAAGAGGATTTCTAAATTTACATGTACCTGTATATGTTATATGTGACACTAACTCCATTAGAGAAAATATGAAATTTGTTTAGTTTTGCTTGAATTCTCCCAGCCCAACAGCATAGTGATTTCATAAAAGTGGAGCTTTATAGAGTTGTAATGTGTTCCAGTTTTAATGATTATTAGAGTTCTGCAGCAGCAGCAGGATGATGTGCAACGTATTAAAAGTCAGTGGAGCAGAGAAGCCAGATGCTCCCAGCTAGTTTAGGCAGTGCCTGTGCAATGCTATTTAGTAGAGATTTTATTTATGAAATTGACTCTTAGAATAGATATATTGAGTTATGATGTGTGTAAATTGCACTAATATCCTGTGTAAGATACATCACATTGCATGACAACTTGAAGCAAAATTAAATGGACACCTAGGGTCCAAGTATAATATGAGCTCAGAGATATGTGGTTATCATTCACAGATTGTTTATATTCCATGCTGTAACAGTATAACAAAGGCAATGTGCTGTACCACTGTACTCTGACCTGATGTCCCACAGAGTACATTATGGGATGACTCTTGTTATTTGATCTTGGAACTTTGTATGTGTCAGAGCAACACTAAACCTATACAGTACATGATGGGAAGGCTGGTCACCCTCTGTGTGAGATAGTTGGGTAATTGATTTGTTTTCATCTGAATCAGTCATTCAATTCTCTTTATCGTGTCTCTGGTGGTCTATCCAGTATTCCCCAGTTCTGCAGTGCACAATAATAACAAACACAACAACAAATATTGCATTGCATGTTACATCTCTGGCCCATTTTTCTTACCCGTAACACAGGTCATAGGCTGCATGGAGGACACTGAAAATCTTGTAATTATTACTTTCTAAAAAACAGGTTTGCCATAGGCTTATTTGGGGGGGGCAGGGTTCTGTCTTACTGATGTGTTGCTTACATTAAAGTAACATTACCTAAAATTCATTTTCAATTCTTCTTGAACTGAAACTACACAACAAAATGAAGGTGTACGTATTTCATTTATCACAACCTGTAAGCCTTATAGTTACAGTGACCCTTTGGGTAAATTCTGCCCTATAACATATTGCATACAGTACATGTAGAAAACTGGAATGCAACTTTACAAGGTACTATAAACCCTTACAAGGTACTATTTCATGAGACACCCACCTGTCACCCACTTATCCTCATACTGTGGGTGCCACTCTTTGTTCTCCATTAAACACATTGGGATCAGTATGAAGTGTAAAAATCAGGCCTCTTCATTCCAGTAATTTGCAGTATACCCCAAACTTTAAAAATGAGACCATAATGAAGTAAAAATAAAAAAATAAAGCAATACACAAATAAGATGAATAGATGTCCAAATTACTAAAAGTTAGGTTGTTGTATGTCAAAAAAAACAGTATCCATGCATAAATGAAGACCATGAATAAAATGTGTAGACGAGACCCATCTTTTTTTTTACTCTGTATTACTTGTTTGTTAAATTAATGTTCTTATTGTAAAGCGAGCTGGCTCTATATAACTAAATGATGATGATGAGTTCTTGAATGATTGAAGTAACAACCCATCAGACTTAGGGTTGTCTTTACATATGATGATGGTGATATCAAGTGCCCCAATAGTTCCCCTGCTATAGCTTCCAGAAGTGATGTCAGTTACTCTGAGACAAAGGGTGACACTGTTACCCCTATTTTGATACTAGCATGGGGGTTCCTGTAGTAATACCACATCCCTTCTTGCTTGCAAATGCTGATATCAACTTCATTCTTTAATAAATATGCTTATGCCATTTGACGCAAGCGTAAGTTGTTTTTAAAAATTGCCCTGTGTTTAAAAGAACATTCTGCTTTCCCTTGACACGTAAACCACAGAAACATACTTTGGTTTTCAAAGAGATACTTTAAGTGTATCATCAAAAGGCAGATTCAGAGTGAATTGTGATTGACATAATTTAACATAATAAAAAGCTTCTGAGTTGAAAACTTGTAATCATATCTTCTTGGCAAGCCATTTGCATGGAATTTTCTCATTCAGAAGCAGGTGTTTCTCCAAATGCTTACAGCTGAGCTATTTTGACAGTTCTGCAAGAAAACTGCATGCATTCAAATTCCCATATTTGTTTTAGATCAAAATGTTATGAACATATATTGGCGCTTGCATTCAACAAAGTTAGAGGGTGTTTCAGGTACATCGCCTTTTGTGTTTGTCTATTCAATGTGTGAAGTTTGTGTTTACAGTTTACATTGTCGAAAGTGAGGATTAGAATAACCTAACAGTTGCTGAAGCAATCGGAACCCCATAACCCCCATCCTTGGTCAACTTAACTATTGTTGCTTCTGCCAGGAATGAATCATGACTATAACTATGTGTATAACTATGGGCATACATACCATGCTGCCAGTATAGATCTAAGGATTGCACACGTAGACCCTCCTCCCCCCAGGCTAACAACCCCCCCGGGGAAATGACCCATACTCTTACCCCTCGGCGCAGATTCTTCCAGCAGAGTTGCACGCATCCTTCTCCTGCATCCTCGGTTAGCTGACTGGCATAATTTTCGTGTAATTCCACGCATGCGCAGTTGTCGCAAACCGGCAAACTGCTCCAACTACGCATGCGCAGAAATACCGATCTCCCAGTCAGCTTACAGAGGATGCAGAAGATGGATACGTGGAACATATAATATACAAAAAAGGGGGGTTATGGGAGCACTTAAAGGCTAAGTTAAAACTTATTTAAGTACAACGGAAGTGCTACTGATTTGGCCAATTAATCAATTCACATTCCCTGGTCCCCTGTCTCAAAAGTAATTCAGTATATATGCAAGTGCATGTGTTTACAACTTTATCATTTACTAAAAACCCCTGTTTTTGTAAATACGTGCACTTGCATTTAAACTGAATTACTTATGAGACAGGGGACCAGGGAATGTGCATCGATTAATTGGCCAAATCAGTAGCACTTCCATTATACTTAAATACACTTTAATTTAGCCGTTTGAGTGCTCCCCTAACCTGCACAACTATCACATCCTTGAAAGCAAAACAAAAGGGATAATTTACTACCACAACTGCAGTTGTGGCTGGGCCAATTTAGCACAATAGTTGCACAAAAAAATCCCATATATTAAAGGTACTTGCAACAAAAGGTGCTTCTGCACTTCCACATAGATGTACAAAGTGCCGCTTGTGATAGCTCCACAGTCCAGCAGCACCCTGCATCAACTGGCACAGCGCACTACCATCTAAAGCATGTAGACAGAAGTGGTGGCGTCTGGGCTTTTTCAGCACAACTGCATCTTATTCAAAATATGAAAATTAGAAAATGTAACAAAAAAGACCATGGAACTAGCCGCAATTTTGTGTGTTTATAAGCAAAACCTATTTTGAGTCCCTTTGTCCCCCTCTGTGATGTTGTGATGTTGTCTAATTTTCCTGTTGTGGGCTTGCAACCATGGGGGAGGTATACTACATGAATAGGCTTACATTTTCTTTTTTTTTCCTTAAGTGGCTGGTTACAAATAAAGTGGTTCCATCCACTATGAAGTGGGGCTCAGAAAAAAAAGCCAGTCACTGATTTGTTGCCATGGGTTACTGCCCATGTGCAAATTTTCCCAGTGTTTTCAAATGAGCTCCATTGTGCACCATTGCACCAGTGCAACTCCCTCTGGTGGGTTCCAGTTTGTTTCAGACAAGTGCTACACTTAAATTACTTCTAAAGCATTTCACAACTCTATGTATGCAGCACAAAAAAGTGTCACTTGATAAACAATGCAATACCTTTTTCTCACTGAACTGATTCTGGTTCATTATTTTAGCCAAAGTGAAAGGAATGTCTCTGCAATAGAAAGTTAGACTTTGACAAATAAACCCTTTATCCAGGAAGCTCTCAAGTTAAGGGGAAGGGCATCTTCCACAGACTCCATTTTAATTAAGTAATACTCTTTTGCTCTGTACTAATAAAACAGTACCTTATACTTGATCCAAACTTAGATATAATTAATCCTTATTGAAGGCAAAACAATCCTATTGGTTTTATTTAATGTTTAAAACATTAATTTTAAACCATATTTGACTGTAGGTTTTATGTACTATTGATTTAGGGGCCGATTCACTATGGGTCGAGTATCGACGGTTAATTAACCCTTGATATTCGACTAGGGATTGAAATCCTTCGACTTCGAATATCGAAGTCGAAGGATTTAGCGCAGATAGTTCGATCAAATGATCAAACTATCGAACTATCGAATGGTCGAATAGTCGTACGATTTTTACTTCGAATCCTTCGATTCAAAGTCGTAGTCGAAGGTCGAAGTAGCCCATTCGATGGTTGAAGTAGCCCAAAAAAAACGATAAATCCTTCACTCGAAGTTAGTGAATCGGCCCCCACATGTTACATACAGACGAGGCCCTCACATAAAGTCTCAATTTGCAAACATCAATTTCAAATTTTTATTCACCTGTAAACATTTTTTTCCCAGTTAAATACTGGCATTATATGGTCTGTGGTAAACGTTCTCATTTATTTTGTTGTGTAAGAAGTTTGTAAATTGTGACACTTTCACAAAGGCTGCACTGATACCAGTTAGAATATTGTGTTCTTTGTTCAACTGGCTTTGAATCTGAGAAGCTGTTTTTATATAAAGCTTTGCTTGTGGGTCTTTAGCTGCTGTTATCTCCATAGTTCTGACTTAACTTAGTTTGGGTAAAACATACTTTGTGTGTGTCATGTACTTTTCGTTAATCTGCATTTAAGACTTGCAACAGTTTCTCAGCATTAAGGAGAACATTATTGCCTTAATCTTCTTTATTAAGACATTTGACATTTGCCAACAACTGAAAAATACTTTTTAATGTTTTCACTAGAATCAATAAGGCTTATAGACCCCTATTAGGGCAGTGGCCGACTGGAAGATTAAATTGCTCAAAGTTGCCGCCGGAGAAACATGGAACATGGGTCATAACCATTTTTGCTTTTGAATCTGTCCTGCATGCTAAGGGTTAATTGCAAAGGCATTGAACAGTTACGTTGACTAACAGAGTTAGAGAGCCGGAAAAAGCAGGGAGTTGTGTTCTCTTCTGTTATGTTAGACATCCAGTCACTCCAGCCTTTATACATTACATTTTTGGCTAACTAATTATATTAGAATTTTTTTTTATTTTGCACAGCCTATCTATTTACCCAGTTTTTTATTTTTACACTGCTGTTCCTTTACACCCTGTTTTATATTTGATATTAGCCCACTAGAATGTGATATAATATCTATGTTGCTGTTGATGCTTAAAACATGGGAATATAAGATGCCCAAATAGCACTAACTTCAGCAAGTACAGAAGTCTTCCATCAAGTGACATTTAAGGTCACAGCTTGGGATTTATTAGACCAAAGACCAGACATACTGTAAGTTACCAGTGTTATTACAGGTCATTGCAGAACTACTATTTCTATGGTTCTCTGGTCCTGTAACTTGTGAACCATAGAAGACTGTCACAGCCAAATATCTCACTCCCACTGTTCACCCTTTTAGCAGATTTCTGCTCTCTGGTCTTTGTTACATGTAATGCAATGTCACAGATTGTCTTGTGTTCTCCAGTCTCTTTTACTAATATAATTTTCCTTTCAAAGGTTTCAGATAAAATACAAAATGCTCCTTCTTGCCATCAAGGACATTGCACTGCCACATTCCCCCTCCTACTTGCTTTTTCCATTTCTGTATCCATTCAGCTTGTTCATCTTATGACTTCCTTCAGTCAAGAGCAAGTGCAATGATACCAATAGTAACCCCAGTGGAATCTGTTTTAAATGTGTAATTACAAATGTTTAAATATCAATAGCCATACATCACAACTCTCCTCTGTAGCTGTAAAAACAACACTGATTTCCCTTTCAGCTTTTTGAATGCTCAGAAGTCATGTGAAGGAGGAATTTTCAGTGTTTCTTGTCATGGTTTCATGAGCCACATGGGTACTATATGACATGGTTGCCAACCTTTAAAAGAGCATTTCCAAAATACTTTCCCCTTTCACAATCTGAACAAATGTCAGGAATTCATTAGAGTATTTTTCAAGAGGTGCACAGTTTGAATAAGTGATAAAATTGTCATTGTACATTGTTCTCAAAAATAAAAGAAGTAAAAAAAAAAAAAGGAATTGTAATGGGAGAAAAGGTTTAAAGCTTTGGTAAAACTCCCATCTAGAGCCACACAGGGGCCGAAATCAGCTAGCTGAAATATACTGGCTGATTTCAGTCCTACCGCAGGCAGTAGTCTCCTCTTGTTGACACACTTTCCGCAATTGCTGAATTGGCTTTGCCACGAACAGACTTGTCAGGTTTTGGCAAAAAAAAACGCAAGCCAAAATCTGCCGGTCTTTTCTCGACGAGCCGATTCAGTGCAGAAAAGAGAGGAGTCTACTGCCTGTAGTAGAACTGAAATCAGGTAGACTTAAAGGCAGATTTACAGTGGTCAGGCAACTGATTGATGAAAAAACAAGTCTAGTAATCAATTGTGGATTTTTACACAAGTAGGTTTTTAACAAAATAAGCCACCTAAAACCTTTTTGTCAAAAACACACTCCTGGAATAAATTCTGATTTTTAAAATATAATTTGCTAGTTTTTTCAATTGGTTGCCCAACCACAGGTGGTTACTGCTATACTGCTTAACCATCTAGGAATGTATGGCTTGTCGTGTGGGGCCCACAGACCAATCATTCTGTGATACTGATTGGTCAAGGATTATCGGATGGAAAATTTCAGTAGGGAAAAGGAACTAAAGTGAAGTCATATTTCTGCAGTTTCTCCTCTCTTCCTGCTGCACGGGTCAGGCCAGACCTCATCTCATATACCTTGTATATCCAACATAATCTTTTTGTAGTTTATTAGAAGTAAAACAAAGTGCCTTGGTTTTGTAACCAATATAGGACTGGCTACAATTTATTGAAAACCCTTGGCATCCATGGGAAATTTACCCAGACTCCTTAGAAGTTTAAGTACTTAGTAATAATGTATTCTAATACAGCTATGAGATCCATTATCCAGAAACCCATTACCCAGAAAGATCTGAATTACAGGATAGCCGTCTCCCACAGACTTCATTTTATCCAAATAATCCAAAGTTTATAACTGGCAAAACAAATTATAATACACTCAAGAACCTTCAGAACAAAGTTCTACAATCTGTCACTGAACCCTGATCCATGTGGTCCTTTTATTCTGAATTTGGGACACCATAAGTGCAATGGCTTGATCCATACTGCACCACCGAAAAGGAAGATCTAGTAAACCAAGGACAAATCATGAAATGCAAATACAGCTAAACAGATGTATCATGCTCAGTTGATACATATTTTAAAAGAATATATTATTTACAAATGCCAGAAATAAAACATTTTGGCACTCTCTGATTTCTTTTTCCTTTTAATATGAAAATGAAAAACAGGTATAGGATCCGGAACCGGAAACCTATTATCCAAAAATCGCTTAATTACGGAACGACCGTCTCCCATAGACTCTATTTTATCCAAATAATTCAAGTTTTGAAAAAATATTTCCTTTTTCTCTGTAATAATAAAATAGTACCTTGTCCTAACTAAGATATAATTAATTCTTATTGGAGACAAAACCAGCCTATTGGGTTTATTTAATGTCTACGTGATTTTCTAGTAGACTTAAGGTGTGAAGGTCCTAAGTGCTGAAAAAACCTTATCCAGAAAACCTAATTTCCTGAACATTCTGGATCAGATGACTAGCCAAGGTAGCCATATGTTTTTCTGCCTAATACTACATCCTTTATTTTTGCCTTAGTTTAATCACAGCTAATGATAACTTAATTAGAGCATCAAGGGGGAATATACTAGGGTAGCAGTCTACAAGGGTCTCTCTTACTAGAGTCCAACTTGACCCATTCCCTTGTAGGTATGTATGTGTGTTACATTCCTTCGTTTGTAGAAGGTTATAAAGAAATACATTGTGACAAAACCTAAATATTTATGTCTGCAGAAAACCTATGTGTGTTTAGAAAAAGTGACAAATTTTCTCCATCCTATTAACCACAATGTCAGTATAATAGCAGAAAAACCACACAAACTCAAGATATTCCCTTGTACTGTTCAAACTCTCAGAGCTTTGATTCTTTCCCTGCTGTTTAAGTTCCCCATTCAAACAGTGCAACTCCATGGCAACCAAATCTAATGTCTGTCTGTCTTTGCCTCTGCTATTATTTTACCTTTTTATAGTTATTCTGCTGTCACCTATAAATGTATTTGTAAACTGTATGTCACGACATGTAAAACTAACACGAAACAGTCAGCACCCTGCACAAATAAAATTGACCATGATTTGCAAAGCAAATCACATATAGTAATAATGGTCAGCAGAAGGTCAAGAGCATATGCATTGTGTCATGTTGTCAAGACTCGTAGAAATGACAATTAAAGGGGTAACAAACGACAAATAAAGCTGAGTAATGCTGCAACAATAGTAGTGATGCATAGCTTCAAGTGATGGTTATGTTTTTTATTGCATAGGCAAGACCTTTTACACATATGCATTTGGCATGCTGCATAGGGAAAAATGTCAGGTTTTATAGGAATGAGAAGGAACTCTAGTGTGAGTACTGATGGTTCTATCATTAGCTTGGGTAAGAAAGGGAGCTTTAGGCAGAAAATAAATGGAACCTTTGTGGTTAGTTCTGTCTACTTAAAAAATGAGATGTAACTATAACAGTTCCAGCTTTCCCCAGGCAAGTTATTTAATGTTATATCAATGTGTTTCATAATGCAGTTAAGTAGCTCAGTATCACTTCCCCTTGCACAGATGAGTGTTACCAGGGATGTGTATTACCTCACCATAACTTTATATGACTAAAAGAAAATAACCTTACACTGTATTACAAAGGGAATAAACGAAGGGCCTATATAAATGTCAGTGTTGTGGGAAAGATTCCAGTCTATATTTGTATGTGATTTGGAGAGTAGCAGATGATTCCCTTATTCCTCTACTATGTGACATATTAATATAAAATACATAATAATGATCCTTTCAGTTACAGTAAGATAATTCCCAGTAGGTGCTGTTTAAAGTAATTCATATTAAACCTTGTCTCCAAAGTTGTGGGGATGCCTCCAGTGAGCTTCATTCTGTGTCTTGCATGGATATACTAACAGTGGTGCTCTTTAGTTATTGACATATTTAATGCAAGCAATGTCATGTAATGCATGCTTATGGGTGCAATTTTTCTCTACTAGTGTATTGGTTGAACCATTGTGTACAAGATGGACCCTCTGTTCCATGTGTTCCTTATGTGTAATACAGTATAATAAACTCTTCACATTTGCAATTCAGTCAGCTAAAACACTGCTGCACCGCTAAAGTTATGGGCTGTTTAAGATGGATATTTCACCAGCTGACACGTGGAAATTCGCAGAATCAGTCTTTCATGGCATCTGAAATTGCTGCTTTTTGCTTTGTAAGTATTTGGACTGCCAGTGTGTGTACACACACACTCACACACACACACACACGGTTCTTTAGGCCTCCTCTCCAGGTGATCTTCCTGCCTTGGGTCAATCTGTCTTAGGCAATTCAAATACTTAGGGGCAGATTTATCAAAGTTTGAGTGATAGAGTTTTTTTTTTACTTCGAATGACCTTATGTAAGGAAAAACTCACACGTCTAAAACTTGAACAAATATCACCAACCCGAAAACTTGAATCGAATTCGAACGGAACTCAATTCAAGCTTTTTCTCTGAAATAAACTTCAATGTCAGGAAGGCTATTAACATCTTCAAATGGGTCACTGGACCTCTGCCATTGACTTCTACATGAACTCGGCAGGTTTTAGGTGGCATACTATCGAATTCCAGTTGTTCCCAGGGTCAAGGTATGATAAATCTCTACTTTGTGAGTTTTGACCAAAAATCCAGTTTAAAAATTCGAATTTACCATTCAAACCTTAATAAATCTATGCCTTAGACATTTAAATAAACAAAATATTTAGACAACTCAGCTTTATGTATTAACAGCTTAATCTCAAGACTTTAGCTTTCCCTGCTCCCAAAATTAGTTTTAAAGACTGTACCCATAATGCTGTATCCCCACCGCCAACCCTGCACACAATATGCAATATTCAGGTTATCCTTTACATTTCCACTACACAAAACTAGAGTCTCAAAGTATCCTGGCCTCATGTCGGGATATTTAACTATATGAGTATAAAAATGTATTCCTTCTAATACCTGTCATTGGTAGGGTTGCAACCTTTTCTTATATTTTTTACCGGCTGGTGGGCGGGACGGGACGGCAAAAGGGTCGGGCTGTGATGGCAAAAGGAGCGGGCCGTGATGGCAAACAGGGCGGGGCCACAGCACGAAGAACCGAAGACTGAGGAGAAAAGATAAGTTACAGGGGATTGGGGGCAGGCCGAGGGCTCTTTTTGAAGGGTTTTACAAATTTACCGGCAGCTACATTGCCGGTAAATTTGTAATACCAGCCCCGGCCTTGGCAGGTGTTTTACCGGCTAGGCCGGGGGTCAACCCTAGTCTCTGGTCATTTTTTATCCTGCATTTTTCATAGTGCAGTCCCACCGCAACACATACTCAGAAACCGGATTGCCTATATTTGAAATGTGTAACATTTTGCTTGTTCTGTTAAGGAAAATACTACATATTGAAGTGATTGTGGCTGTGCTCAGAATGATGGTAACAGAATACCAAAATTTGTTGCAGCTACCTGAGTTACTTCTCACTCTTGCAGGATGTGTCGCTTGGTATCCAATACATCTCTTTATTTCCCTGCATTGTGCAAATAATGGAGAGCTTGTGCCTTCCGCCTAATGATCAGCTATCATCATATAACAGCACAGCTTAGGGAACAGTTCTGCCATCAAGCTTTTCTGATCAGAAGTAAACAAAAACAAAAAAAGCAGGCAAGGAGGCATTCCATCCAAATAGAATACAAAATACTTAACCATGTTTAATTCTGTTACAAACGATTAATAGATGTAAATATCCAGATATATTTCTTCCTGTTAGTCCCCTTCAAGACTTGGCAAGACAGACCTGGCAGCCAGCTTTTGTCATCTCAGCTTTGTGAGGTCTCCAGGTAGACAAGAAATCAATGTTAAACACTAACACAAGATTTATTACCATCTAGCTGTGCCTGTCAAGCCAAGTGAAAATATTGTAGGCAGATTTTTACATTACATTTCTTTCTCCCCAGGTGCTATTTTCATCTAAAATAAATGAGGCCCGATAGATGGAAATTTCTTAAAAGTTCTCTGCATGCAATTAGAAAATATCCACCAAGTACTGAACCTTGTCATGCACACACTGCAACCTCCCAGGCACCCCTGGAGATAAATCAAAACTGAATACTTCCAAGGGAATGGAGGGATCTACCAACCTGTGGTTGTGAAGCTGTTGCTGAACTATAATATACAGATTCCCCTGCTAGCTGCGTTGGCTTGCTAAATTGAAATGGTGATGCATCTGATGTGAATGTAAATAAAGGCAAGAACCACATCCTCCTAAAATATTGAACAAATGTCAATAGTAGCTACATTGTATTTCTTCTTTGCAGCAGTAGAACTGCATTGGTCTTTTTTGCCTTGGTGATTTAAGTTCAGAGGTCTGACATTTCCCAAAATACATTTCATGTAAACGGATATCTTGTTTTACATTCTCTTTGCAACCTCAGTACAATCCCCGGTGAATGAAGTCTGCAGGGATTGTATTTTAAAATAAATAGCCCCATAACTTATGGCCAAATATTCAGTCTTCAGGGAAAAATACAGGGATGACAGTCAGCACCATTCCAACAAAGCCTGATCTAGTCTTTGCCTCGCTGGTGCACAAATAAATCAGCACGTCTGAATGAGATGGCATTTCAGAGCATTATTAATGCACGTCATTACAATCCTTGGGACGGTCTGACAACAATACTTTATCATTTCTCTGGACTACATACAGGCAAATTGAGGTCAATGTGGCTTGATTAACAATGAAAGCTCTTAATGTAAGTGTAATGTAAGAAACGGTGACAATGTTTACATTAGAGAGTGATTACATATGACTCTAATCTAAAGTTTGCGATTAGAAATCATCCAGCACCAAGTAGAGTAGCCTTAACCCATGTTGTGGCTTAGCAACTGACTACTGAGATGCAGGAACAAAAAGTTCCTTTATTTGTCACAAATTGCAAAGGACAAGGACCCAGTTAGCAATAAACAATAATTATTTAACTCTACCTCTATACAAGAGTTCTAAGGAGTCTCATTTACACAAACACCTTGTCCAAAGCCCAAAGTTACTTTACAGGGCCTCTTCCTCATTAGGTCTTTGTCACAATACACCTCAAGCACTATAAATGTATATTCCAATACTTTCAACATCATAAAACCTGGTAAAGGGATTTTGTAATGCACTGGGGAAATGCTTAGACAAGTGGCCAGATGTTAAACGTGCCTCTTCTGAACATAATAGTGACAATTTAAAGACTGTCCAGAAACAGATCTGTCTCCCAGATGAAAAATGAGGACTGGGAATAACAACAACATATTTATCTGCCTCCTGCCAGGGCTATTATGTGGTTTTCATAGTCTCAATATCTAATCTGCCACCTGCCATGTTATTGTTTCTTCTTTCCTTTTCCTGAAAAAGTGGATATATGGATATTTGCTCAATACAGAGAGGAAAAAGCTATTAAATATTGATATATTGCATAAAATATGCATTATGTACTGTATGTATTACATATGTACATACATATATCATATAATATATACCGTGTATATGCATTTTGAAAAGGTTACAGAAATAAGCAGACTACATTGTATAAGGTTTTGTGTTAAATGGTTTAACACAAAGTTTACAGGGATAATTTAGTAAAATCCCGAATTTATCTCATATATTATGAACGATTTAACATTATTTATAAATAAAATACCCAAATTAATCAGATTGCGGAAAAACTCAACAAAATCTAGTGAAAACCTGAATCGCTTGAATCTTTTGGGCTTTTTCCCTGAATCACTTTTTTTTCCAGTTTTTGCCAGAAAACCCTGAAAAAGGGGCAGATTCACTAAAGGGTGAAGTGGCTGATGCAAGTGTCAAATCGCCAGAAATCCCATCCACAGGGACATCGGCAATTCACTAACAGGCATAGAGGAGAATTCACTAGCGAACAAAATGCTATCGTTCGTTCGCACCCTATCGCCAGGCGACTTTTCACTCTGGTGAATTGTAATTAATCTGCAAATTTACTGAAATGCAAATTTTACTGAACGTTACTTCTTCATCACCTCAGACTAGGCAAAGTGATAAAACAAAGCTACATCTTCCTCAATCTTATGTCATTGACATCATATACTGTATGCCAGAAATGCATTAAAATTGTAAAAAAAAAAAAATGCTGCCGATTTTTCTTTTTTAAAGCGAGATTGCCTTCAAAAGTCCAAACTATTAAAAATTTATCTGTGAACAATTTTTAAACTAATTTGAGGGGCATGCCACATTTGTTTAAGGGTTGGTTCATGTCTAGGGCATTAGAGGATCTCTTCTGTCTTTATTATGGCTCATTGGACGTGTTTGAAAAAGTGGCAACTTCAAGCATTTGCCCCAACATTACTATTAAAGACGTCCATATGACTTTCAGGTACCTGTTCTATTCAAATGAACCTAAGCACAAGGGTGCTAGCGAAGTTTTGTAGGCAGAAATGAACGCTAGAGAAAATTTGCTATGGAATGCTCGCCCAGCCAAAGTAATGCTAGAGAAAATTTACCAGCGTTCGGATTTTCGGGCAGTGACCACAACAAATTCAAATTAAGATAGGTGCCTCTACCATTAACTTATACAGGACTTTGTCTGAGATGGCGGATTTTCATTTTCTTCTTTTTGCAGCTTTGGATATAATAAGCCTCAAAATGTTTTTTTTTTCCACCAAAAATTTGAGGTTTTGTCCCAAAAAGTCCAACAAGATCAATTTGAGTTTTAATACATAACCCCCTACATGTTAAATG